>NC_140559.1:600000-946577 GCF_057381845.1 Rhamphochromis longiceps
TGGAAGAAGATCTCAGCCTGGGCGTTTACCGTCTTATGTAGTCTGGAAGATGTGTGGATGGTGGGGTGGGTGCAGTTTTCTCTGTGGTGGGGTTGGGTGGACTGTCCAGGGCTCTGTGGAGCCGGAGGGCGCTACTGCACTGGGCCCCGGTCTGATGGGCCTGGGTCCCCCTTCCCTGGCGGGTCGCGGAGGGTGGGAGTGCCTACTGGGGTCAGCGGGGGAGCTGGCCCCAGGGAGGGGTTACCTGCCCCTCCCTTCCTTCCCTCCCCATCTCCAGCTGCCTCCCTCTTCCCGCTCCTCCACAACCACCCACACATGCAGGGCCTTGGAGTGGGGGTATGTCACCAGGGTGCAGAGGAGGCTACCCCCCCCCCCTGTCCCCTTCTGGCTGCCTCTGCCTCAATTTTATCCCACAACTTAGACATTCACATTATTCACACTCTCATTACACATACATATAGGATCTTGGGGGTGGGCACAATCACGGAGTCCAATTTACCATCAGGGTGTATACCTCACCCCTGACGTCGTTGCCCACCTCTCAATTTTAAATACACTTAGTCATTGAGGGCTAGCAGGAGGGACTATGCGCTTACCTGCTGCTCCATGGCAGGTAGCTCCATGCCCTCCTGGGTTTTAATTGCACCTTAGAACACATATGCATCAACACTACAATGAGCGGGTGGAGGGAGGTTTGGAGTCTTCTCCCACCCCCATTCTCTGCGGCCTGCTGGAGCGGGAGGGCTAGTAGGAGGAGTTGGCCGTCCGACTGCGGTCTGGGGTGTGGGGCCTCCCTGCTGCTGCGGAGTCGGGGTGGTCTGCCTCTCCCCACCGCAGGGAAAAGGGTAACACCACCTGGGTCTGGGTGCAATTCCCCCCTCCAGGGGCAAGGGTACCTAGACCCGGTTTGTAGAGTACGCTTGGGGAGTGTGATTGTGTGTACAGCGTCTCTTTATGTCTGTCTCCACGTTGGTTGAGTGTGGAGTGAGTGCATATGAGAGCATGAGGGTGGGAATGGATGTTTGTGTCTGTGTGTGCCTGTATGTCTGTGTCTATATGTCAGGTTGGGTATCAGACGCCACCTCTCTGGGGACACCTCAGGCCCTCCAAGGTTTGGAGGCCTATCTCCACCCACCACCACTTCCCCTGCCGGTGGCGGACTCCCTCAGGTGTCGGTGTGTTGGTGGTTCTTTGTGTCTGGGGGTGGGCGTCCGGGTACACACCGGCTCACTCCTTGGCGGCCGCTTGTCGGGGCCTGGGGCCTGGGGCTCGCTCGGGCCCCTTTGGAGGTGGGGTGCCCCCGGCCTCTCGGCCTGGGGCTCGGTCACTCAGGCGCAGCTGGGGGCCGGCGGAGCTCACGGGCGCGTCACTGCAACTCCCCCTGACTTCTGCTCCGCGGCTGCTGGGCGAGCCCTCATCTGGGACTCTCCTCAGCTCTTACTGGAACAGTGGCGCGGCTGCCCCTCTGTTGGTCTTCCATGGTCTCTTGTGTTCTGGGGGCCTCTGGATGTCTGGAGTTTTGATCTCCTCCATACCCGCTTCACACCCTGGAGGACGGGGCTGTGGCCCCCCCACACTCCCTAGCAGATCATTACATGGAGAAACCTTTGGAATGCAAGCATGCTGATCCACACAGGTATGCACACATGGGTATTCACAGACGCGGACTAAAGCTTTCTTGGCTGCTACCTCAAAGCACACTGTGCGCTGTCTATCTTGCGTGCTGCACAATATCGTTTATTATTTAGTAAATATTGATATCTATGGCTAGCTAGTTTATTGTGATGGTGCTTTGTTTTCTCTATTATTATGTTGCTCTTTGTTGTTTGCTGTCTCCTCTGTTTGTTTTTTTTTGTTTGTTTTTTTTTTTTCTCCATACAGGTGACCCAGGAGTTCTTTTTTTTTTTTTTTCTCTCTCTTCCCCCCCCTTCTCACCGTCTCTTCTCCCCTTTGGTTTTCTTTCTTTCTCTACCCCTCTTTCTCTCATTCATTCCCCCTGTCCTATTTATTAAAAAAAAAAAAAAAAAAAAAAAAAATGACAAAGGATGAACTGAAGCTCTGCCATCACGTAATGTCGCATACTGCTGTTTCTGATGTCATTTAGATAAAAAAAAAAGGAAAAAAAAAAAAAAGAAAATGATGACGTCGGAAGCCTCGCTTCCCGGCTGTACCACGTGACTGGTTCATGAAGTGGTTCGAACTTTGCCGCGAACTATGACACCGATATAAACCCCTCAGACTTCAATCAAAATGTGGGTGTTTGATGGAGAGTTGCGGTTAGTGAGACTTTGGAGAGAGTTTGGAGGTTTATGAGAGTGAGGAGAGAAAGTCAGGAGAGAATGGAGCCAGCTAAGAAGAGGAGGATGTCCTCCCCTGTGTGGGAACATTTTGATCTTATTCCTCCCAGCAAGGTATGTAAATTTCTACAATGTATTTTCATAATACTGATGGTGCAATACAATTTATGTTAAGCTGTCTGTACTTTTGTACAAGGTGAAGTGTTTGCTATGTGCCAGGGAGCTGGGATATAACAACAACACCTCATCCATGCTTAGGCACTACAGAGCTTTGCATGAGAATAAGGGGAACACCGATTGTGGAGCAAGACCAGGTGAGCCATCAAATGCCATGATAATATAGCATGTAGTAGACTCCACAGGACAAGACTCAGCAGTCCATCTGCATCTTAAGGATAAAGTACACTCTTTCGAGGATGCCAATGTTCACATTTTGGACAGAGAGGACAGATGGTTTGAAAGAGGAGTGAAAGAAGCCATCTATGTCCACTGTGAGCGACCATCTTTGAACAGAGGCGGGGGTTTACGACACCAACTCTCTGCCATCTATAATCCAGTTTTGAGATCCCTTCCCAGATGCCTTAACGCCCACTCACATCCTGGGCCATCTGATCTCAGGATGCATGATAAGGTGGGGCCAGGTTTCACAATGAACCCACCCGAAACTCTGGCTGATTGGGGCCCACACCCAGTTTCACACCTTGGCTCAGGCGATTAGAGGATCATCAGGGGGTCCTTTTGTCCCTCTGTGGGGGGTTACTCCCACTAGGTTTATATCTGGGACTCTCCACCATTTGACCTTAGAACTGAAGAAGCTTCTCGGATGAGAGGTGAAACGTCTTCAAGTAACTTAAAGAAGTCCAGACGCTTTTCTTTGCAAGCTCCTTTGACTGCGATGACCTGGATGACTGAGAACCTTCACAGACATTGTTAGATATGCTGTTTCTACTACTTTACTTTCAAACCATCTGTCCTCTCTGTCCAAAACGTGAACATTGGCATCCTTGAAAGTGTGACCATGTTTCTAGAAATATGGACAAATTTATTAAACCCCCCAAAATATGACTATCCAGAGTTGGGACCAGGAAGCAGAGCTGCAGTCTTACACGCCTCTCTGCAGCTTCTCTCCTCCTGCTACCCCCCCAAAAACCCATCTCCATAGAGACTGTGTCAGCTCCCAAACAGACAAAAAACAAACTAAAAACCAGCAACAAACAACTTAAACATAAACAATTACAAAGAAAGAACAATACAGTATCCACATCTGAACCAAACAGTAAAACAGTGAAATGTGGATTATTAAATATTAGGTCTCTCTCCTCCAAGTCTCTGTTAGTACATGACTTAATAATTGATCAACAAATCGATTTACTCTGCCTTACAGAAACCTGGTTGCAGCAGGATGATTATGTTAGTTTAAATGAATCAACACCCCCGAGTCATTCTAACTACCAGAAATCTCGAAGCACAGGCCGAGGGGGCGGTGTGGCAGCAATTTTTCACACCAGCCTATTAATTAATGAAAGACCAAGACAGACTTTTAATTCATTTGAAAGCCTGATGCTTAACATTGTCCACCCCAGCTGTGAAACTCAGAAACCAGTCTTACTTGTTATCATCTATCGTCCACCTGGGCCTTACACAGAGTTTCTGTCTGATTTCTCAGACTTTATATCTAATTTAGTTCTGAGCTCAGATAAAATAATTATTGTGGGTGATTTTAACATCCATGTAGATGCTAAAAATGACAGCCTCAACATGGGATTTAATCTGTTATTAGACTCAATTGGCTTCTCTCAAAATGTAAAAGAACCCACCCACCACTTTAATCACACTCTAGATCTTGTTTTAACATATGGCATAGAAACTGAACATTTAACAGTGTTTCCTGAAAACCCTCTCCTGTCTGATCATTTCCTGATAATATTTATATTTACAATAATTGATTACACAGCGGTGGAGAGTAGACTTTATCACAGTAGATGTCTTTCTGAAAATGCTGTAACTAAGTTTAAGAATATAATCCACCCACTGTTATCATCTTCAATGCCCTGTACCAACACAGAGCAGAGCAGCTATCTGAACGCTACTCCAACAGAGGTCGATCATCTTGTTAATAATTTCACCTCCTCACTACGTACGACTCTGGATACTGTAGCTCCAGTGAAAACTAAGGTCTCTAATCAGAAGTACCTGACTCCGTGGTATAATTCTCAAACACGTACCCTAAAGCAGATGACTCGTAATCTGGAGAGGAAATGGCGTGTCACAAATTTAGAGGATCATCATTTAGCCTGGAGAAATAGTTTGCTGCTTTATAAGAAAGCCCTCCGCAAAGCCAGAACATCTTACTATTCATCACTGTTTGAAGAAAATAAGAACAACCCCAGGTTTCTCTTCAGCACTGTAGCCAGGCTGACAAAAAGTCAGAGCTCTTTTGAGCCAACCATCCCTTTAACGTTAACTAGTAATGACTTCATGAACTTCTTCACAAATAAAATTTTTATCATTAGAGAAAAAATTACCAGTAATCATCCCACAGATGTAATATTATCTACAGCTATTCTTAGTACCATTGATGTTAAGTTAGACTCTTTTTCTCCAATTGATCTTTCTGAGTTAACTTCAATAATTACTTCCTCCAAACCATCAACGTGTCTTTTAGACCCCATTCCTACAAAACTGCTCAAAGAAGTCCTGCCATTAATTAATTCTTCGATCTTAAATATGATCAACCTATCTCTAATAATCGGCTATGTACCACAGGTCTTCAAGCTGGCTGTAGTTAAACCTTTACTCAAAAAGCCATCTCTAGACCCAGCAGTCTTAGCTAATTATAGGCCAATCTCCAACCTTCCTTTATATCAAACATCCTTGAAAGAGTAGTTGTCAAACAGCTAACAGATCATCTGCAGAGGAATGGTTTATTTGAAGAGTTTCAGTCAGGTTTCAGAGCTCAGCACAGCACAGAAACAGCTTTAGTGAAGGTTACAAATGATCTTCTTATGGCCTCTGACAGTGGACTCATCTCTGTGCTTGTCCTGCTAGACCTCAGTGCAGCATTCGATACTGTCGACCATAATATCCTATTAGAGCGATTAGAACATGCTGTAGGTATTACAGGTACTGCACTGCAGTGGTTTGTATCATATCTATCTAATAGACTCCAATTTGTGCATGTAAATGGAGAGTCCTCTTCACACACTGAGGTTAATTATGGAGTTCCACAGGGTTCAGTGCTAGGACCAATTCTGTTTACATTATAGATGCTTCCCTTAGGCAGCATCATTAGAAGACACAGCATACATTTTCACTGCTATGCAGACGACACCCAGCTCTATCTGTCCATGAAGCCAGATAACACACACCAATTAGTTAAACTGCAGGAATGTCTTAAAGACATAAAGACCTGGATGGCCGCTAACTTTCTGCTTCTTGATTCAGATAAAACTGAGGTTATTGTACTCGGCCCTGAAAAGCCTAGAAATATGGTATCTAACCAGATTCTTACTCTGAATGGCATTACCTTGGCCTCCAGTAATGCTGTGAGGAACCTTGGAGTCATTTTTGACCAGGACATGTCCTTCAATGCACATATTAAACAAATATGTAAGACTGCTTTCTTCCATTTGCGCAACATCTCTAAAAGTAGAAATATCCTGTCTCAGAGTGACGCTGAAAAACTAGTTAATGCATTTATTACTTCCAGGCTGGACTACTGTAATTCATTATTATCAGGATGTTCAAAAACTCACTGAAAAGCCTTCAGCTAATCCAAAATGCTGCAGCAAGAGTACTGACAGGGACTAGAAAGAGAGCAGATTTCTCCTGTTTTGGCTTCCCTTCATTGGCTTCCTGTTAAATCCAGAATTGAATTCAAAATCCTGCTCCTCACATACAAGGTCTTAAATAATCAGGCCCCATCTTATCTTAATGACCTTGTAGTACCATATCACCCTATTAGAGCACTTCGCTCTCGCTCTGCAGGCCTACTTGTTGTTCCTAGAGTATTTAAAAGTAGAATGGGAGGGAGAGCTTTCAGTTTTCAGGCCCCTCTTCTGTGGAACCAGCTTCCAGTTTGGATTCGGGAGACAGACACTATCTCTACTTTTAAGATTATGCTTAAAACTTTCCTTTTTGCTAAAGCATATAGTTAGGGCTGGACCAGGTGACCCTGAATCCTCCCTTAGTTATGCTGCAATAGACGTAGGCTGCCTGGGATTCCCATGATGCATTGAGTTTTTCCTTTCCAGTCACCTTTCTCACTCACTATGTGTTAACAGACCTCTCTGCATTGAATCATATCTGTTATTAATCTCTGTCTCTCTTCCACAGCATGTCTTTATCCTGTCTTCCTTCTCTCACCCCAACCAGTCGCAGCAGATGGCCGCCCCTCCCTGAGCCTGGTTCTGCCGTAGGTTTCTTCCTGTTAAAAGGGAGTTTTTCCTTCCCACTGTCGCCCCAAAGTGCTTGCTCATAGGGGGTCATATGATTGTTGGGTCTTCTCTGTATGTTTTATTGTAGGGTCTACCTTACAATATAAAGTGCCTTGAGGCGGCTGTTGTGATTTGGCCCTATATAAATAAAATTGAATTGAATTGAATTAAAAAATTTTCAGTCAAAGTAGCCTACTCAAGCAAGTTTATTACCCGAGTAAAATTGAGAAAGTAAAGGCTCTGTAATCTACTCAAAGGAACAAAGTAAAAAGAGCTCCTTGAAGGAAGATTCTAATAAGCAGAGCACATTTGTCAACTAAGTGAATCTTTAATTTGACAATCTAGTTAACGTGTTAATTAGTAATTACAACTAAAATTGGCTCATTATTTGATATTTGTTATTTGTGTTTGGGGTTTGTTTGTTTCCTTAAAAATCTAATGCGTTTTGAAACATTACATAGTGTGACTGTGTAAAAAAAAAAGTGGACGCATTGTAAAACCCTATTTCTGGTGTGCAGAGGTTAATTAGATCTGTAGTACATGTGATTGCTGACCTGCCTGAGCTGGGATGATTTCAGTCCTTGTGTTGTATCGCCATCTTGTGGTGCTTTAGAGAATTGTTGAGAATTTATATTCTGCCCCATTAAAATACAAATGGGATGGTGTAAACAAAAGGCACGTTATATTCTTAATGAATTTTAATAGAACATGCTAGCATTGTGAGATGTGCAAAAATACCAAGGGGAACACAGCAAATTCAAAAGTGTTAAATGTTTTGGTGTTAATAGTCTTCTTGCAAAAGTAGAGTTAATTTTACTCTAAGCAGAGTCACATTCTTTTAATGTAACTCTGAGGTGTAAAATGATAGTAGTTAAAATCGAGTGTTAAAAATGAGTGTTTCTATGTCAAATTGGAGGTGTTACAATGGAAACATTAACTCTTGACCTCTTAACTCTGAACTCCTACAGGGGCTATGACACCAACAGAGTAAATTCACAGACTCCGCCCCCAGCACCATAGGCTCCAATCGAAGCTGAAGTGAAGCCGTTTCAGAACATTTTGCTCTACATATTTGAGTTGTTTGCCATGCTTGGTAAGTCATTTTTTCAAAGATTGTTTCAATTATTATTATTAGCTTTTACTTCTGTGGCTCTTTGGAGTTGAGACAAAGCTGTGTGAAAGGCATTAGCCATGTTGCTCGCTGATAGCATAATATTCTGTTTTAGCTAGCTGAAAGGTATTGTTTGTGGGCAAATACCACAGCCTTGAAAAAAAAGCTTGAATGTGAATTTTCAGTCAAACTTTTGGTCAAATACACCTAAAACAATGTCTAGAATGTGAAATGTTGGTATAATCGTGCTACTTGAAGCCTGAAAACGATCGCCCATTAAAAAAAAAAAAAAAAAAAAAAAAAGAACAAACAGCAGTAGCAGGTGTCCTGACTGGGTTCTACGTTAGCATAGATCCCTCCAGAGTTTTGAAGTGGAAGACGATCTTATGGGGAGCCAGGAGCTTCTGCAGGTCAGAGGTCATGGCTGCAAAAGCTGCTTGGAGTTCCCTTTCTCCCCCACGGAAGTTGGTCCCTTGGTCCGAGTACAGCTCAGCTGGAGTTCCTCTCCTGGCAATGAAACGTCGAAGTGCCATTAGGAAGGCATCTGTATCGATGGAGGTTAGGACATCAAGGTGGACCGCTCTGATAGTTAGGCACTTAAAGATGATGCCCCACCTCTTTTCCACACGGCGCCCGATTTTGACCTCAAAGGGTCCAAAACAGTCCACGCCTGTCGAATAAAAGGCAGGTTTGTAAAGGCGGAGGCGCGCAACTGGCAGGTCCGCCATCTTGGGAACAGTCGGTCGGGCTCTCCATCTGCGGCACTCAAGACAGGTCCTTTGAAAAAGCCTAACTGCTTCCCGGCCTCTCAGGATCCAATGAGTGCGCCGAATCTCCGCGAAGACCCTCTCTGGCCCTGGATGGCGCAGGCGACTGTCGACGTCCTGGATGAACAGGCGGGTGACTGGATGTGTCGGATCCAAAACTAAAGGATGGGAGCTGGTAAAGGCGAGATCTTCAGAGCGGCGAAGACGTCCACCTACACGGATGACCTCATTCTCGTGGTCGAACTCAGGGGATAGTGCAAGGAGACGACTGCTGCGACTGATGGATTTCCCCTGCTTAAGGAGTCGATACTCCTCAGGGAAGCTCTCCTGTTGAGCTTCTCTCAGGACATCCATCTCTGCTCGAACATAGTCATAAGCCAATGAAGTTCCACCGCCTTTGGCCGCCCCATGCAACTGCGTAATAGCCGCTTCCAGCAGCGAAGGTGGGTAGCAGCATAGTCCTCTCTGACCCATCATCCAAAACTGCGTGAGTGCTCAAAGTCTTGCCATTATGGTGAAGGATGACTGGGACAACCTTTAACAGGACTTGGCCGCTCTCTGTAGGACGATCGAGGTACAGGACGCCCGTAGGATTCTCACCTTCTCGTGGGGGAGCAGACACTAGGCCATGTGCCTTTAAGGGCTTAGAATTCACATAGTGAAGGACCTGCAGATGACGACCCTGACACCGGCTGCAGGGTTTCTTGAGGGTACACTGTGCTGCCTGATGGGAGCGAGCGCAACGGCAGCACCTCTTGTTGATCTTTATCCAGTCTGTGAGCTGTTCGCGACTCAGTTTGACGACCTCCTGACACTGACTCAGGTGATGGGCCCGGTTATCGCAAAAGGCGCAGTAGGGTGGCTGCCTAGCTGTGTTTGGAGTGGTACCTAGTGACCTGGGTGAGCTCTCTGCAATGTGAAGGAGCGCAACAGAGCGTCTGCTTGGTCTGACATCAGGCTTCTCTCTGGTGATCGCTGGGGTGGGCAGGCCGTCATAGTCCTGACACCAGGATTCGTACTTTAACCAGGTAGCCAGGTCGTCCAGGGTGTAAGCCTGACCAGAATGGTTGTACATGCACCAACGGAAATCAGCCCTTTGCTCTGAAGGAAGCTTACTAAGGAGTCGAGCCACATGGGAGCCACACTGTAGTTCGACCTCCCCATCAGGGCCTAAAGTCTTCAGCATGCCCACGAGCGACTGGATGTGGAGAGAGAATCGCTCGAATGCGGCTGCATCCCCCCGGTGGATGTCAGGTGAGTCCATGACAACAGCAATTCTTCTCAGGGCAAGCTGGTGGGGCTGCCCAAGCCTGTCGTTAAGAGCGTTCATAGTGTCACTGAAGGGCGTGGCAGAATAGAGGTAAGCGTCTGCTATCAACTTTGCTTCCTTCAGGTGTAGGTGATCTAACAAGACCTGGTACCTGAAGAGCTCTGAACTCTCCAGGGGCAATAAGTTCTCTAGCGCCATCTTTAGACGAGCAAATTCCCCAGGATCATGGCGTGTGAGCTTGGGAATGCTTGGACGAGGCCCCCTGTAAGCCAAGAAAGGAGTAGATGAGGACAGAGGTGAGGCTGGCAGTGGTTGCAGTGGAGGGGGGTGTACTCTCTGAGGCGGCGCTGGAGGGTAGACGATCCTTGGCTCAGGAGAAGTGAACCCTGGCCTAGATTAATGTGGGGGGATGATCTGACTCTCCTGTGCAGCCATAGACTCCCTCTTCAGATCCTGGAGCTCTTTCATCATCGTATCGATGCGGTCCGCAACTGGACCCTGGCTGGAGACAGACTCCTCCTTGAACACAACAGGAGGAGGTGGTGGAGGCCAGTCCTCTTCCTCTTCAGCGGGGGGTGGCGGGAGATGAACAGAAGAGGCTCTGGGCAGTGGACTGAGCTGCAGAGTCTCTACACGGTCCAACAACTGCAGCAAACTAGCATGAAGGGCCTGGACATTAGCCAGCCCAGCTTTCATCTGGTCATGCGACTGCTGGAACAGGAACCTTTCACGTTGTATATCTTCTAACTCTGCTCTCAGTGGTGTGACATGACCGTGTGAGCGGTCATCAGAGGGGTCAGACGGAGGATGGTGGGAAGAACGGGTGTTGCCTCCTGTCTCACTTTCCTCCTGGTAACCTGCACCAAGCCCGGGGAAGTCAGTCTCATAAGCTTCATAGCGGAGGGGACGCCGTACATTACGCCGTGGGCGCGCACCAAGAGCTGAGAAGTTCTGAATATCATCCATCTTGTTAGGGTAGAAGCAGCTTACATCCGGCTCGAAGGACCATTAATGTTGGATAGATAGCTTGTACTGGAAGGACTGTAAGGTGCTAGTTCAGGTTTGCAGCTACCACTCCCCGGAGTGTCGGCCAGAACACTGCTCAAGGCCCGGATGAATGTTCAGAAGGGAGACAATGAAGACACCGAGGATAGTGCAGACTCTTGTATTGACTTCACATAGTTGAAGGTAACAGAGGTTGTCAGAGGAGCAGGTATTGCATACAGGTTTAGGTACGTGGGCATGGATGTGTGTGTGTGGTCTCTGAAAGGAACAGAAAGAAAATGCTACATTGCTAAAGTGTTCACAACAATATCTCCAGAGTACATCAACATAAACACAGGCGGGAAATAAACTAACATCCCCTTTAATACCATAGGCCATATATTACCCACGACTCAGGCATAGACCCACTGAGAGAGCTAACCCGGTACACAGCTATACCCAACCACACGGCAGGAGAGTTAGCTTAGCTTAGCTTAGCACCCGCTAGCGGCACAGACAGAAACATAGTCATTTCCCCCCTAACCTTGATTACAGTCCCAAACACATCTTATTATCACATCCCCACACATCACTAACTTACATTGCTCATTAACGCACACTTCTCACGGAATAACCAATTCTCTGCCGGTAATCTGGAGCAGAAAGGCTCAGGTGCTTTGCCCACTCTCTCCCTGGACATAGTCTCTCATACAAAGCGGTGGCGTGACCTCTACTGGCCACTCTAAAAAACTACAGGTGAACTAACAACTGAACAGAATAAAACCATAACTACGGGGCCTTTTGTACACTTCACCTTGTACAAAAGTACAGACAGCTTAACATAAATTGTATTGCACCATCAGTATTATGAAAATACATCTGTAGAAATTTACATACCTTGTTGGGAGGAATAAAATTAAAATGTTCCCACACAGGGGAGGACATCCTCCTCTTCTTAGCTGGCTCCATTCTCTCCTGACTTTCTCTCCTCACTCTCATAAACCTCCAAACTGTCTCCAAACTCTCACTAAGAGCAAATCTCCATCAAACACCTACATTTTGATTGAAGTCTGAGGGGTTTATATCGCTGTCATAGCTCGCGGCAAAATTCGAACCACTTCATGAACCAGTCACGTGGTACAGCCGGGCAGCGAGGCTTCGGACGTCATCATTTTCAGCTCCTCCCATAAATGAAGCAAGCCTCGATACGCGCATCGTGGAAACGCCCCCTCAGTTACTCGACACAAGCTTCGAAACCGCGATACAGAACGTCACATCACTACTTATCATTGGTGTGAGGAGACCATAAATAGCATTTGTATTTTCTGTTGTACAGTTCATTTGCTGTTATGGATAAAAAGTGAATTTTTTTTGTGTGTTTCAAAATAGCTGATAACTATTCGCTGATAGCTGCCAACATCAACGAACAAATATAATTCTATAAAGTTGTACTATATAGTTCGTAACTGTTCATGCAGAGTGTTTTTAAATTTATTGCTAATGCAATCATATGGCACATTGACTTCTGAGGAAATTTGAACATTGGCATCCTCGAAAGAGTGTCCTTTATCCTTTCGAGGATCCTTTCTTTCGAGGATGCCCATGTTCACATTTTGGACAGAGAGGACAGATGGTTTGAAAGAGGAGTGAAAGAAGCCATTTCCGTCCACTGTGAGCGACCATCTTTGAACAGAGGCGGTGGTTTATGACTCCAACTGTCTGCCATCTACAGTCCAGTTTTTAGATCCTTCCCAGACGCCTTAACGCCCACTCATATCCTGGGCCATCTGACCTCAGAATATCACGTGATAGGGTGGGGCCAGGTTTCACAATGAGCTCACCCGAAACCCTGGCTGATTGGGGCCCACACCCAGTTTCACACCTTGGCTCAGGTGATTAGAGGATCATCAGTAGGTCCCTTTGTCCCTCTTTGGGGGGACACTCCCACTGGGTTTAAATCTGGGACTCTCCGCTATTTGACCTTAGAACTGAGGGAGCTTCTCGGATGAGAGGTGAAATGTCTTCCAGCAACTTAAAGAAGTCCAGACGCTTTTCTTTGCAAGCTCCTTTGACTACGATGACCTGGATGACTGAAAACTTTCACAGACATAATGCTACTCTCCTATCTCCATGCAAGATTCTGCATGCTTGAGTGTGAATCTGTGTAGGGTGAGTGTGATGAGGAAGCCCTGGGAGGAGAAGCCTTGTGTGAATAACCCATATGTGTTTTGCCCCCACTGCCCTTGTGACCTCTGGAGATCCCATTTCCCTTCATCTGTATATAGTAAATAAAATAAATAAATAAACTAAATAAACGAACTGTGCTTTGTGATTCTGCATTTGAGTCCCCCCTGTGCTCGTGACAATCTAATTGAATTGAGGTTTGCAAATGTGAAAATGCTTAATTATATATTCCCTTCTCGCCCCCGAGGGCAGTCTTTCAGCCTTCAAGCTCAGGTCCTCTACCAGAGGCCTGGGTGCTTGATGGTCCTGCGAAATATCTTAGCTGTTCCTAGGACTGCCCTCTTCTGGACAGAGATCTCGGATGTTGTTCCTGGGATTTGCTGGCGCCACTCGCCTAGCTTGGGTAGTTGGGTTCCAACTAGCACTGTTGCCTTCTTCCTCCACATCTTCTTCTCTGAGCCCTTGGTACTTCTCCAGCTTCTTGTGTTCCTTCTTCCTGATGTTGCTGTCATTCTGTATCATTACGTCTATCACAGCAGCCATCTTCCTCTGCTCGTCCACCACTACTATGTCCGGCTGGTTAAACATCTCCATTTTTTCCTTCTGTACCTTGTAGTCTCGCAGGACCTTGAGACGCTTTCCTCAATTTCTGTCACTGTGACGGTTACTGAAGGCTATTCTGGGAGGTTGCTGTGGTCTGCTCTGAGATCCATGTTTCCAGCTTAGGCATGTTCCTTTCTCTCAGGTCAGCTGCTCTCAAATTCAATGCCTTCAATGCAGCAGTTGCTCCCTGTGTTGGAGCACAGTTGTTTCGCTGACAGCATGGATGTTGGGTATAAAAGATTCCACAAGTCCCACATCCGCTTCATGTAACCCCTTTCTACTGGGATTACTTGGGTAGTAGAATTCCGATAGCGCCCTGTTCTCATCCCTTGCTTGCTTGTGCCTTATTGTTCCAGTAGCCCACTTCTCGTCAGAGTCTTCTTGTTCCTCAACACCTGAAGTTGATCTTGTTAATTCGGGTAATGTCTGAGGTGGTATGGCTTCATCTCCTTATTTCTCTCACACAGGTTAGCATGGGGCACCTAGCCTGGAGACCCTTACTGGATGCACACCCTGGTCGAGATTCGGCAGTTATTCGAGAAATGTATATATAAATATATAACAAACTGTGGAACCTGCAGTAAATGTAAATAGATTTGAGTATCAGCTATAGCTCAGACACCAGAGTACATATGATTTTTCAAACGTCTCTTCAGTGAGCAGAATGATGACTGTGGGCATTATAGATTCAGCGTATTTAAGACTACAGACCATTGCAGTGTTTTTATACCGATATTTTTAAAGTAGTTTTATCATTTTATACTAAGAAAAAAAGGGAGTCTCCCACTGCTAGTTTTGAACCAATAGAAAAGCTCCTCCTCAGAGAAAGAGGGCGGGCTTTACTTGGTGTCAGTGACAGAAATGAAAAAATAGCTCATATGAGTGAGAAGGACGATGAAGGAAACATCTGTGCTGTGTCTGCTCTGTAAGTAGAATCTCTGTGTTTGTTTGAATTTTTGTACTTTGACTGTCTTTTCTCCTGATAACTGATTTATGTTATTTGGAAACTATAAGAAAAACATTAACATTGAAATTTGTGTTGATAATGTATATTATTAAGGGTTAATACCATAAAATTTCTTGGTGTGATCACACATCACTTATGTGAGGGGAAAGTTAGCTCGGGGAATTGCTGTCTTGGGGAAAGTAAAACAATTTCTGGATAGGAAAACATTGTATATGTTATATTGTTCTTTCCTAATACCATACATGAGTTATTGTGTAGAGGTTTCGGGAAATACATATAAAAGTAATATTCAGACTATAATCATAATGCAGAAAAGGGCTATTAGACTAATAAATCAGGAGGGGTATAGGGCTCACACAAACACACTTTTTATTAAGACGCAAGCTATAAAATTCCAGGATCTGGTGAAGTTTAAAACAGTGCAAATAATATATAAGGCAATGAAAGGGAAGCTCCCAATTGAAAAAAAAAGTAAATGGTTCTTAGAAAGAGAAGGGAGGTATAATTTTAGAGGGAAGTGGAATTTAAAATGACAAAGAGTAAGAACAACACTGAAAATTACTATTTCAATAGTGGGAGTTAAATTCTGGAATGAGTCAAAAGAAGAAATAAAGGTAAGTAGTGATATAAACCAGTTTAAAATAAAACTCAAAAAAGAAATTTTAAATAAGTATAATAATGAAGAAAATGCAATTAACCCAAGACAGCAGTCAAACTCATGTTTATTTTCTTTGCAAATGAATAAATCTAAACATAGTTTTAGTTGAGAAAATTTTACATGAGAAAATACTTATTGTGATGTTATGTTCTAAGTTGAAGGCATTGTATACATTTTTGTTGTTCAAATTTAGATGATGAGGATGTAAACCTGAGAGGGTGAATAAGTATATACTTCTGCCTACTCCTTTTCAAACAGCTGTATGGAAAGATTTTATGAAATGTTGATGAATGTATATGTTTGAAATAAAAATTAACTGAACTGAAACACAGCAGGCAGTGAAAAGTCAAGTCAAGTCAAGTCAAGTTTATTTATAGAGCACATTTAAAAACAACCAAGGGTGACCAAAGTGCTGTACAGTAAATACAGATAAAAATACAATAGAACACAATTTCGTAGTAACACCTCGCTGATAAAAATAAAAATAAAAATAAATAAAACAAATAAATTAAACCTTTCTAAAAGCAAATGAAAAGAGGTGAGTTTTAAGAGCGGTTTTAAAAGTTTCTAGGCTTTTGGAGAGTCTGACGTGAGGAGGTAAGCTGTTCCACAGTCTGGGTGCAGCCACAGCAAACGCCCTCTCTCCCTTTGTCTTTAATTTATACCTGGGAACATCTAAAAGCATCAGGTCGGCTGACCTCAAAGATCTCCTGGGGCGATAAGTACTAAGGAGTTCTGACAGGTAAGAAGGTGCAGTGCCATTTAAAACCTTAAAAGCCAGCAGTAAGATTTTAAAATCAATCCTAAAGGCAACTGGGAGCCAGTGGAGAGAGCAGAGAACCGGAGTGATGTGGTCTCTTTTTTTTGAACCGGTCAACAGGCGAGCGGCAGCGTTCTGCACCAGTTGAAGGCGATGTAGACAGGAACGATCTAGGCCAGCATAGAGGGAATTGCAGTAGGCTAGCCGTGAAGTAATAAAAGCATGGACCACTCTTTCTAGATCGTTCCTGCAAAGGTAAGACTTGACTTTGGCTAAAATCCGCAAATGATAAAAAGATCCCTTAACTACAGAGCTGATTTGTTTATCAAGTTTAAAAGCATTGTCAAAAATAACACCAAGACTCTTAATGGAAGAAGTGCAATCGGAGGTTAGGGGTCCCAAAAAGTCAAGAGAGAAGTTGGGATCTTTAGGAAGCCCAAACACAATGACTTCAGTTTTGCTTTCATTAAGGTGTAAAAAGTTAAGAGTCATCCAAGTCTTAATGTCAGACAAGCAGGAGAGTAGCGGCTGTAAAGAAACATTGCAGTTCATCCTCAGAGGGAGGTAGATCTGAATATCATCGGCAAAGATGTGGAAGGACACATTATGTTTACGAAGCACATCGCCCAGAGGGAGCAAGTACAGAATAAACAACAGGGGGCCTAGTATGGACCCCTGAGGTACGCCACAGGTTAAAGGAGCTCTGGGAGATGACAGTTCACCAAGGTGAACAGAAAAACTCCTATTATTCAAATAGGACTGGAAAAACTTTAAGACAGTGCCCTTTAAACCGACACAATGTTGAAGGCGGGATAGCAGTATGTTGTGATCAACAGTGTCGAAGGCTGCTGTCAGGTCCAGGGTTACTAAGACAGCAGCACAACCAGAGTCAACAGTTAAAAGCAAATCATTAAAAACTCTCAGTAGGGCGGTTTCTGTGCTATGCCGAGCTCTAAAACCAGACTGGAACTTCTCGTAGAGATTGTTATTGTCGAGAAATAGCTGGAGCTGCGTGAGGGCAGCTCGTTCCAGTACTTTGGACAGAAAAGGGAGGTTGGAAATGGGCCTATAGTTAGAGAGTAGGGATGGATCTAGATTAGGCTTTTTAAGGAGAGGTTGAACAACAGCGTGCTTGAAGGGTGTTGGAAAACAACCAGAACTGAGGCAGGCATTGATCAGGACCAGAAGGAAAGGTCCGACTGAGTCCAGAACCTGCTTCAGAAGCCGAGAGGGGATAGCATCGGTGGAACAGTTGGTAGTCTTAACCTTGCAGACTATTTCATGCAGCTGAGAGAGAGAGATTGGTTCGAACTGATTAAAGGCAGAATGGCACAAAGATAAAACACAGGGATTGGAAGGTGAGGATGGAATGAGAGACTGCAGGGAGGAAATCTTGTTTACAAAGAACTTTAGAAAATCATTACAGAGGGTGGCAGAAGGTGTGAGGCTGGTGGATGTGTAAGGATTTACAATGGAATTTAAAACACGAAACAGAGTCTGAGGTTTATGGACACTACTGCTAACCAGGTTTGATATGTAGGAGGACTTGGCCTCTTTAACGGCTTTCTGATAGGTTGAAAGAGAGTCTCTGAGGATATTAAAAGAAATGTGCAGCTTGTCCTTTTTCCATTTTCTCTCAGCACATCTACAGGTGCGCCTGAGAGCACGAACAGAGTCTGTAATCCAGGGTTCAGCATGAGCTTTGGGGCGGAGTGTTTTTAAGGGAGCGATGAGGTCCAAAATAGAAGTACATGTTGAGTTAAAAAGAGCAGTTAAATCTTCTGCACACAAGGAACCAATCCAGTCCGCCATGGAGAGCTCAGAGTTGCTAAAAGCAGCAGAAAACTGAGATGGTACATGGGTATTGATGATCCGGAGACGGCGTGAAGGAGGTTTTACTGCAGCATCAGAACAATGTGCAGTGGCAGAAAATAGAACAGGAAAATGATCGGAGATACACGCACTCTCACAAATTTCAGAGATGTGGATACCCAAGCCGTGAGACATGACAAGGTCCAAAGTGTGACCCTTCTCATGTAAAAAGCTCAAATCATTCACTCATTATATGAACACAGGTAAACAGTGGACGCATGACTTTACTCATAGTGTAGTCGCCTTGAGGCGACTAAGCGCCTTGAGGCGACTTTTGTTGTGATTTGGCGCTATATAAATAAAATTGAATTGAAATTGAAATTGAATTGTAGTCAGTGCACATGTTGATCATTTCAGCTGCTTTTTAACCATGGACAGTTTAAATTGTGTGAATATATGGAGTGGTTCACCCGGTATATTTAAGGATTATATTCTTTCCAGTCATTTGATGAGGAAATACAAGATAGACTGAGATAAATAGAATAAGATTGATTAGTTTGTGGGTTTCTCAGCTGTTTGTGTGGAAATGTTCTTCATGTTTACCTCAGTGTCATTTCTCTTTAGTTCTGATCTCACTGCTGAGCTGCACAACAAACCAAGGTCAGTAACCTTCTTCTGTCACAGTTTAAACCCAACAAATGCTCACTGATGTGACCTGATTGGGGTGATGTCAGAAAAGTGGGTTCATGTTTGCAGATTGGATTTTTAAAAAATGATAGTTGCAATGCAGATAGAGCAAAACATCCTTTTAACAATGGTAATGTCATTTTAACCCCCATAGCTCGTCTGACTGTGAGTCCCAGCAGCTCTCAGTTCTTTAAAGATGACTTTGTGTCTCTGAGCTGTGAGGAGGACGACAGCTCTGCTGGATGGACTCTGAGGAGGAACACAAGCAGAGAAAACAAGACTCAATGTGGAGCTGAGTGGGGCAAATCTACTGGGAATTCCTGCAGTATCAGCTATATCTTAACAGAGGACATTGGAGTTTACTGGTGTGAGTCCAGAGAGGGTCCCATCAGTAACATGGTTAACCTGACAGTCACTGGTAAGCTGAGTGTGTGGAGTTAGTGTTGATGAAGCTGTGTGTAAATGGATGAAATGCTGTAGTTTGTCTCTGTGTTGAGGTGGATCAGTGATCCTGCAGAGTCCTGTCCTCGCTGTGATGGAGGGAGATGACGTCACTCTGCTCTGTAAAACAAAGACCACTCCCTCCAACCTCCCAGCTGCTTTTTATAAAGATGGCTCCCTCATCAGGAAGCAGCCTACAGGTCACATGACCATCCAGCATGTTTCCAGGTCTGATGAAGGCCTCTACAAGTGTGACATCAGCGGTCATGGAGAGTCTCCATCCAGCTGGATCACTGTCACAGGTGACACACTCACCTGTCTGTGTTTCTGCAGCTTTCAACATTCACAATGTGACGAGAAGTTAATGACTGTTTTGGATTTATTTTAGAGAAACACGCCACCACACCTCCACCTGATAATAACCACATGTTGTTGACTGTTGTGTTGACTCCTGCATCAGTCTGCGTTTTGGTTCTTCTGCTGATACTGGTTCTGCTGATGAGACGGTTTGTTCATCGGAAACCTGAAGGTGAGACTCAGACTTGTAGACTATACATGTCTAGGTTTGTTTTGTAGATTTAAGTAAACTATACACTCATTATAATTAGATTATTATTTATTGTCTAGAGGGAAACAACTTTGTTAAACATTATTGGTTCATTTTAGCTGATCAAAAAGGAAATGGAGAAGACATCACAGATGACATCATGTACAGCGACATCAAAATATCAACTCGCCAACTACAGCCAGTCAGAAAAAGAGGTAATATTGTCCTTTACTGGATTACTGGCAGTGTTGGGCAAGTTACTTTGAAAAAGTAATTAATTATAGTTACTAGTTACTTCTTCAAAAAAGTAACTGAGTTAGTAACTGCGTTACAATATTCTAAAAGTAATTAATTACTTGAAAAGTAACTATTGCGTTACTTTAAAAAAATGTTTAACCCTCTGGGGTCCAGGGTATAATGGCCATTTTTGATTTTCCCTCCACATTTTACCTTTAGAAACTATTTATTTGCCTTGTTTTGTATCATTCTTTGCAGCACAACCTCACGTGTCTGAATTTACAGTCATGTTTTCATTTTGACATACTGTATTAACACAATTGATCTAAATTAAGACAAAAAACATAAAATCAGAGTAGAAAAAGTTATATTTTTTACTGTAACAACCACAAACATGTTTAATGAATCATATTTCATAACTTTAAATGCAAATATTAATTGTCAATTTTAAAATTCTATAAACAAGTTTTGCAAACAACAAATTTATTTGCATCCATTTACCTTTTACCTTGATTTTTTTAATAACCATTTCAAACTATTTACAGAACAATCAGGTGTTCTGCATTCAATAAGATGCCACACAAATTATTTGTGCCACTCCAAAAAAATAATTTCTGTCCACTATAAAGGAGAACACCACAGCCTGATACCTGCAGGTCTGACAGCAGCAGGTGTATCACTCCTGTTCCTACCTGGAGACAGCAGTCACCTTAATGTTCTGACACACAACACAAAACTATTTACAACACTACACACTAACTACACAAGACAACACATTAACTACACACTCCAAACACGCTAAATGTCACAAATCTCTCACATTTTAAAACTCGCTCTCTTTCTTTTTCTGCTGTCTTTCTCTCTCTCTCTCGTCGTCACTCCTAAAACGTTCTCTGTTTTTTTGGGGTGTTTTTTGCTCTCTTTTTTTGCTTCTTTTTTTCTCTGCTCATAAGCAGAGAGTGCTTGCTAGCGCTGTCCTTAGACAGTAAACGTGTCGAAAGTTTTGAGGAAAAAATGCCGCGTATATATTGTTTCACTTGAAGACGTTGAAGACGTTTCACTTCTCATCTGAGAAGCTTACACCCAGTTTTACACCTTGGCTCAGGCGATTAGAGGATCATCAGGGGGTCCTTTGTCCCTCTGTGGGGGGTTACTCCCACTAGGTTTATATCTGGGACTCTCCACCATCTGACCTTAGAACTGAAGAAGCTTCTCGGATGAGAGGTAAAACGTCTTCAAGCAACTTAAAGAAGTCCAGACGCTTTTCTTTGCAAGCTCCTTTGACTATTGGAGCGATTATTTTTTTCCCCAAATGTACTCATCTTTAAAATCTCACTGTGTGCTTAGCTTACTGAGCATTGGAATTACTCGTTGTGGTTAACACAAACCAACAGCTCTGCAGAAAAAAAAAGTTTGTAGGCATTGTCTTTTTGTTTTTATTTTGTGTTTGTTTTTTCCTAAAAAGGAATATCTATAAGCCATTGATAAACTGTGATGAATCTAAAGTTGTTAATAAAATGTATCAAATGTTCTGATCTAAAACAAATTACTAATTTAAAAGAAAGAAGAACTTTCAGTATTATGTGCCATTTTTCCTTTACTTTCATATTTATTTAAGACCAACATGTGGATTATCAGTGTCTATTTGTAATTCTGAAGTTTATAATGATAGTTAGTGGTTTATTAGAAATGTATCTGAAATGTTTCTGCTGGTTTGGCCCAGAAATAAATTCTACAACCTTACAAACTATTTATAATTACCTTACACCATTAGGTAGTAGTTTCTACAATGCCAAAGCAACAAACAGAAAAAGAAAAAATGAACAATAAATGAAACCAAAAAGTTGATTCTGTTCTTCTGGCTTTTCTCCCACTAAAAATGCATATGAACATACGTCCATATGAACAGAATCAACCTTTTGGAACAGGAGAAAAGGTTTGAATAAGAAAAATGGTTGAGCCCCCCTGCCAAGCTGCCAAGTACTTTGAGCAAACTGCGAAACAAACTAGGTCCCTTAAATTCACCACCTTTATCTTCCAATGATAATTGAAGCAAAACAGCACTAACAAAGCAGGCACACACTTTCCAGCGATGAGTAGCGCTGGGCCGGGTCAGCACAACCTTTGCTGTAAAACAAATTCATATGAACAAGGTCATTAGCCTATTTTATTTTCTAGAGCCCAATAAGTGGACAATAATTCACACCAATCCTAAAGTTTTAAGATGAAAATAAACAGAATTTATAGGTTCCAGTATGATCTGTGTAATATTGAATAATTCTTTAATGGAATGTTTTTGTTGCATTCAAGCAGCAGATAAGCCCATTGCCGCTGATACCAATAAGCATGAAACGGCCATGAGTGAGGGAAATACTTTTAACAGAGTGAATTTATTTAAACTATGTATCTGTAAATATAAATATAACAATAAAATAACATGCAAAGAATAGATGTGAAAATTTTTAAATTGTATCGAGATTGTGTCTGCATGATGGTAGGTAGCTTAATTTATTTTAGTCTATCAAGACAAATAGCCTCTATCGTGCATCACAAAAAAAGTGGGCCAGGAACCTGAAAAAGGGGTCTCATTCTGCCCCTGTATTTATCTGTAAAGGAGCAGTAATGTTAATTTATTTTAAACTGATATAACAATATGAATAATAAATGAAAAAGATTCAAAAATATTTCTGCAGGATCAGTATCAATATCCATATTAGCAACTCTGCATGATCTGCACTGATGTCCTCTGTGTGTTTTATTGTGCAGATGGTGACCCAGCCGCAGTCTACTCAGCAGTGAGAACTGAAGATATCATTTATGGAGAAATCATCATAAGTGACAAGAAAAATAAATCAAAGATCAGAGGTACAACTGGTTTTCTTTGTCTCCTGGTTCACTTCTACACCCAATAACTGATGCTGTTTTAATCTTAATGCTAACATTAAAATTTCTAACGATACATTAATTTTTTAAATTTTTATAATGATCTCCCTCTTAGTAATTAGTAACATCTGGTAAGTACCACCAGGTTACCAGGCCTATTTTAAATATTGCAGACGTTGTTACTTTAAGAAACTCATCAGAATCCTCGACATTATGGTGAAAAAGCTAATGATCTTGTTTTAAGGTATCCTGTTGTTATTTTAGGTCAGTCATGAGTCACATGGGAATGATAGCAGTGGATCTAGACTGTTGATCTGTTATTAGTAATGATTAATGAACAGAATAATGTTTTTATGACTTTCTGTCAACTTTTGGGTGACAAATCATTCAGCAGTTTCGCAATTGAGCAACAATTGCCAAAAGCAGCTCAGAAGCGGCCCGCATGTCTGTTCTATTTGGGTTTTATTCACATACAGGCTGTTAGCATGAAGACAGATTGAACAGAACAAAGACCACTAACTGCATGCTTTCAGCCTACAGCCAACGTGCGGTTTGTAACCACAGCTGCAGTATCCTGTTATTGTGTTCTGAAGCTAATGAGAATTCTCACCCCAGTCCGTTTTGGTTTGGTTAATAATAGCATTCAGGTTGCAAAGCAACAGTTTACTTTGTGCTCTGTGGTGAAGTGTGTCAGTCTATATTAATAGACTTGGGCAGCTTTGTGATTTTCTACCTTTATTATTTTACATTTTATTAATTCTATTTTTTATTTTACTGTAATGCATTAAGTAGACTAATTAATATAATAACACCGGGGGGGGGGGGGGGGGGGGGGGGGGGGGATAGATTATGCCCAAGGTATGTCATAAAACATCCAAGAAATGTGTACCAGAAGTGCTCATGTATTTTCTTTTTAATATAACCAATAGTAAAAATCATTTTAATATGTTGTGTTTGTTGTACCTGCAGTAATTTAAATCCATCTGCAGTCTTCTCTGTAGTGAGAACAGAAGACACCAGTCATCAAAGCAAAGTGTACCAGAGGTACATCTGCTCTTTAGTTATATGTTCAAACCTTCTGTTGGCCATGGGACGCCAATCAAAAGTAGGATGTTTGAACTAACCATCAGCACCAAGGGCCAGGGTAAGATAAAGAAGGATCATTTTGAAATGCATAAAGCTGATTTTAAAGCTAAAAATATGGAGCAGGGAATGAACAGAATAGGGGGGCTTTTGTGAAGATACCACATGCATCTTGTCTTCAGACTTAACATAAATATTCCGATCAGGAAACACATTATTAAACATTATTTTAACTATTACTGAACTTTAAGAATCAGCCAAATAAAAAGGCAAAAGAAGTCTTTCAATTTGGATGGATTCATATTACTACTCCCTGTAGGGGCAGTTTAGTGTTGTCTCAAATCAAACACAGGAAGCTGTATTCATACTGGACTTGGCAGTTGTATCATTCAACTTTGTTAAAACTGCTACATTTTCTGAAAGTTTGTCACATATATGTAACTAAAATCTTAACTTCACTCTACTCGGATTTTAGTGTTTTCGATTAAGTAATAGTACCTGGTACCAAGGTACTTTAGTAGGGTTCAAAACAAGGTATTGTAGGTCGACTTGATAATGCAATGTCAATGGAATGCGAGTCACTGACTGCCCAGGAAGTGACATCACTAGAATGACATCATGAGATCAACTCCTTCCCAGGGATCAAACTCACCATTTATTAAATTTTTCTATTCAATTCTATTTATGCATCTCCAACTCACAACAACAGTTTCCTCAATGCACTTTATATTGTAAGGTAGACCGTACAATAATACATAGACAGAAAAACCCAACAATCAAATGACAACTATGAGCAAGCACTTTGGCGACAGTGAGAAGGAAAAACTCCCTTTTAACAGGAAGAAACCTCCGGTAGAACCAGGCTCAAGGAGGGGCGGCCATCTGCTGCGACCGATTGGGGTGAGAGAAGGAAGACAGGATAAAAAACATGCTGTGGAAGAGAGAAATCAAATCAAATCAAATCACTTTTATTGTCACATCACATGTGCAGGCACACTGGCACAGCACATGCGAGTGAAATTCTTGTGTGCGAGCCCCACAAGCAACAGAGATGTGCAAACACAACAACACAAACGAGCAAAATACAAGAATGGCCAACCTGAAACTAATAAATATATGTACAATATATAATAGTGTATGCATTTCTGGATGTGTATACTAAATATTTTCCTACGTGTGTGTGTGTGTGTGTGTGTGTGTGTGTGTGTGTGTGTGTACACATTTTTACAAATTAAATAGTAAAAAAAAATAAAATAAAATAATAATAATGTCACGGGGTCCCCTTCCAGACCTCTCCCGGACAAACACAGGCGTAGTCGGTAAGGTATTAGTGTGGATACTTTATTTGAAACGGCCTCCCCAGTGCATAAAAAGATGGTTGCAAAGACATAAAACTGAGATCCGCCCTACACAGCCTGTATGTTACAACACACTCCCCTTCATATCCGGCTCGCCGTCTCTTATATCCCGTAACCCCTCCCCCTTGGCGTCACCACCAATTCTTTATTCTAACTTTAATCCCCGTCTCCCTCCCCCAGAATTTCTTTTTCATTATACACTCACAAAACATATACATTGATACAGGCTCTCAACTATTTCCCGGAAGTCTACCCGACTTCATATACACATTAACGGCCCACGTAATGAGGCCATTCTCATGACGGTCCAGACACACGTGAACTCATTATTTAAACCCCACACCCCCATACCATCGGCTTGCGTCACCCTGCACGATTGGCGATCCCCCCGCACGTCTCCCCGACCGACGCCCTTAACAAGTAAGTGGGAACCAAAATCTAGCCACCCCCGATGCGGCTCACAACTTGCTCCTCACCCCTTTTATTCCTCTACTCGGTCGTCAGAAAGATACGCCGCCCCGGGTGCCAAATCGAACTAATGGTGGCGATCTAATGGTGGCGGTGCCATACTCAGCGGACTCTGCCTTGAGACGGGTCACTCCGTCACAAATAATAATAATAATAATAATAATAATAAAATATATAAAATATACAGAGTTGAATATGTGCAAAGAGACGGAGATTAATAACAAGTGTGATTCAATGCAGAGAGGTCTATTCATAGTGAGTGAGAAAGGTGACTGGAAAGGAAAAACTCAATGCATCACAGGAGTCCCCCAGCAGCGTACACCTATTGCAGCATAACTAAGGGAGGATTTGGGGTCACCTGGTCCAGCCCTAATTATATGCTTTAGAAAAAACGAAAGTTTTAAGCCTAATCTTAAAAGTAGAGATAGTGTCTGTCTCCCGAATCCAAACTGGAAGCTGTTTCCACAGAAGAGGGGCCTGAAAACTGAAGACTCTCCCTCCCATTCTACTTTTAAATACTCTAGGAACAACAAGTAGGCCTGCAGTGCGAGAGCAAAGTGCTCTAATAGGGTGATATGGTACTACAAGGTCATTAAGATAAGATGGGGCCTGATTATTTAAGACCTTGTATGTGAGGAGCAGGATTTTGAATTCAATTCTGGATTTAACAGGAAGCCAATGAAGGGGAGCCAAAACAGGAGAAATATGCTCTCTCTTTCTAGTCCCTGTCAGGATTCTTGCTGCAGCATTTTGGATTAGCTGAAGGCTTTTCAGGGAGTTTTTGGGACATCCTGATAATACTGAATTACAGTAGTCCAGCCTGGAAGTAATAAATGTGTGAACTAGTTTTTCAGCGTCACTCTGAGACAGGATATTTCTTTTGTGATCAACATTTTATTGATTTAAAACGGGGTTGGGGGGGGGGGGGGGGGGGGGGTAGGTACAGACATATACAGCACAACTGTAAACTGCAGTAGTAAAGCAAACATTAGCAAACAAGGCATAGGGACAGCAAAGAAAAGACACAAAAACACAAAGTTAAAACCAGTTATTGCCTCTTCCAGGAGATAACTCTTGATGAGAAGATTTTCCAAGCGTCAACGGTCGTGGGTCGAGCTTTATTTAATTTTGCTGTGGTATGTTCAAAACCAATAACACGGATAAGACATCGCCTCCAGAATGATTCCATACAAATGTCAGGACAGAACCATTGCTTCGTAATAGTCTTCTTTGCGGATGTGAATCAAGCGAACAACATTTTGCATTGCATTTGTTTTAAGGAGATTTCAGAGGTATCATTAAGGAGACAAAGACCAGGATTGGGAACATAAAAAACTTCCAGTACCTCAGATAACACAGAGTTCACAAAGACCCAAAAATTGGATACCACAGGACAGTCCCAAAACATGTGCAAAAACGTGTCAGGTGAGGAATCATTGCAGATGTGACAGTGATACGTAGCCTGTAGTTTCATCTGGAACCTCCTATAGGGTGTAATGTACAGTGGGGCAAAAAAGTATTTAGTCAGCCACCGATTGTGCAAGTTCCCCCACCTAAAATGATGACAGAGGTCAGTAATTTGCACCAGAGGTACACTTCAACTGTGAGAGACAGAATGTGAAAAAAAAATCTATGAATCCACATGGTAGGATTTGTAAAGAATTTATTCGTAAATCAGGGTGGAAAATAAGTATTTGGTCAATAACAAAAATACAACTCAATACTTTGTAACATAACCTTTGTTGGCAATAACAGAGGTCAAACGTTTACTATAGGTCTTTACCAGGTTTGCACACACAGTAGCTGGTATTTTGGCCCATTCCTCCATGCAGATCTTCTCGAGAGCAGTGATGTTTTGGGGCTGTCGCCGAGAACACGGACTTTCAACTCCCGCCACAGATTTTCTATGGGGTTGAGGTCTGGAGACTGGCTAGGCCACTCCAGGACTTTCAAATGCTTCTTACGGAGCCACTCCTTTGTTGCCCGGGCGGTGTGTTTTGGATCATTGTCATGTTGGAAGACCCAGCCTCGTTTCATCTTCAAAGTTCTCACTGATGGAAGGAGGTTTTGGCTCAAAATCTCACGATACATGGCCCCATTCATTCTGTCCTTAACACAGATCAGTCGTCCTGTCCGCTTGGCAGAAAAACAGCCCCATAGCATGATGTTTCCACCCCCATGCTTCACAGTAGGTATGGTGTTCTTGGGATGCAACTCAGTATTCTTCTTCCTCCAAACACGACGAGTTGAGTTTATACCAAAAAGTTCTACTTTGGTTTCATCTGACCACATGACATTCTCCCAATCCTCTGCTGTATCATCCATGTGCTCTCTGGCAAACTTCAGACGGGCCTGGACATGCACTGGCTTCAGCAGCGGAACACGTCTGGCACTGCTGGATTTGATTCCCTGCCGTTGTAGTGTGTTACTGATGGTGACCTTTGTTACTTTGGTCCCAGCTCTCTGCAGGTCATTCACCAGGTCCCCCCGTGTGGTTCTGGGATCTTTGCTCACTGTTCTCATGATTATTTTGACCCCATGGGATGAGATCTTGCGTGGAGCCCCAGATCGAGGGAGATTATCAGTGGTCTTGTATGTCTTCCATTTTCTGATGATTGCGCCCACAGTTGATTTTTTCACACCAAGCTGCTTGCCTATTGTAGATTCACTCTTCCCAGTCTGGTGCAGGTCTACAATACTTTTCCTGGTGTCCTTCGAAAGCTCTTTGGTCTTGGCCATGGCGGAGTTTGGAGTCTGACTGTTTGAGGCTGTGGACAGGTGTCTTTTATACAGATGATGAGTTCAAACAGGTGCCATTCATACAGGTAACGAGTGGGGGACAGAAAAGTGTCTTACAGAAGACGTTACAGGTCTGTGAGAGCCAGAGATTTTCCTTGTTTGAGGTGACCAAATACTTATTTTCCACCCTAATTTACGAATAAATTCTTTACAAATACTACCATGTGAATTCATGGATTTTTTTTTCACATTCTGTCTCTCACAGTTGAAGTGTACCTCTGGTGCAAATTACTGACCTCTGTAATCATTTTAAGTGGGGGAACTTGCACAATCGGTGGCTGACTAAATACTTTTTTGCCCCACTGTATCTCGCCCCAAAACTTCTGAACTGGTGGACAGAACCAAAGAGCGTGGATATAATTGTCCGGTGAATTGGTTTGGCAGTGTGAGCAGTTGCTGGTAGACGTAAAGCCCATCTTGAGCATCCGATGACCTGTATAGTGCACTATATGTAATATTTTGTATTGAATTAATTGAAGACTGGGCTTTCTAATTAGATGAAAGGTTTTTAAGCAAATCTGAGACCAGAAGTTTAGGTCTAAGTTAACTGATAAATCCGCTCCACATTTTGCAATAGGAAGTGATATTGATTCATCTGTTTTAGAAATCATTTTGTATATTTTGGATAGTAATTTGGGGGTTTTAAGAGTAAGAAATTGAACCACACTTGGTGGTGTTTGTAGTTCAACTTGACCCGGTTTAAATTTCTTTTTTTACTATGGATTTAATTTGTTGATATTCTAAAAATCTTTTCTTGTTGATCCCATATTGTGTAACTAGTACGTCAAATGAAATAAATTCTGTTCCTTCTAGTATATGTTCTAAATATTTGGTTCCTTTACCACTCCAATCTGAAAATTTTATCATATTATTGTTTTGTAATATGTCAGGGTTGTTCCAGATAGGTGTACGTTTGCATGGCATTAATGAAGACGCCGTCAATTTTAGAAACTCCCACCATGCTATCAGAGAAGAGCTGACATGAATGCTTTTAAAGCATTCATGTCGTTGGATGTTTGAGCTGATAAATGGTAGGTCTGAGATCTCTAGATTATTGCAAAGTGCTTGTTCTACATCTAGCCAAGGTTCATCTAAGAGGGTATGTTTTAGCCATCCTGAGATAAACTGAAGCCTGTTGGCTAAGAAGTAGTGCTGAAAGTTAGGCAGTTCTAGTCCTCCTTTATCCTTGGTCTTTTGTAGTGTTTTTAAGCTTATACGTGGGGGTTTATTTTCCAAAGGAATTTGGACATACATGAATCTAGAGATCTGAACCAATCTTGTGGCGGTTTAGTTGGGATCATTGAGAATAAATAATTTATTTTTGGTAAGACCATCATTTTTATAGTGGCAACCCTTCCCATGAGTGATATGGGTAGACATTTCCACCTAGCCAGATCATCTTCTACCTTCTTTAAAAGTGGGATATGGTTTCATTTAGTTAGAGCTGCAAGCTTGGGAGAAACATTAATAGCTAAATATTTTATATTTCCCGATTGCAGTGGTGTAGAAGAGGAATTATGGAGGGAGCAATTAATCGGTAGGACTGTAGATTTTGACCAGTTAATTGAATAATCTGATATTCTTGCAAAAGAGAGATATTGGTTTGTGAATTTTGGAGAAAGAGTAACACATCACAGGGCTCTAGAGCAGAGGCGGAGCCAGACATTTGAAACACCCGGGGCTTAGCCCAAAGAGTAGTATGCATGTGGGATTTTTTTTTTTTTTTTTTTGGGGGGGGGGTGTAGAAATGACTGAAAGATTAATAGGCTCTGTTCAAAAAAGAATGACTTCATATAGGGAAAAATATATATCACATGTGCAGGACACCTTAAACTAGTTTTTTAATTAAGCAGCAAGGCAGAACAAGGTCAGGGCTGCATCAAGACACGAGGACTAAACCCCAATTCAACCAGACCCAGAACTGATCCAGAATTAAAAACAGGACTACAACAGTTCAAAATCAGGACTACTGAGGACTTAACCAAGACAGAACCAGAATCAGAACTAGATGATAGCACTAAAAATCATCATAGACCTGCACTACACTTATTTTTTTAATTCTACCAAAGTACACTATTTAGATTGAGAAAAGTTTATATAATTATTCAGCCTTGTTGTGCAAACAAGCCTGCAGAACTTAATAAATACAGAATTTGAAAAATAACAAACCTAAAAAGAAACACTAGGTACGAGATACATGAGGACCTATGATACGGTGATACTTTTGGTAAACAACCATTTGACTAACATGTGTGTCTCACCTGCTCTTGTTCATCTGTTCTGTCCTCGTTCTCCTCTCTCTCCCTCTTTGTGCTGACAATCATCAAATATACAGTTGAAACCAGATATTTACTCTTCAGATAAAAACACTTTTTTAATTGTAACATCAAATCAGACTAAATGTTTATTTTTTTTAGATTGATAAACATATTTGTTAACTTTAAGAGTAAAGAGAGAAACTGTCTGTATTTCTTAATTGCAAATGGCACCAAATTGTATTCAAACTTGAGCCACACTTATGGAGCTCCACAGTTCTGTTCCTGGTGTTTTGGTTGATATCTCTTGATTTTCCCATGTCAAAGAAACAGGCTCTGTGTTTTGCCTTATATGCATCCACAGCTGTGCCAGCAATTTACTCACATGGACTCTACTAACCTATCAGAAGCTTCTTCAGCTCAGAATGGAATCGTCTGGAGTTTTCTTATTAATTAACAATAAATTTAGTGTACATGTACTCCTAAATTTGATGAAAGTGATAAAAATAGCTCTGTCTCTCTTTATTCTGAAATTTAACTAATTCAAAATATATTTCAATATTTATCTAAAACAAAAATTTACTCTAAATTGATGTTGTACAGTAAAAATGTTTTATGTTTTCTCCCTAAAGTGTATGTAAATATCTGGTTACAAATGTGAATATCCTGCTGTGTACTGAAATCCCTCTTGTTTTGCATAGAAATATACTGAACAACATACAAAGCATAATATATAAAATAACATTTACCTGAGTTTTTTCTTTGAAAGAACCCTCTAATGTCCATTCTTATGTTTCAGTACATAACTGAAACCGATTTAGTCGGGGAGGGTAAGAACTGAAAATATGAAATAAACACACGTAAGCTAAGACTCTAAAAAAAATAGCATTTGTTCGGCTTTTCATTTTGCCATTTGTTGATTCACTTGAAGAGCAAGTAACGTAATATTGGTCAAGTGATCAGTTTCATATCAATCTTTGGTGATGCACCGTCATATTTACATTATTTGTACAGTACGAATGATTTGCTTTGGTACCTGGTCAAACTTAAGCTCTCCTTAGTATGGCTGGCTCCGTCTCTCCAACAGCGCACTCACGGGCAGCAGCTGCCCCGCCCCCTCGCTCAGTCGCTTAGTGCCTGAGCTTGGATCATACCAATATCAGGGGGGGATTCACGCACAGTCGTAAATTCCCACAGTGTGCACTATGTGCTTCGAATATTGTGTGTACTTTTTGTTTTATACAGTTGTCAGCCAGGCATCTAACTATGAAAAAATTACACTCCAAAATACCCCGGGCTTCTGACAAAACAACCCGGGCTTAAGCCCCGTAAGCCACCCCCACGCTCCGCCCCTGCTCTAGAGTGCGACCAATTTGGTCGCAAATGCGACCAAATTTTTCAGTGGTGCGACTAAAAAAAATATTTGGTTGCACCTGTGCGACCAAATGTTCGGGTAGCAAAAAAAAAAAAATCTGCAACATTCCCTGTGGTCAACAACAGACACACATTATGCCCCTATCGTGGACTAAACCAATCAGAGATAGTAAGGGGCGGGACCGCTCTGATTGGCCGTGGTCCAGTTGAAAGTGCAGGTGGAAGTGGGAGCTGAGTATAAAGTGATATCAATTCATTAAATCCTGAATCGACTTTCAAATATAACTGTGTTTTGCCAGAAATGCCAGATTCTCAGATTAAAGCTCACAAAACCATTTCAACAAAAACCAAACAGCAAATGAGAGCAAGTACACGGATTCCACACAAAGACATAAACACAGACCGGACCGATGCATCAGAATCAGCTTTGTCTTTCTCGGCTTTCTCACCCGACGGCCCGAACACGGACACGCTGTCGGAGCTTAGCGGTTCTGTTGCGTCCGGTCCGCGCTGTGATTACGTCTTTTTGCGCTGATTCTGAGCTGCAGGTTTTGTCTCTCTAACCAAAATTCGCCGAGCCAGCACCAAAAGAAGCAGCAAACTGCGCTTCACATTTAATCAATGTCGTCATGAATTTTGCTGTTTTGCTTCCACGACTATTAAAATCACACTTCATGCACAGCTAGCTCTCTCTATCTCTCTCTGTACTTCAAGAACAGTTTCCCGTCTCCAATCTCTGTTTTCTGTATTCTTCATTCGCTTATTACCCACCAGTCTACCGTTGTTTACAGCGCTGTTGGCTGCTGTCTTTTTCTTTTCTTTTTTTCACTTAAATGACCTCGGACAAGAAAGCCTATTTTTTCTGCTGTTCAATACTGAAGAAATTTAAACTTTATATGCAGAACATTGTAGAATATTTTTAAGGTTATCTGCTATAAAAAGCTAGACCAGGAAAATCTCCTTCATGTTTTTCTGTTTTATTCTCAGTTACTTTCACACAAAGGCATCTGCTGTGATGTTCACAATTCTGATGAAGTCAGTACTGATAAATGATCAGAATTATAATATTTCTGACTGTCTGAGGCTAAGTTGAATCGAATCGGGACTTTGAAAACCGAAATCGAATGAATTATAGAAATCAGTGATGATACCCAGCCCTAGTGAGCAGCCTAGGCACGACAGAAGTGGATGTAGCTGTAATAGGAAAAGAACTATTGCTAACTTTTCTGTTAAGTTAAGGCCTGTTCCTTCTGAAATTCATAGCCAGTGCTCTGACACGGTGTCATCAATCTTTGAATGCTGAAAAAGCACAGTGTATCCAGAAAAACACATTATATTATATAAATTATTATAAAATTTGTGTGCGCCTAACTTTTGTGCCGGTACGCCTAACTTTTTAAAGTTAGGCGTACCGGTACGCCCATGGCAAAAAGTTAGTCTAGAGCCCTGCATCATCCGCATAAAGGCTGATTTTATGTTCCACGTTCTTGCATTGTATGCCCTTAATTACTGAATTCTGTCTAATTGCTGCTTGTCATAACTTCTTACCTGAAGTTCAGTTCCTCTGCCACTATGACCGGCGGCCGCCTCGGGTCTCTCCTCCTCTTGCCTCTCCTTTCCCTTATCCACCTGCTGGCCTCCACCACTTGCTGATGTTGCTAAATCTGTGGAAGCTATGCCATAGCTACCGCCAAACAATTCAGTTATTTTTACACATTTGGCAGCGTCTGCCTGAAGGGCTTGTTTCTTTTTGGCCCTAATTTTTTCTGCACCTCCTTTCCTTTTTTTGTTCTCCATTTTTTCATTGTTTATACCCTTCCAAAAAAAAAAAAAAAAATCGATCGGCCCATAAAAACAAAAAATCGCCAGTGGCCCACCGGGCAAATGCCCGGTATGCCCGATGGCCAGTCCAACTATGGTTGGCGGCATGCTTCACTGCATATGCTTTGCGTGCCCCTTTGAGAATTGCCGATCTGTCACCATAACAATCTGAAGATTAGGGTGCGAGGCTTCTTGGTATTAGTATCACGGCCGTCGTACACCCGATGCGCTCGTTCGATGTCGATGTCAATGTCGCGCCCCTCCAACGACGGAATCCACTTAGGGAGATTAGCCTTAATGTAGCCAACTGTATCCGAGCCCTCCGGCATTTCAGGTAAGCCAACAAGCCTGATGTTATTCCTGCGACCCCTGTCCTCCAGATCTGTAAGCTTTGTCGTGAGTACGTCGAGTTGTTTCTTCAGATCGATAACCGATCGTCTGTCCTCACGCGCGGCGGCTTGCACTGAGTCCACTCGGTCTTGAGTGCGTTTAGCCATTGCAGTTATCCTCTCGATTTCCCCGCTAACATTATTTACCACTTCATTGGTCTTTTGAAGGTCTGTGCGTAGGTCGCGCAGAGCAGGAATCAAGATAGAGTCCATAGCTTCCCTGACTGCCGAGGCAACCACTGAATCGAGGGACTTTTGTTGTTCCTGAATTGCTAGCTTCACACCGTTAGCAATAGCCTCGTCGAGGTCTTCCTTAGTGACGGAGTAATCCTTAAACTTCTTCTTTAAGGGAGACTGGGTAATCTCCCTTTTCCGTGAGTCTCTGGTTGAAGCGGTGTCCATAGTGGGATCGGCGCTGAGATTACTAATTTTTTTTTTTTTTTTTAATTCATATTTTTATTAAGGTTTCAAAAGCAGGCATTCACAATATGTACATCATGTAAGCATTCTTCATACTTAGGTTATCTGCCTTAGATACTGAAATAGTATTTTAATTTACATCCAAGTCATAAGGGAAGAATACTTACAACGATAGAAGTAATTGAAACCATCACATAATCCGAAAATCAAAAAACAAAAAACAAAACTAACAAACCTAAGAAAGAGAAAAAAAAAAAAAAAAACACGGATGTGTTGGTATGGGGTGATCCTATAAATATATATACATACATCATAATTATTGGTTTGTAATAGTAAAATCTGGCCTATGAGGCGTGATATATTTGACCCAGTTTTCCCTATATGATGTAAATTTCTCCAGCTTGTGGTTAACAGAAGCTGTTATCTTTTCCATGTTATAAATTTCCATTGTGATTTCCATCCATGTACGAGATTACTAATTTATATGACAGGATAGTGATAAACAGTGACAATGTGTGCAGAGCTAAAAACTATGCTGGCATTCCTGCCGACGGGTCACGTGATCTCCGAGACAGGATATTTCTAATTTTAGTGATATTGCACAAATGGAAGAAGGCAGTCCTACATATTTGTTTAATATGTGCATTGAAGGACATATCCTGGTCAAAAATGACTCCAAGGTTCCTCACAGCGTTACTGGAGGCCAAGGTAATGCCATCCAGAGTAAGAATCTGGTTAGATACCATATTTCTAAGATTTTCAGGGCCGAGTACAATAACCTCAGTTTTATCTGAATTAAGAAGCAGAAAGTTAGCGGCCATCCAGGTCTTTATGTCTTTAAGACATTCCTGCAGTTTAACTAATTGGTGTGTGTTATCTGGCTTCATGGACAGATAGAGCTGGGTGTCATCTGCATAGCAGTGAAAATGTATTCTGTCTTCTAATGATGCTGCCTAAGGGAAGCATGTATAACGTAAACAGAATTGGTCCTAGCACTGAACCCTGTGGAACTCCATAATTGAGATTAGTGTGTGAAGAGGACTCTCCATTTACATGAACAAACTGGGGTCTGTTAGATAGATATGATATAAACCACTGCAGCACAGTACTTGTAATACCTACAGCATGTTCTAATTGCTCTAATAGGATATTATGGTCAACAGTATCGAACGCTGCACTAAGGTCTAGCAGGACAAACACAGACATGAGTCCACTGTCAGAGGCCATAAGAAGATCATTTGTAACCTTCACTAAAGCTGTTTCTGTGCTGTGATGAGCTCTGAAACCTGACTGAAACTCTTCAAACAAGCCATTCCTCTGCAGATGATCTTTTAGCTGTTTGACAACTATTCTTTCTGTCTCTGTCTGGGGATGGGCGTCCAGGTACACACCGGCTCACTCCTTGGCGGCCGCTTATCGGGGCCTGGAGCCTGGGGCTTGCTCGGGCCACTTCGGAGGTGGGGTGCCCCCGGCCTCTCGGCCTGGGGCTCGGTCACTCAGGCACAGCTGGCTGCCGGCGGAGCTCACGGGCGCGTCACTGCAACTCCCCCTGGCTTCTGCTCCGTGGCTGCTGAGTGAGCCCTCATCTGGGACTCTCCTCAGCTCTTTCTGGGACAGTGGCGCGGCTGCCCCTCTGTTGGTCTTCCTTGGTCTCTTGTGTTCTGGGGGCCTCTGGATGTCTGGAGTTTTGATCTCCTCCATACCTGCTTCATGCCCTGGAGGACGGGGCTGTGGCCCCCCCACACCCTCTAGCAGATCATTACATGAAGGAACCTTTTAAAAAACAAAAAACAAGCGCGTCCATGCTCACAGGTGTACACACAGGTGATCACACCCACAAACTACACCCTTTTTGGCTCCTACCTCAAAGCACACTGTGTTCTGTTGATCTTATGTGCTGCACAATAGTGTTTAATATTTAGTATTTACTGTCATATTCCCATATATCATTGTGATGTTGTTTATTCTATTACTCTTGTTCTCTTCTGCTTGTTTTCTTTTTTCTTTCTCAGCAGGTGACCCAGGTGATTGATATATGCTTTTTTTTTTCTTTTTTTCTTCTTTTTTTTCTTTTTCTGCTCATTCTGTTGGTTTTTGGTTTTTGCCCTTCTCCCCCTTCCCTCTTCTCAGCTGTTTCTCTTTCCCTCTTTCTTTCTCCCCTTCTTTCCCCCAGTCAAGTCTGTCCCATGTTCAGTAAGTGAAAACAAAATAAACAATAAAAGGTGAATCAAATGGACCATTATGGCAAGGCTGGGATGGTCAATTTGGTAAAGTAAATCCGTTGGGCATCTTTCTTTGCCTTTAGACAACAATTCTGATGGCAAAAGAGCCAAACGGGACAGGCAAAAAAAAAAAAAAAAAAGAATATCACAATAAATCATTTCATAGCAGCTCTGAGAAGCTACTTTAACAGGGGTTTAAGTTCAATGCCTATGAACTTATGCAACTGAGGCTTTCAGCTCTCCTTACATTATGACACTGCAGCTCATACTGTATCTGCATAGAAAATGACACACAGTAAGTGACATAAATATAGTCTGTAAGTGGGACAAGCTGCCTGGCTGAACCTACTGATAAGCAGAGAAATAAGAAGGTGTGGGGGGGACAATTGGTTAGTAATCTAACAAAGTCAAACCAGTGTCTCAGCAAGTTCGTCGAGGCCTGGATACATTCATGCAGAAGTCACTTACACTTCAAATCACTAATGCAATACAAAGAAGGACTTCTTGTACTTCACCAAAGATAAACACACGGTCTCCAGGGTGCTTTCATTACTTAATCAAGGACTGGAAGAACTTCATCTGTAATCATTTGCTATTCAATAAATGTTCTGAGACAAAAAAAAAAAAAAAAAAAAAAAGTTCTCTCAGCAGCATCTTTCCCTGGATTGTAACCGGTGAAGCAAATCCTAAGGGATCAAAAAAACCATTGATTGTAGCTAAGACACCTCTCTTTGTAAAGGGCTTCACTGTCTCTGCTACTCGAAAGGTAAAGGCATCTTTCTTTAGGTCCCATATCAGACCAAGACTTCGCTGTGTAGGTGTCACATCAGTCTCCAGATTTAGCTCCTTAAGCCCCTTTGCACAGTCCTCTGGAGAAAACGCATCAAGAACCTCAGAGCTGTTTGATGCTATTTTATGCAGGCGAAGGTTAGATGTGGCAAGCATTTCCTGTGCTCTTTTCATTAGATCAATAGCTTCACTGGCTGTGGGCCTTGACATAAGCGCATCATCAACGTAGAACTCCCTCTCAACAAAGCGTTGTGCATCTGATCTGAATTTCTCTTCACCATGAGCTGCTGCACATCGAAGGCCGTATAAAGCTACGGATGGTGAGGGACTTTTGCCAAACACGTGAACCTTCATTTGATACTCACAGATGTCATTGGCAGGATTGTTGTCTTCATGCCAGAGGAAGCGCAAATAGTTTCGATGGTCCTCTCTTACAATGAAACTGTGAAACATCTTTTCAAGGTCAGCAGTTACTGCGACAGTTTCACGTCGGAACCTCAACAATACTCCAAATAAGCTATTATTGAGGTCAGGTCCAGAGAGGAGAACATCATTGAGAGAGACGCCATGGCATTTTGCACTTGAGTCAAACACAACCCTGATCTGATCTGGCTTCTGAGGATGGTACACCCCAAACGTAGGTAAGTACCAGCACTCCTTGTCCACCTCAAGTGGAGGAGCCAGTTCAGCATGGTCAGGATCAAATATGTTCTGCATGAAAGCAAAGTAATGCCTCTTCATATCAGGCTTTTTTTCAAGGGTGCGCTGAAGAGAGGATAAGCGTTTGACGGCCTGGTCGCGATTGTTGGGCAGCCACTGATGAGGTCTGTGATGTAGCATAACTTAAGCAGCAAGGAAGGTGATAAGTAAATAGCATTAGCAGACAATTGAAGTTCTTTTTAAGCATACTTTATTGCTAGCATCTCCCTTTTACCATAAAACAATCAATCAGGCATGCAAAAATCCCACTGGCTTTATACAAGACTTTGCCCACACCTGACCTCGTTAGCCCCTACCATTGAACAAAATAGGTCAAACCAAATAATACAATTCTAAACAAAGAACAGGAATAAAGTCATGCATGAAACTGACAAACTCATTTACTCAACTAAATGGTTTGTAAAGTAAAACACTGCATACAATATAACTCAAAAGGCTACTTTAAAGAAAACAAACAATACTATACAAAATGAAAACCCTCCATTTGGTTACACCCAGTGATCCAATCATTGACCTCATGACCCTATATAAACAGGAAGTAGTGGGCGGCCCTTCCCATACACCCGTCTCACATACAGGACCTGAATGCACAACATGGACACCATGGTAAGTATAACCAAAGCAACATAAAGAAACATAATTTACTAGACATGTGCCTGTAAACAGAAGAAAATTCAGATGATCTGATGGTTAGTAGTGTTTGCTTTAAAACACATGCAAGGATGTAAAGAATGTAACTACTGCTACCACAAACAAAACCCGGGATATTGTGTGTTAAGAGAAGTTACACCAGCACTGTCTAAATTAAAGCATTATGGCTGACTGTAAAATAACAGAACACAGAATAACAATATACGCAAGTGACAAATGGCAAATGAATTCTGTCCTAGCCACTTTGTCACAAGGTCCCTTAAATGGAAGTGGCGCTATCTATGAACATCTCTCTCTTCATGACCTCTAGGAACAGTTTGTCTTCAATAGAAAGGCCGATTTTGTTATCGTCCTCGGATGTATCAAAGATGGTGCTTCCAAGAGTGCATGCCTTAACTATAGGTGTTTCGGTGGTAGGGAAGGCTTTACACTCAGACTTGGATCCATAATTCTCTTTGATATGAACCATATTTGGACATGGTCTGAAATAGGATGGGCGATTGTTCTCAAGCACATTAGTGTGATAGGCATCCACAGCTGCAGGCTTGTGAGCATCACCTAAACAGACATCACCAATGATGACCCATCCCAGGTCCAGTTTCTGTGCATATGGGGCATTGTGAGGACCATTTCTATGCTGCCTCACTTTGTGGACACTAAGTAGGTCACGTCCAAGTAAAAGGAGGATCTCAGCTTTGTGATCGAGTGGTGGGATGAGATGGGCTATTGGCCTTAGATGAGCATGTTCTGCTGCCACCTCAGGGGTAGGTATCTCAGCTCTGTTACTCGGAATGTTATTACATTCAATTATTGTCGGCAGCGTGACTGATGTGGCTCCATCTAGTGACTCCACTACAAAGCCTGTAGCTCTTCTACCCATCATTTCTGTCGTTCCCGCACATGTACGAAGTGTGAATGCAGACTCTGACCCCTCTATGCCATAAACATCAAAAAACTCTGACCTGGCAAGTGACCGATTACTCTGATCATCGAGCACGACATAAGCCTTTGTCACTCGCTCTGGCTGCGCTTTTGGGAAAACCTTTACCAAGCAGATCTTAGAACAGGATCTTCCTCTCTGAGCCTCTCCACAAACTTCGGTACAAGTCGATGTTATAGCAGGCTGAGTTGTCTCTTCTGTGCCCTCCCCGCCATGACCAAAGAGAGTTGCAGGAGGTGGTCCTGGATGAAGGGCAGAGATATGATTCCTGCTTTCACATTCTATACACTTGATTGTTGTGTTACAGTTCTTGGCCATGTGACTAGTGGAAGAACAGCATCTAAAACAGATAGCATTGTCCTTGAGGAAGGTCTTACGCTCCTCAATGGGTTTATTGCAAAACCCTCTGCAGCGCTTGAGGGGATGTGGCTTTTTATGAATAGGATACTGCCTTTCCACATCACAGGTTTGCTCTCTCACACTGTCTTGGCCAGCTTTCTCCTGTGATATTTCCGTCTTGTGAGCAGAGACCAAACCCTTATAGGGCTTTCTCACTGTAGTATCTGATCTAAAGTGGTCTGTTGTAGATGTTAAGAGCCTGAAGCCTGGGTCATTGCGGGCTTGTGCCTCTCTGCAGACAAAGTCACAGAGAAAGGAAAATGGCGGAAAAATGACACTATGGTCAACTTTATACTTAAAACCCTGAGAGAGCCACTTTTCCTGGATATTGTGTGGTAACTTGTCCACAATTGGAGCGACACCACGTGCAGTGTCAAGATAGCTTAGCCCTGGGAGATAACCCTCTGATTTTGCTGCCTCAACCTCTTGCAGCAGGTCACTAAGCTCTCTCAGCTTAACAGGATCTTTGCTACTGACCTTTGGGAAGTTTGTAAGCCTGTCGAACAGTGTTTTTTCAATTATCTCTGGAGAGCCAAAACAGTCCTCCAAGCGCTCCCAGGCTTTGTCCAGTCCAACTTCGGTGCATGACGACAGACATGCACCGTCTTTTTTTTCTTTTCACATGCTGTGCTGAGTCGTGCCCCAGCTACTTAATAAGGAGGTCCAACTCTTCACTGGGGCTGAGTTTTAGTCTACTGATTGCATTCAGAAAGGAGGATTTCCACGCCCAGTAATTTTCAGGGCAGTCATCAAACTTTGTGAGACCAGCATTAATAAGATCCCTCCGTGTCAAGTACCTTGCTATATCACCCACCTGAGTACTGCCATCTGGTAGGAGTTGAGGTGTGACTCGATCAGGCGACCTTTCCCTTATGCTCTCTGGTGGGTGCGGTGTTGAGTGGGGGTAAATACCAGACTTTGGTTCCTGAGATAGACCTGATATTGGAATGGCTTTGTTTCTCATTTTGAACAAGTGAGATTCAACATATGGAGTACCAAAGCTTTGCCTTGGTGGAATTGTGGGCCTCATGAACAGTTGACTCTCTATGCTCTGCCTCTGGTTTAGCACTCTCGGTTGGCTGTAGATGCTGCTCCACATACTGCCGTGTCCTTTCAGCAGTCTCTTCAAAGGCTGGTTTCCTTTCAGTTTTGACAGACTCCTCTGCTGCAACCTCAAGGATGCTGGCTTCAGCCATAGCTGCTGCTACCTCCTTTTCATACTGTAAAGTGTTCAATTTGGCTTCTATGCGAGCCTTCTCAATCATCATTTCTGATTCTATTTTGGCATAATCGGCTCATGCGCGAGCTGCCTCCAGTTTAGCACGAGCTGCAGCAGCGGCTCGACCGGCTGATGATCCACTAGATGCTATAGAGGCCACTGACCTGGTCTCTAGAGCCGACAGCTGCGTTATTTCTTTTGTGGCTTGTATGTCCTCCATCCCACAATGCTGCTGTGTGGCAAGCGTAAGCAGTAGTAGAGATGAGACGTGCTGGCAGACGAAGTTGCTGTCTTTGATTATCTCTGCCTGCTGAGAAGCTGCTTTTTTACTGTTCTGTCCTTATTGTGCGTCCCTTTGGCCAACTTGACAGAGAGCTAACGGTTTCAATGAACATTGGAGGTGGAAGTAAGTTTAAGGCTTTTTACTTCATCAGTAGTTCAATGATTGACATCCTTTTCTTCCCGTAAAACTAAAAACAAACACAAAGTAAATGTCACAAGACGTCTTTTCCTTTTTACACACACTTCTAGGATATGAACTATACTGTTATATAGTATGTGTAATCAACAGCGACTCAGTATTGATCACAATACAACTTAACGAGTTTAGCTTCCTCAAAGATAAACATAGCAGATGAAATAACTGGTTTCTAAACAAATCTATGTAATAGAAATGCACCAAAAAACTTGTAAACATGTTGCACATTAATACTCACAAGCAATAACTCTCCAAGGCAGAAACGTTTTAAAGAGCAACAACATATTCTGCAGGCTAACAAGCAACCAGCTTCCTGTTTCCTCTACTCACAGGAACACAGAAAACCCCCACCAAAATATAAGCTGGCAAGTATTCCCACTATGACCAGCAGAGGGTGCTGAAGAGAAAGAACCTATGGATGTCATAACATCTATTTATTGACTATTTGTCACCTGTAATATATTTCTGATGACTGTTTTTACTAACAGGCTTTTATTTATTGATAGCTATGTTAACCAGGGTTACAATGACACAAAGCCTTTGCGTTGTCTCGCTGTAATGCCCTTTCCCCATTTATAGGTTGTCACAGCAAATCATTTGCCTCTATCTCACTCTATTCATACCATCATCTTCTGTCACACCAGCTCTCTTCACATCTCCTTCCATGAATCTCTGCTGAGTTCTTTTTATTTTCCTTGTTTTTGTGGTGTAATTGCATTGTACAGTAGATGTTAATGCAGCCGGTCAGTGTAGTTAGGCTGATGGCAGCTAGATGGCGAGACCGGTGTGTTTCTGTATAGAATGTTATGTTATGTGGGGGCAGAGCAAGAACAAGAAAATAAAGTGTGGTTATGAATCGTACAGTGGACCCGCGTATAATTGAATAACACGACATGGTGTCAGAAGTCCTGTACTGATCCATATAACCTCGACTGAACGAACCTGTGTCTGGCGGAGCTCGCGGGATAACGAGGGGAGAATATGGCGGATGAGACTGCACAGAGAGCACCGGCGGGGCCGAGCGCAACATTCAGCATCCAGCCACCGGAATCCTTCGACATTTCAAAACCGCAGGAGTGGTCCAAATGGATACGGAGGTTCGAGAGATTCCGTCTCGCCAGTAATTTGAACGTCAGCTCGGAGGAAAACCAAGTCAACACGTTGATTTACTGCATGGGAGATGAGGCGGACGATGTGCTTCGCGGTCTGAGTTTAACAGCGGAGCAAAGGACAACGTACGAGGGGGTACGTGATGGTTTCCAGGCTTTTTTCATTGTGAAGAAAAATGTGATCTATGAGCGCGCCAAATTCAATATGCGCCGACAGGGAGACAATGAGACAGTGGATGCTTTTGTGACAGCACTGTATGCGCTAGCAGAACATTGCAACTATGGAGTGCTACATGATGAGCTGATACGGGATAGGCTCGTTGTCGGTCTCACGGACAAACGGCTGTCAGAACGCATGCAGCTTGACCCAGATTTGACTTTGCAGAGGGCTATCAACATGGCGAGGCAAAGTGAAGAGGTAAAGCGACAACAATCCTCCTTGCGAGGTGACTCTAGAGGTGAGGCTAGCGATGCTAAGTCAGTAGATAGAGTGCATAAAATCAGTCGTAAGCCTGTTAGAACCAAACTGCTCCAGACTGATAGTCGTCAAGCTAAAACACGTGGTTTCCGAGAAGATGGCAGAAAAGGGCCAACCTGTCAGAAATGTGGTGGCGCTCCATCCCATTCAAAGCAGGATTGTCCAGCGAATGAAGTGAAATGCCATGCATGTGGGAAAAAAGGACATTACAGGCGTGTATGCAGGGCACCAAAAACAGTGCATGAGGTTGAAGAGGATGAACATGGTTTGTTCCTGGGCAGTGTTAAGTGTGAGGGTGAGCCGTGGACTGTCGACTTAAGCATAAACAACAAAAACGTGTCATTTAAAATTGATACAGGTGCCGATGTGACAGTCCTACCCCTTAAGGTGTTTAAGGAGCTCTACAGACACAACCACCCCCCCAGTCTCCACAAATCAACCAAGGCTCTGCTGGGTCCCGGGAGGAGTCGTTTGGATGTCGTTGGTGTCAGTGAGCTTGCACTGAGGAAGGGAGACAAAGAAATACTTGAGGATGTCTTTGTCATCAGACACCTGCACACTGCTTTGCTGGGGAGACCTGCTATTAGCAAGCTGGAGCTTGTGGCTCGTCTGGAGAGCATAACTATAGAGACGCTTAAAAAGTGCTACCCAAAGCTGTGCAGTGGTCTCGGTGAAGTACGTCAGCCGTACGACATCAAACTGAAACCTGGAGCTCAACCTTTTTCCTTGAAGACGCCACGGAGAATCCCGTTGCCTCTGATGGACAAAGTTAAGCAGGAGCTGGCCCGTATGGAAGAACTAGGGGTGATCAGCAGGATTGAGGAGCCAACTGATTGGTGCTCAGGCATGGTGGTGGTACCGAAGAAGACAGAAGATGTACGCATATGTGTCGACCTTACACACCTCAATGAGTCGGTGTGTCGAGAGAAGTACATACTGCCATCGGTGGAGGAAACATTGGGCAGATTGGCTGGTGCCAGCATATTCAGCAAGCTGGACGCTAACATGGGGTTTTGGCAGATACCTCTGACGGAAAACTCAGCCAAATACACGACTTTCATCACACCGTTTGGGCGTTATTACTTCAAGAGACTGCCCTTTGGGATTGCTTCAGCACCGGAGCATTTCCAGAACAGGATGGTCACAGAGGTCACAGATGGTATGGAAGGGGTGGTTTGCCACATGGACGACGTGCTGGTCTGGGGCAGAACGCAGGAAGAGCATGACTCTCGCCTACACGCTGTGCTGGGCAGGATCCAAAAAGCTGGCATCACCCTGAACATTAACAAGTGCGACATCGCGAAACAGCAGGTGACGTTTTTAGGGCATGTTCTCTCAGCCAGCGGTATCAGCCCTGACCCAAGCAAGACCCAGGCTGTGAGGGAGATGAAGGAGCCACAAAGTGTGAGTGAGTTAAGGAGCTTTCTGGGAATGGTTAACCAGCTTGGAAAGTTTATCCCACAGCTCGCAGAGAAGGACAAACCTCTAAGAGACTTACTGTCTAAGAAAAACTGCTGGAGATGGGACATTGACCAGGCTAGAGCATTTCAGAACCTGAAGGATGCGCTCACATCACCGCCAGTGTTGGCCATGTATGACCCAAGCCGTGACTGCAAGGTGTCAGCGGACGCATCATCGTATGGCTTAGGGGGTGTGTTGCTTCAAAGATGGGACGAGGAGTGGAGACCCGTTGCCTACGCGTCACGCTCCCTCACTGCAACAGAACAGAGATACGCTCAGGTTGAAAAGGGGGCTTTAGGTCTGACCTGGGCTTGTGAGCGGTTCCGCAACTTTCTTATTGGCAAACACTTTCAAATGGAGACAGACCATAAGCCGCTGCTAAGTCTGCTGGGGGCACAAACTCTGGATGCGCTCCCTCCCAGAATTCAACGCTTTAGGATGCGCCTCATGCGATATTCCTACTCGATTTCGCATGTACCAGGCAAACACCTGTGGACAGCTGACACGCTCTCACGATCTCCAGTGAAAGCAAAAGAAACACTTCAAGACAAGGAGTTGTTGGAGAGCACAAATATTTACGTGGACATGTTGATGGACAATCTGCCAGCTAGCAACAATTTCTTGGAGCAGCTGAGAGAAGAGCTGGAGAGGGACGGCGTATGTGCTCGCGTGATGCAGCTGTGTGAGGAAGGATGGCCCACACATTTCAACAGCGAACCAGCGCTAACACTGTACTGGGCAGAACGGGCGTTCCTCACCGTACATGATGGTCTGCTAATCAAAGGGGACAGGTTGGTTATACCTGCAACTATGAGAATTGATGTGCTCACCAGACTGCACGAAGGTCACCAGGGAGTGGTTAAGTGCAGACAGCGAGCACGACAGTCGGTTTGGTGGCCAGGGCTAAGCCAGCAGATAAATGAGCTTGTCCTTAACTGTCGGACATGTTGCCAAGTGAGAGAAAACCACACAGAACCGCTGATGCCATCACAGTATCCGGGGCGGCCGTGGCAAAAGCTAGGAGCCGATCTGTTTATGCTGAGAGGGAAAACCTACCTTCTTGTCGTGGATTATGCCTCAAGATTTGTTGAGATTGCCCCTCTCACACCTTCAAGGTCAGAGGACGCGATCCATCATCTCAAAGGGATTTTTGCACGACATGGGATCCCCGAGCAGCTGGTAACAGATAATGGGCCACAGTTTTCAGGGGCAGCTTTTGAGACATTTGCAAAAGTGTATGGCTTCTGTCACATTACAAGCAGCCCGAAATATCCCCAAAGCAATGGCGAAGCCGAACGAGCAGTTAAGACTGTCAAGAATCTATTGCGGAAAGCTGTTGATCCACACTTGGCTCTGCTCGCTTACAGAGCCACCCCACTGCAGAATGGCTATAGTCCAGCCCAACTCTTGATGGGGAGACGGCTTCGCACCACAGTGCCAATACTGCCATCTCTGCTAGACCCCGCACTTCCTGATAGTGTGGTTGTCACCCGGAGGGAAAAGGAGAGGAGGACTAAAGAGGCACAGTCATATAACCTTCGTCATCGCGCACGCAGCCTCAACAGGCTCACTCCAGGCCAAGAAGTGTGGATAACAGACCAGAGAGCCAGCGGCACAGTTATTGGCAGCCACTCCACACCACGATCATATCTCGTGGAGGGACCTCGTGGGACAATTAGGCGGAATCGTCGGCATCTTGTTCCCATGAAACACTCTCCAGACCAAACTGAGAGCAATAATGGGGAGCCAGAATCTGCAGAAGCCGGGGAGCAGTGCTCCACGGACATGCCAGAGACTGTTTCTCCAGAGCTTCCATCTACACCCAGAACCAGATCCGGAAGAGTGGTTGTGAGACCAACCAGATTGGACTTATAACGGATAAGATGGAAAGGACTGTTTTATACAAGAATACCCCTCTTTCGTAGTATTGTTTGCACAATATGGGTAAAAGTGTAAAAGCTAAAAGGTTGTCATTTTCAAATATGCATGTTCAGAAGTTGGGAAATGCAGGGGGTGTGACAAGTTAGCATGTAAGAATTTGTGTTACTTAACGGGTTAATTAGAGTTAAGATTTTCATTATATAGTATTCCTTACAGGTAAGCGCAGGACCAGACCTTCCAGCCACAGAGGCAGAATAACCCTCTAAGGTCTGGTGAGTCAATGGTAGTCTACCCATTGATTCTAGAAAGGGGAGATGTGGTGTAATTGCATTGTACAGTAGATGTTAATGCAGCCGGTCAGTGTAGTTAGGCTGATGGCAGCTAGAGGGCGAGACCGGTGTGTTTCTGTATAGAATGTTATGTTATGTGGGGGCAGAGCAAGAACAAGAAAATAAAGTGTGGTTATGAATCGTACAGTGGACCCGCGTATAATTGAATAACACGACAGTTTTGGGCAGTTCTATAATCATATAGACTTTGTAGTATTTATATTGGACAATATCTGCACATCATTCTTGCCTTTAACTTCATCTCTGACATGTGTTAGGTAAAGCAGTCTCACCCCCCGGTTTGTTTTTATTCCTTGGGCATCCAGAGATGGCACCGGACTCAGTAGTCATTTCACAAAACCTTTATTCATCTTCAGTTACTCATGCATCTTCTAGAAGGGAAGACTTGCAAGGCCGGTGTCCCTCTGCAGATCTTCACTTCTTTGTTTGTTACAACCAGCTTTATAGAAGCAACCCCATCATAAAACCCACGGTGTGTTGTAAACTCTGTGTTTGTGTATGTATGCGCAAGCACGTGAGTGCCTGTGTGTGCACGTACCTGTGTGTTTATGTGAGTGCATGTGAGTGACTGTGCGTGTGGGTGTGTGTGTGCGTCATAACAGTTAAAGCACTGTGTGTGTGTCTCTGTGTATGTGACTTCCTGTTGGTCATAAAAGTCCATCTCCCCTCAACCAAGCTACACCAAATTCCTCTACAAAACATACAAACACAGTTAACATATTACAATCACTGAGACCCCCACTCTGCATCCACTGGGCCATTGGCCTCTTGTTGCCCGACTTTTACAGTTAAACACGTGGAGAGTCTCCTGCAAACCTACTTCTAAGTAATGACAAGACAATATTAAGCTTCTATTACATTCAGGGACAAGCATCAGCATCAACATCAGCATCCCCCAACTGTAGCTTCCTGTCTCCTTTTATGACAGGCAGTCCCCCAGTATCCATAAAATCCACTCCCTCTACACACTCTAAGGCCATATAGCTAAACCAAACTGAAACACTCACACAAATCCTTCCCTTCTGGACCCTCTCATCTAAGCAAATTTAACACATTATATTCTAATAATTGTTTTCTTGTACTCACACATACTTCAGTTCATGGTCCTGTCTTTTTGTTATTGCCACCATTTCACTACCTTCTTGTAAAGCTTCCTTTTCACCTTTGAAACCCATCCTATTCTTCTGTCACGATTCTGTCCTATTCTTCTCAACTCCACCGTACCACCACTCTTCAGGCAGGTGAAAGGTGATGTGTCCTGTGTGTCGAAGCGTGTGTCGGGGGAGTTTTTGTGAAGCGCGTATCGAGGCTTGCTTTGATTACGTATACAGTGACATTCGAGGCCTCGCGGGCAGTCCGTACCATGTGACTGATTCAGGAACTGGCTCGCCGGTTCGTGCCAGATTCGAAATAAAATGGGCAGCAAAACACAGCTGATTTCCCATCACATTGTGTTATTGAGTTGGATTACGTACGTGCTACATAGTTACTTGAGCAATTCTTCTTCAATGGAACCAGCAAGGAAGATTTTTTTTTATCTCATCTCTCCTAATAAAGTATGCACACAGTAATAAATATCATGAATGAAAAGTACCATAATAGAATAAATAAACAACACTACATATCCTATAATCTGATTTCTGCCTTTTAGTTTATTAACCCTTTAAGACCTACCATAGAACCAAGTCTGCCAGAGCTTATATTATATTTTTACATGCTGTGGAGCCATTTTTTGGAGCATTTCAAGTTGCTATACATCAATACAACCATTATAGCCCAAATTTTAATAATATGTCTGCATTAAGTGCATAGAAATTACATAAATTGCAAAAAAGTGCAATAAACTACAAAAAAATTTAAAATCGTTTTTGTTTTTTTAACATATATTTCTAGTTAGAGAAATTTAAGAGGCTTATCCCTCAAAACTGTAAATACAAAAAAGTTGCACAAACTAGTTTCCCACCAAAGGAAATTTATTTTAAGTGTCTTCATAGTTTTATTTTTGAAATACACCAATTTTTATATACTACAGGAAAAACGAAAAAATATATTATAGTGCAAATTTGCAAAATAACAGCATATGCATCAAAATAAACTATTTCCAGCATCCCAGAAACGACACAGAAAGTCATGAAGTCAAACATAATTTTTAAAAACACAAGTATAAGCTCATGAGGCCACGATGGTAAAAAAAACTACATTTCCGCAAAATGACGTCACTTCCGGTTTCGGGCAGGTCATGTGGTCATGTGATAGTTCGCGCTGATGGACGTAGGAAGTGTTACAAACAGCTGATCGGATCGGCAAAGCGTGTTTCTGGAATATTATGTTTTTGTTGCTACAAGCACTTTTTATGCAGTTTTTGCAAAGCTATATGTGGAAGGAAACTGTGACCGAGGACAAGCTGATGGCATAAGATGTAAGTACAATTTCTCCGGTTTCATATGCAAAAAAAATTATTGCGCTAGCTCACGTGGTTGCAGTGCTACCGGGATTTAAAAATAGTTACGCAAAATGGAGCGTGTCCGCTCCTACCGGTTCTAAAGGGTTAAAAGGGAAGCGCCACACAGTTTGTGTCATTATCCAGATGTACATAAGCATGATTACACAGTTACACAATCATACCAAAACTCTGTCCTGGTAGTTTCCTCTTTCTCTTTTGTATCAGACATACTGAGACAATATTCGGGATAAATAACCATGAAAACAATTTATTTATTCAGTTTAGAGGTTTACACATCTCATCATTATAATCACAGAGCCTGTTTCACTTGAATCGTCCACTTGATGGCGCAGTAGAGCAAATGAATCATTACATGCTTCGATTGATCCCATCTTACCATCACTAGTGAAAGGCAGAATGGAGTCCTGGGCTATAGCTGCAATGGTGATAGGTGAAACCAGTGACCATGAATAGGCCAAACACTAACACTGCTTAGCAGACAATCTGGCAAAGAGTGGTTGTCAGGGTTGGCCTTAGCGGCGCTAAATCAGCTCCATGTGTGGCTCCCTAGAAAATTAGGTCAGCTCCGCCCAGAGGAGGAGACGTGTAGCGCAGTGGAAAAATACAGCCACTCACCCAGACCATGACGAAAACAGTCAAATAACAATCATCAGGTAACCTAACATGCAAGTTTTTGGACTTTCGGCGGAAGCCAAAGTACTCGGAGGAATCCCACACAGAAAGACACCATCTGGTAGACTCATATCCAGAACCTTTTGCTGTTAGGCAACCGTGATAACCACTGCACTCTCCCTAGCCCCATATTAATTATGAGATTTTGTTTAAAGCCTAAAATCTACTAATTTATGAAGCATATATGTTTTGTTTTTTTGTTTCATGGAGTGGAGGATGTAGTTTCTTGAGAAAATATTGCTGACAGGCTGCAAAATCTGACAGTGGTTCTTTTTAAGCCTGATTGCTCAGCATGTCTGAGAAACCTTCTGACAGGGCAGAGAGGAGAGAGAGGCAGCTGGAAGACACACATGTTTGACTGTTAAGCATCATTTTATTAAATGGACTTGTTCTTATATAGCACTTTTCTACTCTGAGTACTCAAAGCACTTTACAGAACTAATTTATTCACCCAATCATTTTTCTAATCTGTTAGTGCCTATCTAACATTCATACACATTCACACTCCGATGGATAGCAACATGGGGTTAATATCTTGCCCAAGGATATTTGGCATGCAGACTAGGGGGAAGCCAAGAATCGAACAACCAACTTTCCAATCAGGGGTTGACCTGCTCTACCACCTGAGCTACAGCCACCCCGGCAATTGATGAGCTACACACTTCAGGTCTTAGGGGTCCAGGTGTCACCACTCTGATTTGTATCTGAGCTGGTTCCCACCAAGGTTGACACTGTGACTGTGTGTGATGCGGATATGTAGAGATTGGAGGTCTTGATTGAACTACAAAGCTTATTTGTACTGTGTGTGTTTGTGTTCAGACTTTAAACCAGAGCCAGATGTAATCTACTCTACACTGAAGTAACCAGTCCAACCACTGATGTCCAACTGCTGATCACCAACTGGTCCCATCCACCAGCACCTCAGACCAGAGTGCACTGATGTTTTAAGTTTTTAGATGATTTTCTAATTTTTTTTATGCTGTTGGTTTATGTCCTTAGGAGTGTCCTGCTTTTGTTCGCACAGCACTGATCTAGTTTAATAAACGTTTGTTCTCACTGGTTTTTGTTGTGTGGTTCTGTGGGTTTGGTCAAGCAATCGGATGGAAAATATGACTTGTTTGGTTGTGGCTAATATGACAACACATTTTTCTTCCGTGCAGAAAAAAGTTTAAATATCAAAAAACAATTGCTGACTATAAACTGAACAGAAAAGCTTCAGTAAAGATGTGTGTGTGTTTTAAACTAAAGAGCTTTACACTGTAAAATCTAATTAGTTCCCAGAACTCAAAAAAATTGAGGAAACTCATTGCCTCAAAAAAATTGAGTAAAGCTTAGCTAAAAATGACTAAGTTAGGACAACTTATTTATTTTGAGTACTCTGTACAAGCTCATTTGTTCCCAGAACTCAAAAAAATTTGATCAAGTTCACGTAAGATGACCAAGTTAGGGCAACTTACTCATTTTGAGTACACTGTGGAGCCTTGTTAGTTCCCAGAACTCAAAAAAATTGAGGAAACTTGTTGCCTCAAAAAAACTAAGTAAAGCTTACTTAAGATGACTGTTAGGACACCTTATACATTGCAAGTCTGCAGTATTAAGAATAACTTGATATTTCTGACAGTACAATACTAATCGTTTACCTACTGACAAACATTTCAAGTTCAACTAAATGAAAAAACAATTTGTGGTAACCTGGTTATGATTAAAAATAATTAACCACACTTTTTGTAATGATGTTAAAATCAGCCCAACTTTTATTTTCAAACACAACAAAGTATAAGAGCCAACATACTGGACACTGTTCTGCTGAACAAGAAACAATTATATTTCCATCACTGTTATAATCTTACAATGAAACAAAGTCTCAGATGTAATTATTCTGAAAATAAGTTTAGGCCTACCACAAGTTTGTTTTGTACTTACATTACTTATATCATCAAAATAAAATATGTATTAATGATAGGTTTGTAGCTTGAACCTATTCGCTGGAACGTTGAAGACAATATAATTACACAGCAAGCAAGACACGAAGTAGGCAAAGTTCTTCTTGTTACTCATGCATGAGGGAGACCTGCCTGGAGCCAAGTGTCGTTCCAATCTTCTTTTTTTTCGCTGTTTCATTACAACTGTTTTTGCATTACTGCCACCTTGTGGATATACAAGGTATATCGATCCTAATTGACTTAACTTAAATGTTATGCCATTCCACGCTTTGCCGTGAGACTGGGCAGATATCTCCGAAATCATCGAAGCACTTTTGCAAAGAGGCTCTATCTTGACAAACCGACCAGACATATGAAGATTAAACCACTATATTCTCTGCTAAAAAAATATTAAAACGGTATTTGGTGACACACAAACAGGGTTTTTCAAAGTTCAGTTCTGTTAGTTTCCACATGCCAGTTGTTGTGTGCTAAAAACAATGGCCACCAGGCCAAAGCAATGGTTTTGACTCGATCAGCGTTAACCCCGCCCACTTAGTTTGATGGGTGAGGTTGACAGATAAAATTATTTCATGGTGAGACCTGAAGGAGTCAACTGTGCCAAAATGAATTAATTAAATACACCATTAAATAATTATTTAAATGTGTCAATAATTAATTAAAATGTGAAATAAATAAATAATTAATTAAATATGTCAATAATTAATTAATTACATGTGTTGTAAATATTTATGTACGTCCAGACGCTTTTCTTTGCAAGCTCCTTTAACTACGATGACCTGGATGACTGAGAACCTTCACAGACATAAGTATTTATGTAATTAATTATTTCCGATTTTAATTAATTATTGCCACATTTAATTCATTATTTAATGGTGTATTTAATTAATTCATTATGGCAGTCCTGGCGTTCCATAGGTTTTAAAGCCTCTACTCCAAAATATATATATATAGTTGACCTTAATTTTACAGAGAATGTGATGATTTTATGGATAATTAAAGTCAGTCATATATCCACCAACACAACAAGCTGAAAGTCAGTGAATGCTGCTCGGTTTGCAGCCCTGAATATCACGGGACAAACAGGATTCACTGCACTGTTAATGTTAGCTATGTTATATTGCTGCCTCTGTTCGGTGGTGTCGAGCCATACGGACTTTAACGATGTGTTTGAACTAGAGATTGACCGATCCGATATTAAATATCGGTATCGGTCTGATACTGACCTAAATTACTGGATCGGATATCGGAGAGAAATAAAAAATGTAATCCGATCCATCAAATATCAAAAAATCACCTCACAAAATTTGGACATGGCATAACTTGGCTCATAATCGTAGCACGTTGGAGCAGTGTGCATGACGTGATAGAGCGGCTGTGGCGTACGAGACCTGTCGGCGGTCTGGTTCAACATTTGGAGCCTCGCTACAAAACCAGCATTTCATCTCCCAGGAAGTTATCCCAGAGAGAAGTAAAGCAAGTGTGTAAGTTCATCTCTGAATGTTTGTAAAGCATTCCAGCGTTAAGCTTAACAACCGATATATGGAGTGACTGTGTCTTCTCTCTCCCTCCCTCTCAATTCAGTTCAATTGTGAAACTGATTAATGATCAGCTGATCGGCTTTTCTGATCGGCGCGAGTCCGTCTCTCTTGTTTGTTTATTGCCCACTTCGTGCTAGAAAGAGGAAACCAGCGGCTGAACAACAGCAGCACGTGTAAGCTTGATAAGCTGCTGTTAGAATTTATTTAATATTACTTTCTACACCAGGATCTTTTTCTACGTAGCTGACGGCTGGTAACTGTGCAGCGGTGGATCTAGCAAAGTTTGGCCACACTGCATCAAATTAAAGTTGATTACGTCGATTAAGCATCATGAGGTGGGGGGTGGTTCCCTATTTTTAATTTTTTATTTTGCTGGGGGTTTGCAACTGGCTGTTGAGGCTGAGCCCGTTGTATTGGTATGAGCAGTTGAATACAAGTCTAGCCTTGTTGTTGTGGTGAACTACATGGTGGGGTAGATACCATGACTCACCCGAACAATCCACCTTCTCAGGTGATAGTTTCTCAACATAGCCTACCACCTCCACTTTATGCACTTCCTGACAATAGGTTTCAGCCTGCCCTGGGTCTCTCGCTATCCGACGTTCAGTACTCTGTAGCTGTGGTAGCAAGGCCAGCCTGGGTGCCCAGAGGCGAGGACTGTCTTTGCGATGGAGGAGGGGCGTTGCATATCTTGTCACTCCCTCCACCTGCACTCTGGTTGTGCGCTGCTCAAGAGCTTCAAGTGCTTTCTGATCTTCCTTAGAACGTGTCGCGGTCTTCACATTTGTGTATGGGAGTACATCTGCCTTCCACAATCGTTCTACATGTTGAAGGAGATCATTGTTTGGGGACCCAGTAAAGAGACACTGTTGCTCTTCCACAGCGAACTGGGCTAAGTTAGCTGGACCCTGCAGAGCCCATCCAAGGCGGGTACAGACTGCCAATGGACCCCCAGGAGGGCCAGACCGTACAGGCTTCGTTGGGACAAGCAGATGAGGGAAGTCTGAGCCAATAAGGACTAAAGGCTGCACCCTGTCGACCGGGGCAAGTGGGAGTCCCTGCAGGTGTGCATATTTTTGCATGAGTGCCTTAACCGGATAACTGTGCTCGGAGAGGCCCAGTTTGTCAGCAGTGAAGGCATGATGGATGTGGTATCTCACCTTAGGATCACGGGCAGGGGAACTCTCAAAGGAGACCGAGGCCCCTTGCAGGTGAATCACATCCTGACGAACAGTTCTTCATGGAAGTGTCTCGGCTTCCTTCCCTAGATTGAGGTGCTGCACGGCTGGTGGTAGGATGATGGATCGTTCAGAACCGTCATCTAGTACAGCAAAGGTCTCCAATGAATACTCAGAATTGTACAGATACACCTTCACAACCTTTAGCAGGACCTTATGAGGACTGTTTGGGTGATCAATGTAGATGGTGGACGTATCTGGGGCAGTGCCAACCATCAGGACTTTCCTGGGCTCCTGTTGGCAAACCTCATGCAGCACTGTAAGATGTTGCTGTTTGCACACTTTACAGGGTGCCTTCAGGGTGCACACATCAGGTGCGTGATTCCGTCCACAACGCCAACAACCTTTATCTTTGATCCACTCTGCAATTTGGGTGGTGGACAGTGTCTTAAATTTGGGGCAAAGATTAAGGTAGTGCTCACGGGTGTCACAGTATGGACAGTAAGGTTTTGGCTTAATCTTCCCTTTAATGGGAGGTGTCCGATGACCTGGTTCCAGATGAGCTCCATCCCCCTTCCTGTTGTCTGTGTTGTAATACACAGTGGAAGGATATCTTTGGCTTTTCCTGCCTTTCTGACCTTGTTTGGTCTGGTCCTGAAACATGTCGGCTGCCCTACTAGATATGCGCTTGGCCTTCGACTTCACTTGGAGCCAGGCCGAAAAATCTGGCAGGGTATATGTCTTGTCAGTTCCAGTTCTCAGTATCCCACGACTGAGGCTGTACTCAACAAACCCATCTCTGTAGCTTGCTGGGAGCTTACTCAGTAACTTATCGACATGAGAGCCGCATCGCAGTTCGTAGCCGTTTTCACCTTCCAGTGATCGAAGCATACCTACTAAAGCTTGCACATCCAGAGCAAAATTGTCGAAGGCTTCTGGGTCCCCCACCCGGATTTGGGGAGAGTTCAGGATAGATCCAAGCTCACTCTGTACGAGCTGACGAGGTTGACCATATTTGTCTTGGAGAGCCTGGAGTGCTGTAGTATATGGCAGGGGATCATGCATATATGCTTGTGCTAGTTTGTGAGCACTTGGTAGTTTTAACTGCTCCAGAAGGATTTGATATTTGAACTGCTCTGTGAGATGAGTATGGCTGCCAAGCAGACTGTCCAGAGCCATCTTAAGAAGCGCAAAATCACTTTCCTTACCACTGGCGAAAGAAGGTAGTGCTGGCTTGGGGATCCCATACAAGCTGGCGATTAGCAGTTCCATCAAGTTGTTGCCATTGCTGTCAGTAGGTGGCAACGGTATCTCGGACTGTAAAGACGGCGCCGTGGGCCCACAGCCAGCTGGTCCGACTTTATCCCGCAGGCGGGACGGTAAATCAGGAAGCGGTAGAAACTGACTGGGTGTTGAGTATGGCACTGGAGGAAGCCATCCCTGATTTTTCACCTTTCCAGGAGGCTGTGATTGTCGGTTAGGGATATTAGAGCTGTCCTCTGCTGCAGGTCGGAGAGTCTGAGTCGAGTAGGTAATAGGGGGGTGATTTCCACCTGGCTGCTGACCATACTGATGACCAGCTGAGGGAGTGTCCATAGCAGGACTGATATGTTGCGTTGGACACTCATGGAGAGGTTCAGACACTGGCTCCAGGTCAGCCGAGGAGCTGGTGGGATGTAAGGGCTGCGAACCTGGTACTGATGCATCCACTGGCAAGATCGAAGGTGGGAAGGCATTCGCATAGCTGGTCATATTACGTTGCTGTCCGTTATGTGCTGGCTGCTCTGACAGATTCACTTGGGAGTTTACACCACTGCTGCAAGCCTGAAGGCCCGAGTCATACTCACACACAGTTATTTAAAGGTCTAGCTGCTGGCAGCCCATCTTCTTGATCCCGAAGAAAAGCAGCAATGACGGAAGCTTCCTTTAGCTCCATCTCTTTCTCTTTGAGTCGACGCTGCATTGATAGACGTCTAGTAATAGATTCTCTGGTGTTGTGAGCAGTACGTGCCTCTTCGTCTAATTGACGTCTTTGCCTTTCTTGCTGCATGTATAGTTCTTCCTTCTTACTGAGGGCTTCCCGGGCCTGAGCATCCAAGATTAAACACTGTTCCTCAGCTAGACTCTCTTCCATCATCTGCCGCTGCAATTCTGCTAGCTCCATGCCCTTCATCTTCTCTTCCAACATCGCTGTCTGCAAATCAGTTAGCCCTGCGATGATAGAGCCTCCCGAAGGTGAGTGACCACTAGCCTGGGATCTAGGTTTACTGCATTGAGAACCTGAGGCATGTGATCGTGAAGAGGTCGAGCGCTGCCTGGCAGAGCGCTGATCTATAGCCATCCCTGCCTCTGCACCTGCTGTTGGTTTATCAGTGGATGTACCTGATCTGGGTTGATATTCAACTTCATAATCATCAAAGTAAGCCGGGAGATGTCTCTCTCGCTGAGTTTTCCGTCGCACGGATATGTCAGGGATATCCTGGTGCTTTAACTCCATGTCGTCCTCAGAGTAGCTATCTCTCCGGCTCGAAGGACCACTTGTTAGAGAGTTATCTCTGGGATGCTGGGATGATAGCTCCCTCAGGACTTAAACTCCGGTCAGAGAGTGGGGCACAGAGAGTGATGTCCGGATATACTTTAATGGAAGTTAATAGCAGCTCAACAGTACAGCAGTAGGCATACTTAACGAATGTGGGAGGGGTGGACAGACGTGTGGTTCTGAATAACAAGAAACAAGGAGAAGCAACGTTCACATGTAAATATAACAATCATCACTTCCCAACATCATGCCAATATAATGAACTGTAACACAAATAATCAGCTGAATGCTCTGACATAAGAAAGTCCCACAATCCCATTTGAACAGGCAGGAAACAAGAATATCTACATATCTCAGACAACAGAAAAGACCTAATGCCCCCAAATTAGGAAAGGTCGGCAATTACATGGTCTTCAGTGCCCTCTAGTGGCTAAATAACTCAACCGTGGTACACAGATCCAACCCGCAACAAATGCTACGGTGGTAAGTCACATGCCTCTACCAATCTCGATAAATCTCCTAGCATAAACCCCCTATATATATATATACACATATATATATATACATATATATACATATATATATATACATATATATACATATATATATATATATATATATATGTATATATGTATATATATATATATATATATATATATATATATATATATATATATGTACACACACACACACACATATACATACATATATTTGGTATATACACTGGGTGAATGTGCAGTAGTAGGAGCAAGCAGGTGAATTCTGTACATTAATATGATTTTACAGGATAGACAATATAAACATATTTAAAATTAAAGGAATTTGAAATGTACATTCTGCCTTGGTTTAGAGTGTCTGGAAGAGAGTCCTGTCTCAGTCAATTTTTGATGATGTGAGAAGGCGGGTGTGTGTGTTTAGGGCACGGATGGCTTGGGGATAGAAGCTCCTCTTGAGTCTCTCTGTCCTTTCCCGGATGATGCGGAACCTTCTACCAGATTGCAGAAGTTGGAACAGTTTGTTGCCAGGATGGGATGGGTCCTTCAGTATCTGCGCTGCTCTAGTCCGGCATCTCCTGGTGTAGGTGTCCTGAAGCGGGGGGAGAGCAATCCTGCAGCAGCGTTCTGCTGTACGGATCACTCTCTGGAGAGCTTTTTGGTCCTTCACACAGCTGTTCCCAAACCACGATGTCATGTTCTGTGTGAGGATGCTCTCCACAGCGCCTGTATAGAAAATCCTGAGGATCTTTGGAGAGACCCTGAACTTCCTCAGTTGTCGTAGGTGATACAGGCGCTGCCTAGCCTTTTTGGTCTGGACCTGAATGTGGGCAGCCCATGTCAGGTCTGAGGAGATGTGGACACCAAGATACTTGAAGGACTGCACCCTCTCCACTGGAGCTCCATTGATGATGATGGGCTTGTAGTCTCTGTGCTGACCCCTTCTGAAGTCCACCACCAGCTCCTTGGTCTTGCTGACGTTCAGCTGGAGGTGGTTGTCCTGGCACCACGATGCCAGATTCTTCACTTCATCCATGTAGGCCGCCTCATCATTGTTGGAGATGGCACCCAACACCACTGTGTCGTCAGCAAACTTCACAATGGTGTTGGAGCCATGGGTGGCCACACAGTCTGAAGTGTAGAGGGAGTAGAGCAGTAGAGCACACCTTTTCCAAAGGCTGGAAAAGGTGTGGATGAAGACACAGAGGCTAGACCAGGCGTGGATGAAAACACAGACGGCTGGACCAGGCGTGGCTGAAGACACAGAGGCTGGACCAGGCGTGGATGAAGACACAGAGGCTGGACCAGGCGAGGATGAAGACACAGTGGCTGGACAAGGCGTGGATGAAGACACAGAGGCTGGACCAGGCGAGGATGAAGACACAGAGGCTGGACCAGGCAAGGATGAAGACACAGAGGCTGGACCAGACGGCAGCGGGACGGCTGTGGAACCTGACGGGGGTGATGCTGCAGGCGGTGATGTGATTCTGCAGGCAGTGATATGGATGCTGCAGGCGCTGATGCGCAGGCGATGATGTGGATGCTGCAGGCGATGATGTGAATGCTGCAGGCGATGATGTGAATGCTGCAGGCGATGATGTGAATGCTGCAGGCGATGATGTGAATGCTGCAGGCGATGGTGCTGCAGGCGATGATGTGAATGCTGCAGGCGATGATGTGATTCTGCAGGCGATGATGTAGAAGTCGCTGGGGATGATTCAGCAGGTGATGGCTGAACAGACTTCCCCGGACCGTCAGCAGATGTGAGAATGTGCTGGCTGGGTCCTCCAGGACCCACAGCTAACGAGGCGTGGTGCTGGGTGGACTCCTCGGACCCACCAGCAAATGTGGCATGAGGCCGGACGGGGCAACTCGGACCCTCCAGCTGACAAGACAGAGAGGCTGGACGGGCTCCTCGGACCCTCCAGCTGATGAGACATGAGGCTGGACCAGACGGCAGCGGGACGGCTGCAGAACCTGACGGCAGCGGGACGGCTGTGGAACCTGACGGGGGTGATGCTGCAGGCGGTGATGCTGCAGGCGGTGATGTGGATGCTGCAGGCGATGATGTGGATGCTCCAGGCTATGATGTGAATGCTGCAGGCGATGATGTGAATGCTGCAGGCGATGATGTAGAAGTCGCTGGGGATGATTCAGCAGGTGACGGCTGAACAGACTTCCCCGGACCATCAGCAGATGTGAGAATGTTCTGGCTGGGTCCTCCAGGACCCTCAGCTAACGAGGCGTGGTGCTGGGTGGACTCCTCGGACCCACCAGCAGATGTGGCATGAGGCCGGACGGGGCAACTCGGACCCTCCAGCTGACGAAACTTGAGGCTGGACGGGCTCCTCGGACCCACCAGCTGATGAGACATGAGGCTGGACGGGCTCCTCGGACCCTCCAGCTGACGAGACACGAGTCTGGATGGGCTCCTCGGACCCTCCAGCTGACAAGACACGAGGCTGGACGGGCTCCTCGGGCCCTCCAGCTGACGAGACATGAGGCTGGACAGGCTCCTCGGGCCCTCCAACAGTTCACTGAGGCAAGGCTGTGTTCCATCTTATTTTAAACATGCTGAGGTAACTCCGCTGTTAAAAAAAACAGAATCTTGATCCTAGCTCTGCTAGTAATTACCGACCTATTTCAAAATTGCCATTTGTAAGTAAATTACTTGAAAAAATTGTTGAAATTCAGTTCAGGTCTCTATTATGTAAATTACACATTCTTGACCCTTTTCAGTCTGGCTTTCAAAAGCAGCACTCTACAGAGACCGCTCTCTTAAGAGTCTATAATGATCTATTAATGGTATCTGACACAGGGAACTGTTCTGTGATCATTTTGCTTGATCTTAGTGCAGCCTTTGACACCATCGACCACAAAATCCTACTTAACAGGCTCAAGGTTTTGGCTGGTGTATCTGGCTCTGCCCTAGACTGGTTTTCTTCCTACTTATCAGACAGGACCTTTTCTGTTAGGACTGATAGGTTCTCCTCTAACACTGCTGCCCTGGCCTGTGGTGTCCCACAGGGTTCAGTTTTAGGTCCATTACTATTTTCTTTTTATATGCTTCCTTTAGCTGGTATCATTCAATCTTTTAGCGACCTGTCTTATCATTTTTATGCTGATGACATTCAGCTCCATATGTCCTTTAAGCCTCATCAGCTGGATAGGCTGTCCACCCTAGTCCAGTGCTTAACCCAGGTTTCTGATTGGCTTTCAAGCAACTACCTCTTTCTAAATACTAACAAGACCGAGACTATGATCATAGCTCCTCCTGAGCTACATTCTAAAATCAGTCAGGTTCTTGCCTCTTCCTGTCCATCTGTCAAGTCAAATATTCGAAATCTTGGAGTAATATTTGACTCTTCTCTGGGCCTTGACTCTCATGTAAAATATTTCAATCAATCAATCAGTCTTTATTTATAAAGCACTTTTCATACAAAAAATGTAGCACAAAGTGCTTTACATAGTTAAAATCAGCCCACCCCACCCCACCCTCCAACTCACTCCCCACACTCTCATTAACATAAATGATGTGAATACACACATATCCCCCCCCCCCCCCACACACACACACACACACACACACACACACACGCACACTTAAAGAGTAAAAATTGGGTAAAAATTAGGCTGGGTTCGCATGAGCCAAGTGAGGAAACACTATAACAGGGAGCCGTCTGCACCGGGAGCCGGTCACAGACCGCAGCCTCCAGGCTGGGCACGCAGCAGGAGGGAGGCAAAGGAGCCCCCCAGCCAGGCTGAGAGGACCCCCGGAGACACAGCAGCCACGGTCAATAACAGCCCCGGTGCAGAGAGCGCCCTCCGAGGAAACACTGGAGATATGAAACAATAGGATATATACAGGGTAAAATGATAAAATAAATAAGAACAGGATACAATATAAATATAAATATAAATAGAGTAAGAAGATTAAAAAATGAATAAGAATAAAATCAATAAATATTAGGTAAAGCCTAAATTAATAATAGAATAACAGGATAGAATAAATAAGCATAAAATAAATAAACGCTAAGTAAAAGCTAAATTAAAAAGGTGGGTCTTGAGCCTGTTCTTAAAAACATGTACGTTCTCTGTGGCCCTGAGCTCCTCCGGCAGGCTGTTCCACAGACGAGGACCATACCACTGAAAAGCTGCCTCTCCGTGAGTATGTGTCCTGACTTTAGGGACAATCAAAAGGCCAGTACCAGAGGACCTCAGGGTCCGCGAGGGTTCATATGGTAAAAGCAGATCTGAGAGATAAGAAGGCCCAAGACCATTAAGACATTTAAAAACCAATAAAAGAACTTTAAAATCGATCCTGAAACACACGGGGAGCCAATGCAGCAATTCTAAAACCGGTGTAATGTGGGCCCGCCCTCTGGTCTTCGTCAGCACACGAGCTGCAGAGTTTTGCAAAAGTTGTAAAGTTGAAATATTCTTCTTAGGAAGACCAGAGAGCAGGGCATTACAGTAATCAATACGACTGGTAATAAAAGCATGCATCAACATCTCCGTGTTGGCGGAATAGGGCGGACTCTGGCTATATTTTTTAGATGATAAAATCCAATTTTGGTTACATGTTTAATATGTGGGATAAAACCAAGCTCAGAGTCAAAAATAACACCCAGGTTTTTCACTTGTAGCGAAGGACATAGTGAAAATGCCTCTAATTTAGACAAGAGTTTCTCTCTCTGAGCCTCAGGACCGACGATTAAAACTTGTTCTGGTTAAGCTGTAAAAAGTTTTCTGCCATCCAAGATCTTATATCTAAAATACAGTTAAAAAAGGGCATCCATTGGTCTGGTGTCATCAGGAGACACGGAGATGTTCAGCTGAGTGTCATCAGCGTAACTGTGGAAGTTCACTCCATGCCTCCTGATGACACCGCCGAGAGGGAGCATATACAAATTAAAAAGTACAGGGCCTAGAACCGACCCTTGAGGCACACCACATGTCATTCTATGGATCTTAGAGGAGCATGTATCCATACTCACCATAAAAGATCTGTCTGAGAGATAGGAAGTGAACCAGTTGTGTACAATACCAGAGAGGCCCACCATGTGTTTCAGTCTGTTTAAAATAATAGTGTGGTCTACTGTATCAAAGGCTGCGCTTAGATCCAGTAGCACCAGGACTGAGAGCTTTTGGGAGTCCCAGTTACATCTAAGATCATTTAAAACCTTTAGGAGAGCAGTCTCTGTGCTGTGGTTCACCCTAAATCCAGACTGGAATATCCCCAGGATCTGTCTATCATTCAAAAAGTCATTAATCTGAGTAAAAACAAGTTTTTCTAAGATTTTACCTAAAAATGGTAAGTTGGATACAGGTCTGTAGTTATTAAAATCATTACAATCCAAATTGCTCTTCTTCAGAAGGGGCCTCACCACCGCCGTTTTAAAGGCAGCAGGGAAGACACCCAACTGAAGAGAGCAATTCATCATGTATAAAAGCTCAGCTTCAAAAAATCCATAAAGTGTTTTAAAGAGTGAAGAAGGGATTGGATCTAAAAGACATGTGGTTGGTTAAAGATGCAGTCCCACCACCTCTCTTACCACTTCTAATAGAAAAAGAGAAATTAAAATTTGGTGGGGGGGCCTCAGTGAGAACAACTGGTGCATCCGAACCCAGCCATGTTTCAGTTAAAAATAAACAGTCAAGTTTATTATCTAAAATTAAATCATTAATAATAAAAGACTTGTTCGACAGAGAGCGGACATTTAAAAGTGCCATACTGATTGAGACTGGTGGATTTTTGACAATAGAGTTGAATGGATGTTGATATTTTGGAAGAGGCCGGAGGTTATTAATGTTTTTGGAGTTACTGGATTTATGATAATTCTGTTGCTCTCTGTTTGTGATTATGACGGGTATTGTGTTGACTGTGGGAGAGAGAGGTCCGAGTCCAGAGTTTTGTGTATTACTGTTAAAAGTGGAACAAATATAGGAGCTGGGACCAGGGGGACATCAGTCAGTGGCAAACAGATCAGCAAGTAATGTCGGTTTGGGGTAGTGACAGGGCGGTGTGCGAGAGTGCTGTACGCCAAATGCCAAATTGGCGGACAGCAAACGGCGTCCCCAGGCGTTGAGGTGGAGCCCGTCTGCCCCAAAAAGATGCCTCCTTTCCCAGAAAGCATCAAAATTGTTAATAAAACCCAAGCCGTGGGAGACACAGGCGGAGGAAAGCCAGGTGTTAAGGCTGAGCAGCCGGCTGAAACGGCCTATCCCTCTCCCACAGGTGGGGGTGGGCCCAGAGATAAAAGCACTCACCTGCAACTGACCAAGGAGGCTGAAGAGTTGGAGGAAGTAGTAGTAGTAGTATTTATTTATTGTCATTGTCAAGAACAATGAAATTGCGTTTGGGGCTTCCATACAACCCAAAAAAAAAGAAGAAAATAATAAATACCCCTTAAAACCCAAGTGTACATATTTAACCCAGTGTGACTCCAATGCAATAAGACAATCCTTAGCAATAATGTTCGTAGAAATTCAGACAAGTCCAACTTCAGCAGCTCAGATTGCTGTTTGAGGATGTCATTGGTGCCGATGTGGATGATGAGCCGGTTAACCTGTGGGTGGGATGCCAGAATGTTGGGGATTCTGTCCACTATGTCAACAACAGTGGCTCCCGGGAACGACAGCGTGAGCGCCCCCCTCATCCGCACGTTCCTGACGATGGAATCCCCAAGGACCAGTGTGGAAAGAGGAGGTGCCACTGGGGGCTGCTGGCCATCTGAGACGCCCGTGCCATGGCACCGGGGGTGTTCAGATGGAGATGCGCCAGCCGGACCGCGTGAGTGACTCCCAGGTAGCCGCGCCGTGGGTCCTCTTCTCCGAGGAGCCGGGGTAAAGCACAGCTCTCCGCGGTGAGTTTGCACCACAGCGTCGGGTTGCCCGCCGCGGCTCCGGGGGCGTAGTGGTGGAGATGGCGCAGACCTCAGCGACACAGCGGGATCGCGAGGGCTAGTGGTCAGAGGAGGAAAGTCCACAGGATCCAGGACATTGAATTTATTCTCCAGTACTACTGCGCCGGAGGGGTGAGGGTGCGAGAGACGGATCCTCCTGCCCCCTCTGCAGCCACCACGCGTCTCAACCAAGGTCCATGGCACTGGTTGGAGTGGAGTGGAGCTGACCAGAGCCTTGGGTCTGGCCCCTAGCTGAGACCAGGAGTTCTCGTCCTTGGCAGAAGCACCAGCGACGCAAGTTGAGAGCCTGTGTTGACTGTTGGCGGGATCTTGGGACACAGCAGCTGGATGGTGCACTGTGTCGGCTAGCTCAGCGCTAGTAGCGGTGGTTTGAGCTTTGCCAAGGAGGATCGTGTCAAGTTCGCATTCAGCCCCCTGGATTTGGTATAGCGTGGATATCCTTTGTTCCAGCTCGATCACTTTTTGGCTCAGGTTGATGCTTTCACAGCTGGATGTTGAGGTAAGTGCGTGGTGCCATTCCCGAATCACGACTACTTTATTCTTCCTCAGTCAAACAGCAGCGGTGACAGGGGCAAGGGCTCTGGCAAATCCAGAGAGGGGACAGTGACACACAGTGACAGATCCAGGAAATCTATGTAGAGGATACACATTAGCACAAAGGCACAGAACCAGCAAGAGCTATCAACTATATTTTGAGTCACACGACGATCTTTTGTCTCGTTCCTGTTTCTATCATTTAAAAAACATCTCTAAACTGCGACATATGGTTTCCTCAGCTGAACTGGAAAAACTCATTCATGCATTTGTGTCATCACGCTTAGATTACAGTAATTCCCTGTTTACTAGCTTGGATAAATCATCTCTCTCTCGCCTCCAGACAATACAAAATGCAGCAGCCAGACTACTAACTCGCTCTACCAAGCATATTCACATCACTCCCATCTTATATTCTTTACATTGGCTCCCAATAGAGTTTAGAATTCGCTTTAAAATTCTTGTTTTAACATACAGAGCACTAAATGGCCAGGCTCTAGATTACTTATCCAAGCTTCTTTTAAAATACACTGCTGCTCATCATCTCCGATCACAGACTCAGAGTCTCTTAGTTGTTCCCCGTACACGACTGAAGACAAAAGGGGACAGAGCCTTTCAGTCTGTTGCACCAAGGCTGTGGAACAGTTTACCACTACAACTACGTTTGCTTGACTCTGTGGATTCTTTTAAAAAACAGTTAAAAACTCTTCTGTTCAAACAAGCCTTTTGTTGATCTACATATTTTATATTTTTTACATTATTTACATTTGACCTTTTACATTGTATATAATGTCTATTGATTTTATTATTTATTTTAATATTTTAATATTTGTGTACAGCACTTTGTGATTGTCTGTCTGTAAAAAGCACTTAATAAATAAAGTTTACTTACTCGAGCTGACGAGATATGAGGCTGGACGGGCTCCTCGAGCCCTCCAGCTGGCAAAACTTGAGGCCGGACGGGCTCCTCGAGCCCTCCAGCTGGAGCAGATACAGGACCAGAGGCAATTGGGACCCCTGGCTGAGGATGAAGATGAGTGGCTGACTGAGCAGATGACAAAGCTAATGATTCCTCCACTAACTGAGCTACTGACTGGGTTATGGACTGTAACTAGGTTTGTAGTAAGTCTGATTGTGGTAATGACTGAGTTATGGGTAGCGGAGCTAAATGTGGTGAAGGTAGAGACTGAGCTACGGGTGACTGAATTTGAGATGAAAGGGTGGAGTTGGCGACTGGGCTACAGGTGGCTGCTGAGCAGGGGACACTAGACACTGAGCTACAGGTGGCTGATGAGCAGCTAATTAAACTGAAGGCCGGGAAACACACTGTTCATTTTTAAACATGGGCACAGGAGTAGGCACAACAACTTCTGAATTAACTACTCCTGAGTTACCTGGCAGGGGCTTATGAATATCTGGGATGACACACACGTTGTTTGCTCTCAATGATGTGTTGAGTTGAGGATGAACAGCGGTCTCTACATGCTTGACCGGTTCCGAAGCATGACAATCATCCAGACCAGTCCTATCCGGCTGTTCAGACAAAATCCCAGACTCCTGCTGGGACTGTGAATGCTGGCGGCACATCCGCCGCTTCCCAGTTGAAAATGGGATCAGGGCTGGCAAAAGGTGACATGGAGAAACGCTGCTCCGGAGTGGAAATGAAAACTGCACCAGTCTGTACTACAGGAGAAAAGGGAAGTGTGGTTGGGTGATGATGGTGAGGGTGGCATTTCTTCTTCAAGGATGGATCAAACAATGTGGCGATAAACCTTGGCAAAAACTGCCGCTGACGTCGAGAACACCACGTGGTGAGGGCCTCCATGAGGGTAGCTGAATCGTCCTTTCCTGGACCGCCCATGCCAAACAGTTCGAAGCCTAGCCTCACTCTTAGAGCTGTTATTATTTGTTTAAGTCCATTTATGTTTAGAAAACTGACGGTGGAGGCAGTGGACGACAAAAAATTATCAAAAAACACTACCTCCAGCTGCCTCTTGTAGGGGCTCGCAGCATGGATTATCCTCCAACTGTAATCCCATAGGTGCGCGAGATTCCCTCAGAGTCGAAAAGTGAGTCGGGGGAGTTTTTGTGAAGCGCCTGTCGAGGCTTGCTTTGATTACGTATACAGTGACGCTCGAGGCCTCGCGGGCAGTCCGTACCACGTGACTGATTCAGGGACTGGTTCACTGGTTCGCGCCAGATTCGAAATAAAATGGGCAGAAAAACACAGCTGATTTCCCATCACATTGTGTTGTGGAATTGGATTACGTACGTGTTACATAGTTACTTGAGCATTTCTTCTTCGATGGAACAGGCAAGGAAGAGATTTTTTATTTTATCTCTCCTAATAAAGTATGCACATAGTAATAAATATCACAAATGATAAGCATCATAATATAAATAAACAACACTACACATCCTATAATCTGATTTGTCTTTTAGTTTATTAAAAAGTGAAGCGCCAAACACTAGTTTGTGTCATTATCCAGATGTACATAAGCATGATTACACAGTTACTAGGGGAAGGTTTTGATTATCGATTAAAATCGATTCTAGCTTGGATAACGTGATATCATTCATTAAAATCCTGAATCGATTTTTAACATAAATATTACTACATTTCAACCACCACCAAACAGCTAAATCAGTAAATGAGAGCAGGTACACCGATTCTGCACAAAGACATAAACACAAAGCGCGGACCGCTGATCAGAATCAGTGAGATGTCGCCTTTCTCACCAGACAGCACGGACACGGTCGGGGCTGAAAGCCGACAGCTCGCTGATTCTGATCCGTCTGCGGGTCCGTGCTTCGTGTTTACGCCTTTTTTGCGCTGATTCTGAAGCTGCAGGTTTTATTTCTCTTCAAACAGTATTGACCGAACCAGCAGCAAAAGACGATCCAAACTATGCTTCATATAAACATCATGAATTTCCTCTGACTTTTGCTTCCACCAGGATTAAAAAAAAAAAAGAAAAAAAAAATCACACTTCATGCACAGCTTTCTCTCTCACACACACACACACACACAGTATATTTCAAGAACAGTTTCCCGTCTAAAAATCTGTTTTCTGCATTATTTGCTTGTTTGTTATGCATAAGACCTCCGTTGTTTACAGCGCTGTCAGCCGTTGTCTTTTCCCTTTTAAATACTTCCGAAAAGAAAACCTAATTTCTGCCGTTCAATAGGCTACTAAAATAAAACTTAACATTATGCAAAATTGCAAAACGCTAAGGTGTGTCTCTAATAAAACCTCTGTAATTTGCTCTGCTTCAGTTCAGCAGCATCAGGTAATGTTCATTTGTTGACTAATGGTTTTCTTTCGGTTTTGGTTTACTGCTGAATATTTTTATAAAATCGTTTTTCTGTTTCAGCCTCAGCTATGTTGACACAAAGGCATCTGCTGTGATGCTTATGTAGCCGCTAAACTGGTGGAACTAAATCTTCACCACCACGTCTATACAAGCAGAAAGGGGAGTGAGTGGGTCAGCGCTCAGAAATTTAGCTGGCTTCAAACACACCATTTATTTTCAGGATAAAACACAGTCAGAACCCCAAATACAAGCTAAAATCCCCGTATTCAAAAAAATAGTCTTTACAACCCGCTAAAGACCCTGCCGGCAGGAATGATTAAACACTAAAAACACAAAGCTGAATGAATGTTTTTCCCTATGCGAAACACTCCCCCCAGGGTCTCACAGATTCTCACAGTCCAGGAACACACGGGCAAATTCTCCTGAGCTGAAAGAGACAGGAGAGGAACTCCTCTTCCGGGATGGGGACTCTCAGCAGAAGACCAGGGAGGAGGCTCCTATCTCCACCTGACTGTGCGCAATCGTGCAGTCCAGCCACTCTCCACCTCCGCGCACGGCCTCCCTCGTAGCTCCGCCCTGAAACAACAGACACGGGCCAGCAACGTTGTCGGCGCAGCCGCTGTTACCCTTCCCCGGCAAAGCTACTCCTAGCGCCCAACAGTGGGAAAGCGATACTCGCAGAGGCGTACCCCTGCCCTACTGTGGATTTCACGCGTCGCCTCCCACGGTTGCTATTCTGTCTGTCGGGACTGGATCGCCGGGTTATGCTGGCCGATCGCCGAATGTCTCGTGGCGCCCCACAGTCAGGCCGGAGGTCCTTCTTCTCATATGCTGGCTTGCACACGTTTTGTTTTCCAGCTCTTCACTTTTCGTGTGTCTCTCTTTCAGTCTTTGCGCTCACCATCTCCCGTAAGTCAGTTTGGTGGCTGATAGGCCACCTCGGGGAACGCCCCCACCTCACAGGTGCCTACAATTGTCCGCTTAATCCACAGTGGAATAAAAAAAGCATATTGTTCAATCGACACTAAACACACACTAGAAATATGGAGATAAAATCATGCAATAGGAATATCAATAAACAAACATGCAATATCACTATTACAATAAAATCATGCAAATAAAATCGACACCCTGTACCAACACAGTCTGATCCAAAACAAAATATAAAAACACAATTTTCCACTGTGTGACACTTACACATTAGATAAAGTTTTGAAAGTGTCAGCTTTCTTTTTATAGATATACAAATATGCAAATGTACTGACCTATGATCTGAATTATACTATTGACTGACTGTCTGAGGCTAACAGTTACACAATCATACCAAAACTCTGTCCTGATAGTTTCCACTTTCTCTTTTGTATCAGACATACTGAGACAATATTCGGGATAAATAACCAAGAAAACAATTTATTTATTCAGTTTAGAGGTTTACACATCATTATACATCAGGAAGACATCCTGCATCGTCCCGGTCCCCAAAAAGAACCGGCCCAATGAGCTGAATGACTTCCGACCGGTGGCACTGACGTCACATCTTATGAAGACTCTAGAGCGGCTCTTCCTCAACTTCCTCCGACCACAGGTACAACATGCCCAGGACCCACTACAGTTTGCATACAAGGCGGGTGTCGGAGTGGAGGATGCCATCCTGTACCTCCTACACAGAGCCCACTCACACCTGGATGGGGGAAAAGGCACGGTCAGGATACTGTTTCTTGACTTTTCCAGTGCCTTTAATACCATCCGGCCCTGTATGCTTCAGGAAAAACTGAACAGGATGGAGGTGGACCCCTGCCTGGTGGCTTGGATCTCCGACTACCTCACCGACAGACCACAGTACGTCAGGCTGAAGGACATCACGTCTGACACTGTGGTCAGCAGCACAGGAGCACCACAGGGAACTGTGCTGTCCCCTCTTCTCTTCACCCTGTACACCTCTGACTTCTGCTACAACTCTGAATTATGCCATATTCAGAAGTTTGCAGATGACACGGCCATCATGGGGTGTATCTGGGATGATCAGGAAGAGGAGTACAGAAGTCTGGTGAGGAACTTTGTCGCATGGAGTCACACAAACCACCTGCAACTCAACACCTCAAAGACTAAGGAACTGGTTGTGGACTTCGGGAGGTCCAGAGAAGGTCCACTGCCGGTTCAGATAGAGGGGGAGGAGGTGGAGGTGGTCAACAAGTACAAGTACCTCGGGCTGTGGGTGGACAATAAACTGGACTGGTCATGCAACACAGAGCACCTGTATAAAAAAGCCCAAAGCCGACTGTACTTCCTCAGGAGGCTGAGGTCTTTTAACATCTGCAGGAAGCTCCTGAGGATGTTTTACCAGTCGGTGGTTGCTGGAGTACTTTTCTATGCTGTGGTGTGCTGGGGGAGCAGCACAGCAAAGAAGGACTCATCCAGGCTGGAGAAACTGATCAGGAGGGCTAGCTCTGTGGTCGGCATGAAGCTGGACACTCTGGTGACAGTGGCAGAGAAAAGGACATTAAAGAAACTGATGGACATTATGAACAATGCTGGGCATCCTCTGCACACGGCCATAAACAACCAGAAGAGTCTGTTCAGTGACAGGTTGCTTCTCCCCAAGACAAGAACTAACAGACTTAAAAACTCCTTTGTCCCACACGCCATCAAACTGTTTAACTCCTCTCTGGAGGGGAGAGGGAGGGGAGACAGGAGGACAAAGGAGGGAACAACTAAGCTGTAGTGCCTCTTCACCTCACTGTGCACTACCTTGTGCAATACTTTTTGTAAATAGTCAACAGTGCAATAGACTCAATACTTGAAATGTGCAATTCACTTGTATTTTTATTTTTTATTCCTATTTATTCTATTTATCCCCTTTGTATATTTTATTTATATTTGTCTCTGTATTTATATATGTGTGTGTGTGTGTGTGTGTGTGTGTGTGTGTGTGTGTGTGTGTGTGTGTGTGTATATATAACAATTCTGTAACTGTAACTTCGGTCGTTGCTGTGCTTTTTGGAAGTCGAATTTCCCAGAGGAACCCACCCGAGGGATTAATAAAGTTCTATCTTATCTTATCTTATCTTATAATCACAGAGCCCGCTTCACTTGAATTGTCCACTTGATGGCGCAGTAGAGCAAATGAATCATCACAATGCTTCGAACCATGAGTCGACCAATTGGGTGGAAAGCTTCATCTCTAACTAACACTAACAGAAACTAGTGATGGGACGTTCTGTATCGAGGCTTCGAAGCTTGTGTCGAGTAATGGAGGGGGCGTTTCCACGATGCGCGTATCGAGGCTTGCTTCATTTATGGGAGGAGCTGAAAACGATGACGTCCGAAGCCTCGCTGCCCGGCTGTACCACGTGACTGGTTCATGAAGTGGTTCGAACTTTGCCGCGAGCTATGACAGCGATATAAACCCCTCAGACTTCATTCAAAAATGTGGGTGTTTGATGCAGAGTTGCGGTTAGTGAGAGTTTGGAGACAGTTTGGAGGTTTAGGAGAGAAAGTCAGGAGAGAATGGAGCCAGCTAAGAAGAGGAGGATGTCCTCCCCTGTGTGGGAACATTTTGATTTTATTCCTCCCAACAAGGTATGTAAATTTCTACAGAAGATGTATTGTCATGATACTGATGGTGCAATACAATTTATGTTAAGCTGTCTGTACTTTTGTACAAGGTGAAGTGTTTGCTATGTGCCAGGGAGCTGGGATATAACAACAACACCTCATCCATGCTTAGGCACTACAGAGCTTTGCATGAGAATAAGGGGAACACCGATTGTGGAGCAAGACCAGGTGAGCCATCAAATGCAATGATAATATAGGATGCAGTAATGTTACTAAATGATATAACAATATTATACAACTGTAATAAGTTACGTGTGTGATATTTATATTTGTGCTTTGTCTTTATTGTCTTTCCTCAGGAGAACAATCTCAAATAGCTGAAGACCTGGTTAGCATGGTGATTGAGGACTCCCAGCCATTTAGCATTGTGGAGGACAAAGGATTCAAAAGATTTGTTAAATCATTAAATCCTAGCTATGTTCTCCCCACTAAAGGTCATAAAAGCAGTGAAAATGTAGTTTTTACAGAATAAAATGTGAACAGGCAGGACTGACGCCTCAGTGTGTAGCTGTCCATACCTCAACGTTACAAAAGCACAACTACTGTCCACACCCCAACCACACCTCACCTCACAGTAAATGATCATTTTCCATACTGCCAGTATAAACATACACAGTATACTGCATCACTACAATATACATGTTTTACACACTCCTTTTGTTGTTGACATTTACAGGCTGTGTGCAAAAGGCCACACTCTTCAAATTCATGCCAACTAATATTTTTACGTCCAGTAGGTGTCCTACTAGAGCACATGAAGCTTCAAGAAGCTATGCGCTGGGGTGAACCAATTGGATGAAAAGCTTCAGTGCTTCATGAAGCTTCATCTGCCCATCACTAACAGAAACCAAAAACACACAGGCATAATCCGAGGGTATGATGCAACACCGAGCACGGGAAAACACAGGGCTTATATACACAGGTAATAACGAGGGAATCGGCAACAGGAGGGAGACACAGCTGGGAGAGATCAGGGCTAATGAGACAGGGGGAACAAAGCTGCACACACTAACCTAAGACAAAGACCTTCACAATAAAACAGGAAACATGAATCACAACTCAGAGACTCAACACAGAGAGACAGAAAATGACACAAGAATAATCCATAATGCAAAAGTAAACCAAAACATAATAAACTCAAAATACTGGGTCCAACGGACCCAGAACCGTGACATATAATGTAATTAGCTTATCTAATCTTATGATAAATGGTTTAAAGTTGATTAAAACATTTTTACTTGACATATAAACACCAACAGACAACTTCAGATCAGTTAAATGTTTAATTTATTAAATCAGGATTAGTTCACAATATTTGTAGGAGTGAATTCACCAAAAATCAATGATATCCTGCCTTCAACTGGTCTGGATCCTAACTGTGAACTCACAAGGAGAACTCACACACTGTCACTGCCACCGCTTGGTGGTTTACGCCAAGAAAACAAAACCAAAAACTGAATAAAGCGTGGGGAGAAAAAAAAAAGGAAAATAGCATAGCTTGTTCACATTTGAATTTTCTACTTAATTATTTACTCTTTCTCTTTAACATAATCTGCCCAAGTTATCAGTTTCATTAGCAAGCTAACTTCACTTAGTGACAGTTATGAAGTGTCCAATAATGACCAACGTACTGCGTGTGGAATGTCATTGGTCAAAAATATATTTGGCACAATTCAAATATTAGAAACTAAGTGAATATTTACCTGATGTATACAAAGATGAGATCTCCTTGCTGTAGTAATGTCAACTAACCCAGGATTGTCTCCCAGTCAAACATAAATTCGTGATTTTAAATATCACCATGATCAACTAAATAAAAGACTTTTCGAAACTGGACAGATGGGATGTAACATTTTGAGAGTGGTGTGATGGTACAATCCAATTGATGAATTTATTAATAGGTTTAATTTCCCAGTTGACCATGAATCCATGACTTTTCAACCTCATTGTTGCCACCAGGTGAGCATAAATAGATCATCATCAATAACAGGACAGCTCTGAATCAGTGTATTTCCAATGACATTACTAAAACGCGTTTAGGTTTCATCAGTATTTCGACATGGATTCAACATTTACTTTGCTCTGAGATTGCAGTCTTGAACATAAAGATGACTCGGATTAAAAAAAGAAACATTATTTCAAAGACATCTTGCTGTCTGGGATTAAACCAAACTGACAGGTTGAGCAAATGCATCGCTGTGAAGGCTTTTCTGTAAATCACGTGACTCCTCCCTACTGTGCCGGTTGTTCCCTGCAGACAGTTAAACACTGACCAAACTGTCTCTGGTAAACAGACGAGTTTTAATCTACATCACCTGTCCTGTATCAACGAACGGAGCAGAAGAGAAAGACATGGAGTTAAAATCAGTGATATCGCTGTTTCTCTTACTCTGTTTGCTGGGACATCTGGACTGTACAGGTAAGCCGTGTGTACCTATGTGAATAAATCTGTCACCGAAGGACAGGTAACAGGGAGAGATTGCTGGAGTTTTAGAAGTCACTGTACTGGCACTGTGTAAGAATCTTTGTTTCCTCGGGAGAGCAAAAAAGTTTCCGCTCTGGTTCATTTTACGGTCGTTGCTTTCAGAGTCAGTGTGGAGGAAATGTAGGTACACAGGTAATGGTGACAGGAGAGTGGAAATGGATTTAAATCTTAGACTACACTTAAAAAACTCTCGGCCCTTTTCAGTTTGAACTTTGACGTTACCTTCATGTAATGGTGGTGACGCTAGAGACAAGCCTCGGCTCACCTGTATGAGGAGCAGGTGAGGAGCTGCTGTAACAATAAATTGTAACTTCTAAACAATAACAGAGTGGATTAGATTAATAGTAACGATGTTTTTCTTTTTCCTGTTAAAACACGGCGTGAGACTAAAAGGGTGTAATTCAGTAAACACACTTAAGGGAGGATATTTCCGTGTGCGTAATGGTGGAGTCGCTGTGGACGACACAAAGATGAAGGGTAATGTTTGATTAGACCTGTCTGTAAACCGTAAACCATCTTATCGATATTGAGACTTTTACTGATGATGTGCTTGTCTGAGAGAGAAATATATTCCAAGCTAAATATTCGATTACTTCAAGAACCTCGCTTTCTCTTTCGTTTAGTTTCATTTTAACTCTAACGTCATTCATGTAAATTCGGTGACGCTCGAAAGAAACTTGAGCTTACCTGTGGGAGGGGCGCGCATAGAGCAGGTGAGGAGCTTTGGTTCCTGATAGAAACGTCACATTTAACAAACCTCTGTGTTTAGCTGTAGAACAGACTTTATTTTATTTTTCTTTCGCTCAGTATACCGTGTTAGACAAAAAGGGCAGTCAGTGCATACACTCGGAGTGGGGAGTTGGCATTGTTGTAATTAAACGAGACTGGAGATTCATTTGTGATAACAGGACCTAACTGTAAATTCCTTAACATCAAAAATAAAACACAATCAAGTGTATGCATGAAATTCTCAATAGATCTGCGTATTATTTTTCAAGTTTTACATTTTACAGTTATTTCAAATGATTTACTGAAATTGTGATTTTTTTTTTTTTTTTTAAAAAAGTAGACAATGTAGTTGAGAAATATGGAAACATCTAAATATTTGAATATTTCAATAAATGGACTTATTGGAGTTTAGACAGTTGAAACATACATAGTGTATGTTGAGAAAGATATTTTAGTAAGATTTAAAATCTCAAATAAATCAGATGGAAACTTTTCCTGGAATTTTAAGCAAGAAAACGTGTTTTTGTTAACATAATTGTGTCAGTTGGGAAGAAACACATTTGCAGAAATATTAAGAAACCAAAAACTTAAATGACCGAAACTTTTAATCTTTGCTTCTTACTCTGGGTGCTGTTGGTATTGTAACCTGTAAGACTGAACCACAGTTTATCTTGCTAACATCATTGTCTGTACTCAATCATCACACACCGGAACTGCATTAGCAAATGTTGTTGTAATGATTTTATACTTCAGAGGACCCGAATTCTTCACAGCCATGAACCATAAGACATTTCTTAACATTTGTTTTATTTTTGAAACTGGCAGAGTTCAGTTTAGATGAGGACTGTTTAAAACACAGTTTAAATGAGACCTCACAGCACTACTGTCAGGGTTCTAGTTGTATCCTCTGAAACACTTTGTAGGACTTCCTTATTAAAATGCACAATTTTACTCTAGACTATGTTGATGTATATTCTAATACATCTAAACATGAGACAAATGTGTGCATTTGTGATAGTTTTATACAAGAATAATAATTATATTGTTGTACGGCTGAGGATAATGTCCTTGTCTGTACTTATAGACATTACATTGGTCTGTTAAACAAACACAAGTCAACAAATCTCCATATTAAACGTCCTGGACATGACTGTAAAGCACAAACAAATTTGTATTACTTTTCTATTCATAGAGTAAATGAAAATATTTGAACCAGTTGCCGACAAGCAAAGACAAAAAGTTCTTTAAACTCAGGTTTTAGGTCTTTAAAGCAGAACTGAGTTCACAATTTAACAAACAGGATATGAATAAACCAGCAGTGAAGGATTTTTATTCACATATTACCTCACACACAGTTTTTTTTCTCTTATCATCATCTTTTGTTTGATACAATCATTGTAAAGTTCAGCTTAATTCAGTTTGATTTATATAGCATCAAGTCACAACAACAGTAACCTCAAGATGCTTAAAATGAACATGTTATTTAAATTATTTGATTAAAGTTTAATATTTTCAAGAATTAAGTTTAATATTAGAGCAGCAGGGTGGTGCAGTGATTGGCACTGTTGCCTCACAGCAAGTTCAGGCCGGGGTCTTTCCCTGTTTGTAAGTTCTTGTGTTTCCGTGGGCTCTCTCCAGCTTCCTGCCACAGTCCAAAGACACGCAGTTAGTGGGGTTAGGTTAGTTGATGATTCTGAATTGCCCGTAGGTGTGAATTATTGTCTGTCTCTCTGTGTTAGCTCTGTGACAGACTGGCAACCTGTCCAGGTTGCCTCTGTCACCTTAAGGCTGGTATAACCACCCCCAGCCTGTGACCCAGAATTGGATAAATGAAAGAGGACAGATGGATGGAAAGTAATTATTAGACAATGTATTGTTTTCTATTAACTGTATTTCTACTAATGAGTCTTTACTTCTTACTTTACTTCTTTACTGTCTTATTTAATTAATCATTTCAATGTAAGCAGCTATCTCCTGGAAGTTTTCAGTCTTTTGAATATGTGGCTTTACAGCTGAAGGCCCCATCCAAAGTTGTGTTTCTTAATGTTTACAGGCCTCCCAAATACTGCACAGACTTTTTTAATGACCTCAGTGAACTGCTGTCTGTGATCTGTGTTGATTTCGACTGTGTAATTATTGTTGGGGATTTTAACATCCATGTGGACAACCCTCAGGACAAAGGGACTAAAGACCTGAGTAACACTCTGGGCAACTTTGGGCTGACTCAGCATGTAACAGAGGCCACACATAATAGAGGACACACTCTTGACCTACTGATCTCCAAGGGCCTCAGCATTTCAAAGGTTACTGTGTCTGATGTGGGCGTGTCTGATCATTACTGTGTTTTCTTTGAAAGTAAAATCTCAGCCCACACAAATATATCAACAGCAGTGATCACAAAACGGTGTATAACTGAAGACAGTAGTGAGATCTTTAACCAGGTCTTCCCATTAACACCTGACCTGTCCAAAGGTTCAGTCAATGAGCTCGTCAATAGCTTCAATGCTAACATGTTAAATGTAATGGACACTATTGCCCCCATTAAGGTGAAGGTTATCTCTGGAAGGAAAAAGTCTCCATGGAGAAACTCCACACTAGTGAAAAATGAAAAAAGAGAGTGTAGGAAAGCTGAGCGCAGATGGAGAAAAGCAAACCTCCAGGTTCATTATGACATCTATAAAGAGAAACTTCACAATTATAATTTACAACTGAGGAGTGCAAGAAGGTCCTACTTCTCTGACATCATCACTAAAAACAGCCATAATGCTCGGGTCTTATTTTCTACAGTTGACAGGCTAACAAACCCTCCTGTGTCAGTGGCAGCTGAACTTCATTCGACCATGGCCTGCAATGACTTTGCCAAATTCTTCACAGACAAAATCCAAAAGATTAGACAAGCAATTGGTACATCAACAGCAGATCCAGGATATGTACTGTGTCCACCGAAAAACTGTTTAAACACCATCAAACAGTTTCACCCGATTAACAGCAAAGACCTGGAGGACATCTTAGGTCAACTGAACTCCTCCTCTTGCTGTTTAGATGTCCTGCCAACAAGTTTTTTCAAAAAGGTCTCAAAGACTTTAGAGTCAGACCTGTTACAGATCGTCAACTTTTCCTTGATGTCAGGTGTGTTTCCAGAACCACTAAAAACTGCTGTAATCAAACCTATACTGAAAAAGGACAATCTTGACAAGACACAAATGAACAACTACAGGCCGATCTCAAATCTCCCATTTTTAAGTAAGATCATTGAAAAAGCAGTTTCTCAACAGCTCAATTACTTCTTAAAACAGAATAACTGCTACGATGCCTTCCAGTCAGGTTTTAGACAGAACCACAGCACTGAAACCGCTCTGACAAAAGTGTTTAATGACATATGTCTGAATACAGACAGTGGAAAAATGTCAGTCCTAGTTTTACTGGATCTCAGTGCAGCATTTGATACAGTTGACCACAACATATTACTCAAACGACTGGAGAACTGGGCAGGTCTTTCGGGAACTGTACTAAACTGGTTCAAAACATACTTAGAAAACAGGAAATACTTTGTATCAATAGGTAACTTCACATCCGAGCAGACAAGTATCACATGTGGAGTTCCCCAAGGTTCCATCTTGGGACCCCCTCTGTTTAACATTTACATGCTCCCACTGGCACAGATTATAAAGAACAACAAAATAAACTACCACAGCTATGCAGATGACACACAAATATATATCACAATGTCACCAGGAGACCGAGGCCCTGTACAGGCTCTTGGTAAATGCATTGAGGAAATTAATGACTGGTTGTGCCACAATTTTCTCCACCTAAACAAAACTGAGGTAATAGTCTTTGGCGCCAAAGAAAAACGATTACAGGTCACCAGAGAACTTCAATCTATACATCTAAAAACCACAAACCAGGCGAGAAATTTGGGTGTAGTGATGGATGCAGACCTAAACTTAGAAAAACACATTAAGACAATAACCAAGTCAGCTTACTATCACCTCAAGAATATTTCAAGGATAAAAGATCTGATGTCTCAACAGGACCTGGAAAAACTAGTCCATGCATTCATTTTTAGTAGGCTTGATTACTGAAACAGCATCTTTACAGGTCTACCTAAAAAATCAGTCAGACAACTACAGCTCATTCAGAACTCTGCTGCTCGAGTCCTCACTAAGACCAAAAAAGTGGACCACATCAGTCCAGCTCTGAGGTCTTTACACTGGCTGCCTGTCCGTCAGAGGATAGACTTTAAAGTTCTGATGCTGGCCTATAAAGCTCTGAATGGTTTAGGACCAAAATACATCAGTGACCTTCTGACCCAGTATGAACCTTCCAGATCCCTCAGGTCATCTGGATCTGGTCTTTTATCAGTTCCCAGAGTCAGAACCAGACACGGAGAAGCTGCATTCAGCTTTTATGCTCCTTATATCTGGAACAAACTCCCAGAAAGCCTCAGATCAGCTGAAACACTCAGTTTATTTAAATCCAGGTTGAAGACTCACCTATTCTCAGCTGCATTTGAATAAAGCACCAAATCCACACTTTTAAGCTTAAATTTCAAAACTTACACTAACTACTGATCTTATCTATTTCTGATTTTATCTGTTTTGATTTTATATACTGTTTTGTTTGTTTGTTTGTTTGTTAAGTGGGTTTAGAGCTCTGGGTAGCTCCCCAGCTGGGTCTAGACTGGGTCTAGAGAGTATTTTAAATCTAGGGAATTTAAAATAGAAAGTAGCTCGTCCACAGAAGGACTGGTAGCTCCCCTTACGATAAGGGTTCAGATCGCGCGAACAGGTGTGAAATGTGTGTGTTTAGTTAGTTTGTTTGCTTGTTTTAATCAATTTTAAATCATGTTTTTTATTTGTTTTGTTTCTAATGTCTCTGTAAAGCACTTTGAATCACCTTGTTGTTGAATTGTGCTATACAAATAAATTTGCCTTGCCTTACTTCCTGTTTGTCTATTTTCTATTTACTTTTTAAAAATGTTTCAGACCAAAAAGAGTTAACAGTCAAAGGAGGAGAAGATGCCACTCTGGAGTGTTCTGGTCCCACAGATGCTACTTTAATAATGATGAGGTGGGAAAAGTCTGACCTGCAGTCAGAGGATATTGTCATCCTCTTCAGAGATGGTCGTTTTCAAGATAAGTACCAGCATGAACTATTTAAAGGTAGAGTGGTGATGAAAGATCCAAAATGGAAGGAGACTGGAGACTTTTCTGTGATTCTCAAACATGTCACCACGAACGACGCTGGAACATATGAATGTGAAGCTGGATATGATGGACAGAAACTACAGTCTCTAAACAGAGTCACTTTGAAGGTTGAAAACTCAGGTGAGTTTAATTTCAGCTTCTTCCTGGTTATGGATGTGACAGCATAACACAGGTATTATATCATACTGTATTGTATAATAGTCTGTACACTGTGTTTGCTAAACTGATTAAATTAAAATGAATTCAAAACTTGTTAAATTAATCAACAGCTCAAATTCTTGACCCAAAGGCATAATTTTAGTGACTTTTAGACACTTGAATATAGATTTATATGTTATATCTGTCAATCAAGCTGAAGTAGTCATAAATAACATGCTGTAGAGTTAAAGGCTAGAGGTGAAGCTGAGTGTTGTTGTTCCTCCAGGTGAGTGAGTAGAGTTGAGTGTGTGTGTGTGATCAGAGGTGAAGCTGCTTCCTGGTTGTTGATGTTTGTTTCTAAAGATGTTGTTGATGAGACTTTGTAGAAAGCAGCTGGTCTGAGTGATGTGATCAGAGTGCAGTAGATAATGTCTGACAGCAGTTTGAAGAGGAAATGGATTCTGTTCTGATCTTCACTCATCACCTACCTGACAGCTGACACCTCACACCTGTTTCTCACCTGCAGGTCAACCAGGAGGACAAAGTGGAGATGGAGGGAAGGAGGCTGGAGGGAAGGAGGCTGGAGTAAAGGAGAGTGGTTCTGTTGGACTGATAGTTGGTCTGTCAGTTCCTGCTGTGCTTGTTGTTGGTGTTGGTGCTGTTTTTATCTACAGAACATATAGACGTAGACAAAATCCAGATTACCGGCCCCCTGTGGATCAGGGGCTTTGAAATTCCATCAGTGGCTTCCAAACTGAACCGTGAGTCCTGCTGCTTGTTTCAGATTCATGAAAAGCCAGTTCAACATTCAGAGTGACTGATGTTGGTCCAACAGTGGACTCAGATAGTAGCAATGTCAGTTTTTGTTGCAGTTGTTGGTGTTTTGATCAACATAAGATATAAAGAACAACGTTAGGACTCACATGGCACTGAACCACAGAGACAAATGTTCTGTGGCTGAATTGTGAATCTCCTGCTGATGAAGATGGAGACAAAAATGATATGAAAACAGACAGCTGTCACCAACACGCCACAAGGATCCCTGATGTCACTTTGACACTTGAGAAGGAACTGCTTCATCAACCTCAGTCTCAGCAAAGAACAGGACTGCATCCAGAAAATGACATCAGAGTGCAGTAGATAATGTCTGACAGCAGTTTGAAGAGGAAATGGATTCTGTTCTGTTCTTCACTCATTACCTACCTGACAGCTGACACCTCACACCTGTTTCTCACCTGCAGGTCAGACAGGAGGACAAAGTGGAGGGAAGGAGGCTGGAGTAGAGGAGAGTGGTTCTGTTGGACTTACAGTTGGTCTGTCAGTTTCTGCCATGCTTCTTGTTGTTTTTGTTCTACAGAAATCGTAGAGGGCGACTTCTTCCAAATAATCCAATGATTTGTGTTCAGTGGGTTCATAACTGAGCTGTGAGTCCTGCTGCTGTTCCAGGTTATTATCAGTAAGTTCAGCATTCAGACTGACAGAGGAGAGACACAGGAAACAATAAAAAATAAAACTTTGCATTGTTTTGCATAATTATATGTTCCTGCTCACCATACCAACAAATTGCCTAATTTTAACAATAATTGTCAGTTTAAATCATTATCTGTTGTTTGTAAAATATTTTATTAGATCTTATATATAAAAAACAATAAGAATGTATTTGAATTGTTACAGATTATGATTTTTTTAAAAGTTTGTAACACATAAACATGTATCACTCAGCTACTGTACTGGTGTGGATGTTATATTCTCTTATTTTGTGTGCGCGCGCGCGCGTGTGCGCGCGCGCACACACACACACACACACACACACACACACGTGCTAGATAGGTTAGGCTACACTCTATGGTAGGAGAGCCAAAAATACAGCCTGAACCAGCCCATTGGATGGGTTTGAAAAATGGGGGGGGGGCTTAAATTTTTTTTGACAAAAATAGACAGAACAAAATTGTCAATATTTTTTTGAGTGAGTGAATAATTTAATAAAAACAGTTGTTCTTCAACTGTTTTGTCTTCAATTGTCAGCTCACTTTCATGTAATTACATTTATAGTTTTTTACAGACGCTAGGACACATTTCTCAATACTTAGGTCACGTTTGCAAAACTCCTCACACAGTGAGCACAACAGAAGTCTATGTGGGCTAAACTGAGGACCAGTTATCATTGTTTTGGCACAAAATGCATTCAATGACTACATCTCTCAAATTTCATGAATTATCTTCTCACTCAGACACAACAACTGCCAAAAATCTTTGTACGTACAGGACATTTTGCATGTACTTACATACTGTTTTCAAAACTGTTAAACTTATGGCCAAAACAATAACACAATGCAAAACTTGAAAAGACAGCAAAATGCAATAGCAATATTTTATTGAAACATATTTTAAATCTAAAAATGCAGTTTAACCAGCCACAGCTTATTCTCATTGTAGATGAACATCTACACAGGTGTTACTCCTTCAATTTTTCAACTCCTTCAATTCTGGCATGCCAGAAGATTCTTTCCTAGGTGTGTTGCCCAAGATGATATAAGATGTGATGTGGATGAGAACCTGTGGCCAAATAGAGAAGACCGAGTAGATTAGCATTACTATTGTATGTGTATCAGTGGATGGTGTGTATACAAATTCTTGTATTTTGGGATTACTTAGTGCGAAAAAAATAAAAATACATAAACAAATATTAACGAATTCTGCATGATGTCTGATTCATTCCAGTAACATATATTGAAATTATAAACAGAGATGTGTCCTTGTTTTACACAAGAAAACACTGTGTAATGCTACATGTTGTTAGTGTTTTTTAGGTCATTGTTTTGTGGGTGACAAAGTGTGTTTGTCGGCTGTCAACCTTTGCTAGTGTTCTGGAAGAATGAGTTTATTTGAGACCTGAATAAAGTGTTTTGGTAGTTGTAGTGCATTTTGAATGTGAAATGAACTGCTTTGCCAAGCTGACGGTCAGTTAGGAGAATTGTGTGAAGAGTTTTGCAAAAGTGACCTAAGTATTGGGAAATGTGTCCCAGCGGCTGTAAAAAACTGTAAAAGTCAAAGATTTGGTGCTCCTAGCTTCTCTCTCTCTTCCGTCCTCCCTGACAGACGGTTTTTCAGACAGGCTGAGCAATCAGGCTTAAAAAGAAAAACAATGATCACTTTTAGGTTTTAAACACAATTTCATAATTAATATGGGGCTGGGGTGGGGGAGTGCAGTGGTTAGCATGGTTGCCTTACTGCAAGAAGGTTCTGGATAGCAATCTGCCAGATAGGGTGTTTTTGTGTGAGATTCCTCTGAGTATTCTGGCTTCCCCCAAAAGTCCAAAAACATGCATGTTTGATTAATTGGTGATTCCTAATTGAATTATTTGGTATGTTAGCTCTGTGACAGCTGTGATGGAGACTAAATTGAATAACCAGTGCTCTGGAGAAAAGAGGAAAAAAGTCAGAAGCAAGACAGAATACATGTGTATATGAGAGAGAGGTGGACAGGTGAACATGTATGGAGTAAAAAATTTAAATATCAGGGGGATAACAGTAGGAGAGAAGCTGCAGAGAGGCGTGTAAGACTGCAACTCTGGATTGTCATATTTTGGGGGGTTTAACAAATTTGGCCAGATTTCTAGAAATGAGGGCTGCTCCATCCAAAGTTAGATGTATGGCATTTAGTAACTGTTAAAATAATGTATGTTTCCTGAGCAGAATATTTATACTAAATCTCAAGACAAGATACCTGTGGTAACTCCTCAAAAAGTACCCCTAATCTGTTTATTCCAGGCTCAATATCTTGAGCTTTAAAATCCGCTTTTTGCATTTCAAAATAATCCTTCTTTATTTTACCCTGGGCCTTGGTGGTGACCCTTAATTCACTAATTCTTCTAATTGGTTTCCAATGGCCAACAGAAGGTTTGAACAACAGCTTGGTGGGGCATGAGATGTGAAATGTCTTAGCATAAAGAGTGGGAGAAAAAGTAAATACTGCATGGTGAGCAGCTAGCTAAATTCTATCCAAAGTTATAACTAAAGAGCAGCTGTACCTCTGGTCCTGTTTGCTCTGATGGTTATCTTTCCGGATATGATGTCTTCTGTTCTCACTGCTGAGTAGACTGCAGCTGGATCACTCCCTACACAATAAAATGAATTGAAATTACTGCAGATATAACAAACATTACAGTACTGTTATATTTAAAAAGAAAATACACGAGCACTGCTGGTACAGTTCTCTTGGATGTTTTATGCCATGTTTGATCATAATCGTCCATTTATTCTCAGTGTTGCTATAACCAGTAATGTAGTTAATGCACTACAGCTGTGACAAATATTTTATTATTTGTAATGTTACATCATGAGAAGAGTAAGAGAAGTAAGAGAAGAGTAAGTAATAAGGAATAATTTTAATAAACCACAGCAGCTTTTCACACTTTTTTTCTTATCCTTTTCTCATCATCTCTTTGCTATATGGAACAGTGACCATATGGAACTGTTTGTGTGCAAACTGAAGGTAGAAAACCACAAAGCTGCCAGAAGCTATTAATATAGACTGACACACTTCACCACAGAGCACAAAGCAAACTGTTGCTTTGCAACATGGATGCTATTATTAACCAAATCAAAATAGACTGGAGCAAGAATTCTCATTAGCTTCAGAACACAAAAACAGGATGCTGCATCTGTGGTTACAAACCGAACGTTGGCTGTACCTGAAAGCAGGCAGTTAGTCATCTTTGTTCTGTTTAATCTGTCTCTTTATACATCCTGCTAACAGCTTGTGTGTGAACAAAACCCGAGTAGCAGAGACATGGGCACCTCTTCTGAGCTGCTATTGGCAATTGTTGCTCAATTGCAAAACTGCTGAATGATCTGTTGCCCAAAGGTTGGCAGAAAGTCACAACGACATTATACCTCAAAACAAGATAATTAACTTTTTCTTTTCTTTTTTTTTTTTTGTGTCCCGTTTGGATCTTTGGCCATCAGAATTGTTGTCTTAAGGCCAAGAAAGATGCCAAGCGGATTTATTTTACCAAGTGGATCATCATGGCCTTGCCATATTGGTCCATTTGATTGACCTTTATTATAATTATGAATTTATTTTATTTTCAGTTGCTACAAACGGGACAGACATGACTGTGGGATAGGACAGGGAGAGAGAATGAAAGAAAGAGAGGGAGAGAAAGAAAACCAAAGGGGAGAAGAGACGGTGAGAAGGGGGGGAAGAAAGAAAAAAACAAACAAACAAAAAAAACAAAACACCTGGGTCACCTGTATGGAGAAAAAAAAAACAGAAGAGAAAGCAAACAACAAAGAGCAACATAATAAAAAAAACGGCACCATCACAATAAACTAGCTAGCAGTAGATATCAGTAGATACTAAATAATAAACGATATTGTGCAGCACGCAAGATAGACAGCGCACAATGTGCTTTGAGGCAGCAGCCAAGAAAGCTGTAGTCCGCGTCTGTGAATACCCATGTGTACACCTGTGTGCATACCTGTGTGGATCAGCATGCTTGCATTCCAAAGGTTTCTCCATGTAACAATCTGCTAGGGAGTGTGGGGAGCCACAGCCCCGTCCTCCAGGGCATGAAGCAGGTATGGAGGAGATCAAAACTCCAGACATCCAGAGGCCCCCAGAACACAAGAGACCAAGGAAGACCAACAGAGGGGCAGCCGCGCCACTGTCCCAGTAAGAGCTGAGGAGAGTCCCAGATGAGGGCTCACTCAGCAGCCGCGGAGCAGAAGCCAGGAGGAGTTGCAGTGACGCGCCCGTGAGCTCCGCCGGCAGCCAGCTGTGCCTGAGTGACCGAGCCCCAGGCCGAGAGGCCGGGGGCACCCCACCTCCGAAGTGGCCCGAGCGAGCCCCAGGCTCCAGGCCGCGATAAGCGGCCGCCAAGGAGTGAGCCGGTGTGTACCCGATAATTAACTTTTTCATAATGTCCAGGATTCTGGTGAGCGATTTAAAATAACCAATTCTGCAAAACTCAGAATACGCCTGGTAGCCTGGTGTTACTTACCAGATGTCACTAGTTACTAAGATGGAGATCATTATAAAAATTTAACATTTTAATGTATTATTACGATTTTAATGTTAACATTTAGATTAAAACAAAGCATCAGTTCTTGAGTGTAGAAGTGAACCAAGAGACAAAGAAGAACAGATGTACCTCTCATCTTTGATTTATTTTTCTTGTCTCTTGTGATGATTTCTCCGTAAGTGACATCTTCAGTTCTTACTGCTGAGTAGACTGCGGCTGGATCACTCTCTGCACAATAAACACACAATAATACACACACAGAGGACATTACTGCAGATCATGCAGAGTTGCTGATAGTGATAGTGATATTGATATTGATATTGATACTGCTCCTGCAGAAAGATTTTTGAATCTTTTCATTTACTATTCATATTGTTATATCGGTCTAAAATAAATTAACATAAACACTCCTTTACAGATAAATCCAGGATCTGTCACGGTGAGTTGTGTGGCTGTCAGTGGCTGGACCCACGTGCAGGACTCGGAGACAAAACATTAACTTAAACGACGGCTTTATTTGCTGGACAGTCACCTTTGGACGATACATAAACAACAACTTAAACTAACTAGACAGGAGATGCTGAAGGAAGACGACCATGGATACACACACAACAAACGTGGAGGATGCAACAACTGGCAGGGAAAAACACAGGGCTTAAATACATACTGAGGTGATTAGGGAATGTGAAACAGGAGGAGAGCACAGCTGGGACTCATCAGACATGACAAGACAAGGAGAGGCAAAACTCAACACATTGACATAGTACACAGACTTTCAAAGTAAAACAGGAAACTGAACAGACGAGGACTAAACTAGGGGATACAGTGACAGAAATCAAACCCAAGAGAATCAAAACACATCATGAAAACAAAGATAACTAATACAAACAGAAAAACACTGAGTCCACAGACTCAGGACCGTGACAGGATCAGGATGAGGCCCCTTTTTCAGGTTCATGGCCTTTTTTGTGATGCACAATATAGGCTATCTGTCTTGATAGACTAAAATAAATTATTCTACCTACCATCATGCAGACACTGCCTTGATACAATTTAAACATTTTCACATCTATTCTCTGCATGTTATTTTATTGTTATATTTATATTTACACATACATAGTTTAAATAACTTAACTCTGTTAAAACTATTCCCCTCAGTTATGGCCGCTTCATGTTTATTGGCATCAGCAGCATCAGATGGGCTTATCTGCTGCTTCAATGCTACAAAAACATTCCATTTAAGAATTATTTAATATTACACAGATCATCCTGGAACCTATAAATTGTGTTTATTTTCATCTTAAAACTAAGGATTGTCGTGAATTATCCTCCACTTATTGGGTTCTAATAAGCTAATGACCTTGGTCATATTAATTTGTTTTATAGCAAAGGTTGTGCTGACCTTATTGGCCATGCTGAAAATACAGAGTTTGATCTGTATAATCTCTTTATCAACTGCACCTGGGATCTGTCCTCTCGTAAACAGGTTAGTTAACACAGTATATTTTTCAGTATCTTCCTCCAACGTCTTTCTTTTTTTGAGCTTAGCCTTTTCAATTCCTTGTGGCCTCGTGCTGCCCTCTATAATCACAGACTGATGCCTAACAGTGTTCCTGTCACATGCTTCACCAAGTTTGATATCACACCCTCTGGCGGACAGAGGCTCAGAGATATACAGATATATGGAGGGAGATGTTGCAACAGTTTGAAAATACAACACGTTGGAGAAAAAAAACAAAAAACATTGCAAAACGTTCCATGGTCCATGGTCGGAATTCACATTTGTGTCTGTGTGTGCCTGTTTGTCTGTGTCTATATGTCAGGTCGAGTATTAGACGCCACCTCTCTGGGAACATCTCAGGCCCTCCAAAGTATGGAGGCCTATCTCCCCCCACCACACTCCCTGCCGGTGGCTGATGCCCTCAGCCGTCGGTGCATTGGTGGTTCTTGGTGTCTGGGGCTGGGAGCTCAGGTATGTACCGGCTCACTCCCGGTGGCTGCTTGGCGGGGCCTGGCTCGGTCGGGCCTCTTTCCAAGCAAAAGCTTGCAAAAGCTTGGCAGGGACTCTCAACCATTTTTTTTCCTACTCAAACCTTTTCTTCTGTTCCAAAAAGTTGATTCTGTTCATCTGGTTTTTAGTGGGAGAAAAGCTACGTCCAGATGAACAGAATCAACTTTTGGGGATTTCCTTACCATGATGATTGCGCATGCATCAAGACCTTGTCTCCTGTTTTGTGGCCAGCCAGGGAGCATAAGCATTTTACTTTTTTGGTTTCACTTTATTGTCCACTGTTTCCTTTTCTGCTGGTTGTTTTGGTATTATAGAAGCTACTACTTAATGGTGTGAGGTAATTATAAATAGTTTGTAAGATTGTAAAATGTATTTCATGCACACGGTTTTTTGTTTGGAGACTCGGCTTATGTATAACTTGAGTTGTTGCCCTGTTATGTTGCACCACTTTTGCCACAGGGGTCATAACACTTGGCAAGCTCCAGTTTTGATTTTTTTTTCTCATCCTATATCAGCGTTTATGTGATGGTAGTTTATGAGTAGCAACAGTATCATTCAAATGAATATTGCAGCAACTTTCCACGCCATAAAATTGCAGTGGTGTGCGACGCAATCAGTGCTAAGTGTATACTGGTGCCTTAATTCTAGAAATACCAGAGCTGTTGAATGAAATTCACATCATGTCTTCATTTCTATGGACCTTTTTGTTAAGAGCAGTGGCAGATTATGGAACTTCTCAATAGTTCCAGATGTTAGCAACATACGCTCGCAGGACATCCCATTTAACAACTCTGGGTAACAATAACTGTTCAGACAGATCCATTTATACCTTAATAATTTTCAAACTTGAAAGTCTGTCACTTAATTTAAATTTGCATTGAAGCACTGCAAGATATATTTGTAGTCTCCGTGTATCATGTGACAGCTCCAGTTCTGAAGCCCTGCTGATGTGACTTTGGCTCTGAGAAAGAAGAGCGATGGGCCAAACCAGCAGAAACATTTCAGATTCTAATAAACTACTAAACTACTAAATATCTTTATATAGGTTACTTAGAATTTGTGAACAGTGAAGACACTGATAATCCAAATGTTGGTGTTAAAAAATATGAAAGTGAAGGAAAAACGGCACTGGAAGTTCTTATTTCAAATCGTAATTTAAAAAAAAATCTGAATATTTACTAACTTTTATTAACAATTTTGAATTCATGACAGTGTGCACAGTTTATCAATAAGTTATAGATATTCCTTTTTAGAAAAAAAACAAACACAAAATAAAAACAAAAAGAAGAAGCCTACAAACTTTTTTTCGCTAATGATAAACAGGAAAGTGGACGACAGCGGAGCTGTTTTTTTTTATTTTTTGTTAACCACAAAGAGTAAATCCAGTGCGCAAACAACACTCAGCAGTGAGATTTTAAAGATGAGTACATTTGAAAAAAGCTTCAATACAATCAATGGGAAAATGAAAGCTTTGTACCGATATTGGTTTAAAGTGTAAAAATATGGACTGTAATGTAAGGTTATAAGTCAACCATTAAATCAATAAAATACATATTTTTAATTTAAAAGCAACACTTATTTTCACAATTCTAATAATCTCAACATAGAAAAGGTTTTTCTTTTTGTAGTTTGTTTTCCTAATTTTTATTCTTCTTTACTCTATAATAAAACCAGATCTTAATTATTTATGAATTTGAAGATCAGAGAAAAAGTCCTCCTGGATAAAACTATGAGCATAATGCACATGTGGACATTTTTACTATTTTAATTTTAAATGTAATTTTGAAAAAAACTAAAAAAAAATAAGTGACATCCTTTTAAATTGTTGCATTTTATTTTCTGTTTTTATTTTATTTTATCTTTTCTTTATTAGTGAATAGTGGTGTTCTCCCTGCTGAACAGAGTGCAGCTGGATCACTCTCTGCACAATATAAAACACATGCAGAGGACCGAGTTGGTGCCTTTTTAAATGTATGTGTCTGAAAAATACTATGGCTGACTGTGCAGGTAATAGTACTATTTAAATGTTTTTAGTGCTAATTAACAGGTGTCTGTGTGATGCAATGGATATAGCTTGCAAGCAATTCCGTACACTATTGTCTCATCCAAATATACTTCTAGCTAAAAAATAAAAATAAAAAATAAATAAATAAAGACAATATGGTATGCTTGTATCCCATAATCTTGGGTCCTAACTCTTTGCAAACCCTGAAACATAAAAATGCCCAGTGTTCTCAACACTACACAATCGTGCAACCCCACCCCCAACCCAGCAAAATACAATATTACCTCTTTGTCTGGCTGACTGTAGTTGGTGAGTTGATATTTTGATGTCACTGTAAATGATGTCATCTGTGATGTCTTCTCCATTTTCTTTTTGATCTGCTGAAATGAACCAATAATGTTTAAGAAAGTTGTTTCCCTCTGCCATAGAGAATAAATACTAACACTAATGCTAATGTAATCATAATGAGTGTATACTTTACTTTATTCTACAAAACAAACCTGGACACGTATAGTCTACAAGTCTGAGTCTCACCTTCAGGTTTCCTATGAACAAGTCGTCTAATCAGCAGAACCAGTATCACCAGAAGAACCAAAACACAGACTGGTGCAGCAATCAACACAGGGAGGTTGATATGGACATATGACACGTGTTTATTATCAGGAGGAGGTGTGGATGTAGGTGGAGGTGTGGTGGTGTTTCTCTCTAAAATAAAGCAAACACAGTCATTAAGTTGTCGTCACATTGTGAATGTTGAAACCTGCAGAAACACAGACAGGTGAGTGTGTCACCTGTGACAGTGATCCAGCTGGATGGAGACTCTCCATGACCGCTGATGTCACACTTGTAGAGGCCTTCATCAGACCTGGAAACATGCTGGATGGTCATGTGACCTGTAGGCTGCTTCCTGATGAGGGAGCCATCTTTATAGAAAGCAGCTGGGAGGTTGGAGGGAGTGGTCTTTGTTTTACAGAGCAGAGTGACGTCATCTCCCTCCATCACAGGGAGGACAGGACTCTGCAGGATCACTGATCCACCTCAACACAGAGACAAACTACAGCATTTCATCCATTTACACACAGCTTCATCAACACTAACTCCACACACTCAGCTTACCAGTGACTGTCAGGTTAACCATGTTACTGATGGGACCCTCTCTGGACTCACACCAGTAAACTCCACTTTCAAGTGGGTCAATGTAGCTGATGTTGCAGGAAGAACCAGCTGGTTTTCCCCACCCATCTCCACACTGAGTCCTCTGTTGTTTGCTTGTGTTTCTCCTCAGAGTCCATCCAGCAGAGCTGTCATCCTCCTCACAGCTCAGAGACACAAAGTCGTCTTTAAAAAACTGAGAGCTGCTGGGACTCACAGTCAGACGAGCTGTGGAGAATTCAATGTAATCTGATTCTGTATTCTGATTAAAACTTAAAAGCCGTGCTGTGTTTTATAACCCACCATTCAGTGGTGGCTTGTAAGAACATATTACCAAAAACAATATATTACAATAACCACATAGTATTTGCTTCTAATAAAATATATTTGTTTTCCTAATTTCCATAATCACTTTATGTTTAATAATCAAAGATTACTGTTAGTAGTTAGTAAGACAACAGGCTAATATCAGACTTAGCGGGAACCAAAAAATATGGTATCGGAGAATTAAAATTTTCCTTTTCTGTCAAGATTGGCAGATTTAGAGAGACTGAGAAAATTAAGCTATACCTAAAATCACATAAAACACATAAGCTTAGTATGGAGTCATGTCCAGACCAGATAAAGAGTTCTTAGATCACATAGAATGTGGCTGTCCAAAAAAGCTTTTCTTGAACAGTTCCAGTTTTTACTCCATGATAAATGCTTCTTGGAGACATAGATAAGGTAGACTCATAGGTTTGTTGATATTTCATTACTTTCAGGTACACCACAATGCAAGAAGTAATAATGCAGTAATTTAAAAAAAAAATTCTGGTATTGTTTGCTTATTAACTCCATTAACAACATGTAGAAAAGGATGTTTAACACACTTTATTGGGTTTAGATTGTCATATGCTAAACTTACTGACCTTGGTTTGCTGTGTAGCACAGAAGTGAGGTCAGAACTAAAGAGAAATAACATTCAGGTTAGTCTAAGCTTTGAGTTGTTTAAATTACAGCAAATTTCTGGTACAATAGTTTCCCTCTATTTGCCTCATTTTACAGTGACTTAAAACATCTGTAGACTCAGTAGATTTTCCAGTTATCAACACATTTACAGCACGATTTTTAACATAGTATGTGCCACAAATCTAATGTGGCAGCATTTGGTATGAGACTTGTGCTCATGTATATTTTTGATGAGTCCTGTGTAAATTCCATGTGTTGTTTTGTAAATGTTTGTCAAACTATTTCTTTCCTTCATAATAAATTCTTGTGTGGACCTTGTGATATTGCCTGTGTAGCTGCATTCTGCAGCTGAAAGCACAGCTGGAGCCAGTTATCGCTGACAAATCGCCTGGTGATATGCTGGACTTTGGTGCATGTACCTCAAAGGGTCTTAATGTTACATTTGCTAGGGCAGGCTTTGTATGCAGCTATACCTTTTCTCTTTTCCTTTAATACAGGAATCATTTCCTCTGAACCTTCTTCCAACTACTCTGCTAAATTGATGTTCGTCTTGCCAAAAGTGGACATTGCAGAATTGTAGATGGTGTTTTTGAAGTCCATTTTCATTCATTATCCCCATACCAAACTTTTCTTCTTTCTGTTGCTTGATGTGCATTTGTTAATACACTTTTTGTTGACTTTTTTTGTTCCATAACCCTCAGGATCATTAAGAATTTCCAAATGACTGTCTTACTAAGTCCAACCTCAGCAGCGATGGAGCGCTGTGAGAGATCCTGCTTATGCAGTTCAACAACCCTCCACGTTCAAAAAGGGAATGGTTTTTTTTTTTGCCATTGCCATCAGAATATCATGACACAGCCTGACAGAAAACTACAATGAATCCACATTTTTACACAGAATTGGCTTTTTAATGGCATGTGGTCCTAAACTTTTGATCAGCTGTGAAAGCAGCCTGTTTCAGTTCAAGCGTTGTTTTCAATACATGCTTTTTTGCCATTTTTCAAGTGGTTTTAAACTTTTGATCGCAACTGTATAAAAAGAAATATGGTATCTAACCAAATGCTTACTCTGCATTACCTTGGCCTCCAGTAACACTGTGAGAAATCTTGGAATCATTTTTGACGATGATATGTCCTTCAAAGCACATATTACAAAATATGTAGGACTCTTTTCTTCCATTTGAACAACATCTCCAAAGTTAGAAATATCCTGTCTCAGAGTGACGCTGAAAAACTAGTTCATGCATTTATTACTTCAAGGCTGGACTACTGTAATTCATTATTATCAGGATGTCCTAAAAACTCTCTGAAAAGCCTTCAGTTAATCCAAAATGCTGCAGCAAGAGTCCTGACAGGGACTAGAAAGAGAGAGCAGATTTCTCCTGTTTTGGCTTCCCTTCATTGGCTTCCTGTTAAATCCAGAATTGAATTCAAAACCCTGCTCCTCACATACAAGGTCTTAAATAATCAGGCCCCATCTTATCTAAATGACCTTGTAGTACCATATCACCCTATTAGAGCACTTCGCTCTCGCTCTGCAGGCCTACTTGTTGTTCCTAGAGTATTTAAAAGTAGAATGGGAGGGAGAGTTTTCAGGCCCCTCTTCTGTGGAACCAGCTTCCAGTTTGGATTCAGGAGAAAAACACACACTCTATTTTTAAGCTTCAAATTTTCCGCTTTGATAGAACATATAGCTGGATCAGGTGACCCTGAATCATTCTTTAGTTAAATTTAGTTGAATTTCAGCCAAGACTTGGCTAATGGGGCCTTCCCATGATGCACCAGGTGTTTCTTTTTCTTTTACATTCACCTGTATCACTCTTTTTTTTTTATGAATGCACCTCTGTGCATTTAATTATTAGTTATTATTAATCTCTGGCTCTCTTCCACCACATGTCATTTCTTTCCCACTGTTGCTAAAGCACTTGCTCACAGTGTGTGATATGGTTGTTGGGATTTTCTGTTTTCTTTGTAGTATTGTAGGGTCTTTACCTTACAAGATAAAGCATCTTGAGGCAACTGTTGATTATTTGGCACTATATAAACAAAATTGAATTGAATTGAAAATTAAGTAAGTACAACTTGTTAGAGTAGTTTTAATGAACCAATTTTTGTTTTAATTTGCAACAGCCATTAAAAATTGGAAATGTTTTGCTGCCCACTGAAGGTAAAACACAACTATAGTCTTTGCACAAGCTGATCCCTTCAGTTATTCTCATTTTTGTTTGTTGAGGTTGGCTCTCCGTTAAAAGCTTTGTTTCCATCACTTGTCAGCCAGAACTTTATCCTAGTTATTTTCCACTAAAGGCAAATATGAATTGATAAGATGACTTCATGGCTAATAATAGTAAAGAAAATTAAAATGTATAAATTACAGATTAATGATATTAGTTCTAAAGATATAAATCCCCGATGAAAAAAGTTGCACTCTCATCCTTAATAATATAATGTTAAAGTTATGGTCCAAGACCATAATTCTAAAAAATAAAAATAAAAATAATTAGAAAAATGAATAAATGAAATTAAATGTGATACACACCTTCTTCTAAATCTAAATCTTCTAAGTCATATTGCTGTTGTTTATTATATATTTTTATACCAGCAGTCTTTCACTGTTTAGCCGAATGCAGAAACCACTAAACTATGGAGCCGCTATATCGTTTCATATTACATAATTTTCTATATGAAAGGATTGCAATAAATTGTCTTTAGAGAAAGAAAAATGATTATGATATGACATGGATCTTTTAACAAAGACAAACTTGAATATGCCGCTTTAAGACCTATCATCCCAGACTCTTAAATGATGAATTGAATTGTTATTATTAATCTATGACTGTGTTCATTCCCCTCCTTTTTCAAACATGTGCATTCTACACTTGCATTGTTACTTCATTAAAAAATAAAAATGTTCTGAAATTATTTCATTGTTTCACTGTTGATTATTTATTTTCTAATGCTAATCAGTAATTTAAAAAAATAATTTCTGTAGAAAAAGTCTGGTTCTTTAACTGATGTGGTCTAAATATAATTAATTAAGTTTGGAAATTAAAGATTATACTCACAGAGCAGCTTCTGAAGAGTTACTGGGTTCATTTTCCTTCCCAAGAACTTACTGAGCTAAACACTTTTTTTGGACACAGCAGTTAAACCAACTTCCTTCCTCTATGTAAGTTACTGTGGTTCCGATGCTGGAAATGCAACAGTTGTTCGTTTGCATTACTAGAACAGAGGTGTTTGATGGTTTGATGTGACTTTAGTACTATATTGTGTTCTGTCAGGTTTCCTCCTACTTTTTAACATAAACCACAAAAGATCATATTGACTGAGTGGATAGCTCTGCTAGGTAGAAAGTGTCTTTGTTTTCTAGTCGGGGCTGCTTGTCTCTGCTCTTTTACGCTGCAAGAATTGCAGGATAAAAGACACATAGCAACACATTAGGACCAGACATCAAAACAGTTACACATTTTTTTCATCACCAGATTAATATATGTAAACTCCAGCGGCAACATCGATTTTACATGACGTTTGCGCTGTCCAGACTTCACAAGGTTTAACAATTGGCACATAAAACATATCCAACATTTTATAATGTAAATGCAACAATGAATGAAAATGTGTCACGTCCATACATTGTTCATGGTTACCAAGTTATACGGAAAGACACCTTTGTGACAATGAAGACTGGTTCCACCCTTCCCACCCCCCACCGGTTTTATCAATTTAGCTTTGTGTGCTTTCTGATGAAAGAGGTAGAGTTTGCAGCACTTGACCACAAATGCCACAGGCAAAGGTGTTCTAGCTTCTGATTGGTTAGTGCAATCACAAGGACATGAGAAAGGAAGTTTTATGGTGAGTTGTTGATTGTGTGGTCAAGAGAGCAGGTTTTGCTCAAGGAAGTCATCTATCTCAGTGCTTCACTACCTCACACATATATACAGGGAGTGCAGAATTATTAGGCAAATGAGTATTTTGTCCACAACATCCTCTTCATGCATGTTGTCTTACTCCAAGCTGTATAGGCTCGAAAGCCTACAACCAATTAAGCATATTAGGTGATGTGCATCTCTGTAATGAGAAGGGGTGTGGTCTAATGACATCAACACCCTATATCAGCTGTGCATAATTATTAGGCAACGTCCTTTCCTTTGGCAAAATGGGTCAAAAGAAGGACTTGACAGGCTCAGAAAAGTCAAAAATAGTGAGATATCTTGCAGAGGGATGCAGCAGTCTCAAAATTGCAAAGCTTCTGAAGCGTGATCATCGAACAATCAAGCGTTTCATTCAAAATAGTCAACAGGGTCGCAAGAAGCGTGTGGAAAAACCAAGGCGCAAAATAACTGCCCATGAACTGAGAAAAGTCAAGCGTGCAGCTGCCAAGATGCCACTTGCCACCAGTTTGGCCATATTTCAGAGCTGCAACATCACTGGAGTGCCCAAAAGCACAAGGTGTGCAATACTCAGAGACATGGCCAAGGTAAGAAAGGCTGAAAGACGACCACCACTGAACAAGACACACAAGCTGAAACGTCAAGACTGGGCCAAGAAATATCTCAAGACTGGTTTTTCTAAGGTTTTATGGACTGATGAAATGAGAGTGAGTCTTGATGGGCCAGATGGATGGGCCCGTGGCTGGATTGGTAAAGGGCAGAGAGCTCCAGTCCGACTCAGACGCCAGCAAGGTGGAGGTGGAGTACTGGTTTGGGCTGGTATCATCAAAGATGAGCTTGTGGGGCCTTTTCGGGTTGAGGATGGAGTCAAGCTCAACTCCCAGTCCTACTGGCAGTTTCTGGAAGACACCTTCTTCAAGCAGTGGTACAGGAAGAAGTCTGCATCCTTCAAGAAAAACATGATTTTCATGCAGGACAATGCTCCATCACACGCGTCCAAGTACTCCACAGCGTGGCTGGCAAGAAAGGGTATAAAAGAAGAAAAACTAATGACATGGCCTCCGTGTTCACCTGATCTGAACCCCATTGAGAACCTGTGGTCCATCATCAAATGTGAGATTTACAAGGAGGGAAAACAGTACACCTCTCTGAACAGTGTCTGGGAGGCTGTGGTTGCTGCTGCACGCAATGTTGATGGTGAACAGATCAAAACACTGACAGAATCCATGGATGGCAGGCTTTTGAGTGTCCTTGCAAAGAAAGGTGGCTATATTGGTCGCTGATTTGTTTTTGTTTTGTTTTTGAATGTCAGAAATGTATATTTGTGAATGTGGAGATGTTATATTGGTTTCACTGGTAAAAATAAATCATTGAAATGGGTATATATTTGTTTTTTGTTAAGTTGCCTAATAATTATGCACAGTAATAGTCACCTGCACACACAGATATCCCCCTAAAATAGCTAAAACTAAAAACAAACTAAAAACTACTTCCAAAAACATTCAGCTTTGATATTAATGAGTTTTTTGGGTTCATTGAGAACATGGTTGTTGTTCAATAATAACATTATAAATTCTGCACTCCCTGTAGATGATAGCAAGGATGAATCAGCTGATGCAGCAAATGACATTTTCTGTAGAAAGTAGAAAATGCTAGTTGTTGAGCACTGATGAGCAGCGCCTTGATGAGCTTTCTACCTCTTAAGTTTAGGTAACCACGTTAGTATGCTAACAAAAGAAGCCTGCCTGTCACCTGGCATGTTGATTTGATAGCAACATATAAAATCTTTAATGATCTGTTGTAAATAGCAAAACAAACACGTTAACTCTTGGTAACATATTTTGTTATAGAGTGGGGGCAGACAGAAATGTAAAGGGGGCACATGGTGGCAATGGAGGTAGGAAAGGGGTTGGGTAGGGTGCTGTGAATAACTGTTTTTGTCATGTAATTGGATTGCACTTTGTCAGGCCTCTACCCTAAGACCTGACCAACTTGGGTGTCCCACATGAAGGCTAAGTTTCTGCTGGTCTAGCTCTTAGGGTCACTGAGGTGCACAAAACCCCTGACCATGTTAACTGAAAAACAAAACAACAAAAAATAAATTAAAATATTGTTCATCAGATTCTAACACCTAAAAACATGACATTTACCTTAATTGGATGGCCTATATCAAATATATTCAAGCCCAACAATAGTACTTCTCACTATTGCCAACATTAACAAAACTAAAAGGGTAGGCCAAGTCATTTAAAAAAAAAGGCAATTCACCAAGTCTTCAAAAATAAAACAGAAAAATTTAGAAAAAATAAAAATAAAAAAGCAAAATAAATAAATAAATAAAATAAAGAATAAAATACATTATTCATCTAGATCTTTAGAAACAGCAGCATAAAATCGGTCTTAATTGCCTAATTCTCGAATAACTTCTCAAAATAAAGTAAGAATAAAATAAGCCTGCCTAGTGAGAAACCTGACACCGGGTCGTTTGCATACTAACAACGATTGGGTGAGTGCTGCGTGAGCCTGCGCAGTGGGCACAAACAGAGCACGCGAACGAATGAAACTAGTGATGGACAGATGAAGCTTCATGAAGCACTGAAGCTTTTCATCCAATTGGTTCACCCCAGCGCAAAGCTTCTTGAAGCTTCATTTGCTCTAGTAGGACATCTACTGGACGTAAAAATATTAGTTGGCATGAATTTGAAGAGTGTGGCCTTTTGCACACAGCCTGTAAATGTCAACAACAAAAGGAGTGTGTAAAACACCTATAGTGTAGTGATGGCAGTATACTGTGTATATTTATACTGGCAGTATGGAAAATGATCATTTGGAAATGCTTAAAATGGAAATGATCATTTACTGTGAGGTGAGGTGTGGTTGGGGTGTGGACAGTGGTTGTGCTTTTGTAACGTTGAGGTATGGACAGCTACACACTGAGGCTTTGAGCCTCAGTCCTGCCTGTTCACATTTTATTCTGTAAAAACTAAATTTTCACTGCTTTTATAACCTTTAGTGGGGAGAACATAGCTAGGATTTAATGATTTAACAAATCTTTTGAATCCTTTGTCCTCCACAATGCTAACTGGCTGGGAGTCCTCAATCACCATGCTAACCAGGTCTTCATCTATTTGAGATTGTTCTCCTGAGGAAAGACAATAAAGATAAAGCACAAATATAAATATCACACATGTAACTTATTACAGTTGTATAATATTGTTATATCATTTAGTAACATTACTGCATGCTATATTATCATGGCATTTGATGGCTCACCTGGTCTTGCTCCACAATCGGTGTTCCCCTTATTCTCATGCAAAGCTCTGTAGTGCCTAAGCATGGATGAGGTGTTGTTGTTATATCCCAGCTCCCTGGCACATAGCAAACACTTCACCTTGTACAAAAGTAAAGCCGCTTAACATAAATTGTATTGCAGCATCAGGATTATGAAAATACATCTTCTGTAGAAATTTACATACCTTGTTGGGAGGAATAAGATCAAAATGTTCCCACACAGGGGAGGACATCCTCCTCTTCTTAGCTGGCTCCATTCTCTCCTGACTTTCTCTCCTCACTCTGATAAACCTCCAAACTGTCTCCAAACTCTCACTAACCGCAACTCTCCATCAAACACCCACATTTTGAATGAAGTCTGAGGGATTTATATCGCTGTCATATCTCGCGGCAAAGTTCGAACCACTTCATGAACCAGTCACGTGGTACAGCCGGGCAGCGAGGCTTCGGACGTCATCATTTTCAGCTCCTCCCATAAATGAAGCATCGCGGAAACGCCCCCTCCATTACTCGACACAAGCTTCGGAGCCTCGATACAGAACGTTACATCACTAAATTCAATTCAATTCAATTCAATTCAATCTTTATTGGCAGACTACATGTCCATAAAAACAAGACAAGAAACACACACACACAACTCCCCCCCCCCCCCCCCCCCCCCACACACACACACACAACACAAGGTATACCATTAAATATATATATATGTATATAAATAAGTATATAAAGCATTTGTAAAAATATAAAACCATAATATACATAAAACACAATTACTTAAAATAAATCAATAAATACACAAACACTTTAACCAGTGCTTTCTGAGACTGGATGAGTAACGGGAACCACTCACTGTCGGATCTGTAAGTGCTAAAATTATACTGTTACTCGAACCATCCAGTCGTTCTCTAAAACTGAACATTAACTTTCTTAAAAGTGCTTTAAAAGTCCAAACACCCACAGCTACAAACATCTGACTGGCACTACCACTTCTAGGTATCCTGCAAAGGATTCTCATCGCATCATTATATGCAACATGCAGCTTCTGCATGCTACATTGTTTGTAGGATGACCACAAGGGGGCAGTATATAGCGGTGTGCAATACGCTTTAAACAAAGCCACTTTAACTGGAAGTGAACAAAAGCTGAATTTGCGTGCAATAGTATTTGCCTGCACATAGAGCTTACATCGTTGTCTGTATATGTCATCATCATCATTCATTTGCTCAGTAATAAAGTGACCGAGGTATTTCACCTTTTTATGAACTTCAAGAGTTTTTTGTGCCAGTTTAAACAAAGGGAAATTTAGCTGTTTATCCTGCTTGGTTCTACATATCAAAACAGCACTTTTAGCAGCATTGTACTCAATGTCATATTGCACACCATATTCAGTACAGACATTAAGAAGATCCTGTAACCCAGCACTGCTTGGACTAAAAACAACCAGGTCATCTGCATACATAAGATGATTTATCAGTGCTTCACCTAATATACACCCAGTGTTACAGGCTCTCAGCTGTATGGACAAATCATCGACATATAAATTAAACCTATCATCTCATTTGTGCCTTTTCCAGCGGATTTTTCAGCTATTGTAGTAAACCTTGTCAATATTCAGTTTGTGGATAATCTATTATTTTCTTTCTCAACTTCTAAAAGTCTGATTTAAGGGGGCATTGCCCCAGTGTATAGGCGGCGCCGCTTCCGACTGTAATGACGCCTTGGCGACCATGGACTGTCCTGACGGAAGTATTAATCTTCTATCTGCTGGGACTTCACTGTGAAGGTAACCAGCGTTTAATCAGTCTGAAGGGTAGTAAAATGTCACAGGGAGAGGGATAGATTTGGGCTCTATGTAATTACTGTGAGACATCGTGTAAGTCACAAGACTTCAGTCACGATAAGTTAAGTTTCATTTTCACATTTCACATTTTCAAAACGTATGGATTTAACAGTAGATTGGTTTTAGAGCTAAGTGACGACATTATGACGAAATTTACCGCGAGACAATTTTTTCGCCGTTGAAATAAGAGACATGATCAATATAAAATCAAAAGGCCTCCATCTGAGGGTTAAAGGAAAGTCCCGTTTGCACCATCGTCACATGGTTTATGTAAACGTCAGCTATTTCCAACATGTGGATAGAGGGAGACAAAGCTCCGTTTATTAATAATAATAATGATGATAATAAAATGCCTTTATCCACAATAGTTTTTATACCAAAGTGAAGTGTATGTAGTTGAACTTCCTTATATTTATAAGTCAAACATTCAAGCATCAGCAGCCTTACCTTTTTGCTGACATTAAGTTTGTATTATCACAGATGGAGATGCTGCTGCCTAAAAAAAAAAAAAGTACATTCTAACCAGTGCTCACAGCTTAATATTTATTGTTATATTTTGATAGAATACGGATAATATTAACATAGTATTATAAATCTATCAAATTAATTATTTTCTACCTGACAGTTTTTCTTCACTGTGCTTTGACTAATGCCATAATAACACAGACTGTAAATGATCTTTATAACTAAAACACTTTTAAGTCACAGACTGAGTGCATGTCTCCAGGTCCTGCTGTTAAAATATGGATCGTCTGTCAGATCAAAACAGTCCTGTTGCTGGAGGAGAGCATTATCAGGCCACATTTTAATGACCCAGGTGCTTGGAGGGGTTTGTTTCCTGATGGGGATGTAGGCAGGAATGAGGAGCAGAGAATAAAATAGAGTAAACCTTTATTATCCCACGAATGAGAAATGTGGGTCTTACACAGCTCTTATAGCAAGAGGAGTATAAAAATTAATATACTCCTCACACATACATATATATGTATATGTGTGTGTACACAGCAAAATCCGAAGTGTTGATGTGAGTTAAAATTACTGGTGTTAAAAATTTCGAGTTGAAAAGTGTTGGTTTGAGAGTTACAGTAACACTAACGGTGCTGAAAAAGCTCTGTAGCCGGAGTTATTTCAAAGAGTCAATACTATAACACTCATTTGGAGTTGATTTCCACATCCGGGTTTTTCGCGCTCATGGGCATGAGGAGTCCGCCAGAAGTTTGCTGTCAAGATCGAGGAGGTTGTTCAGGTAAGAACTATACAACAAGACCTATGTTATTTTATCATTATTAAATATTGTAACTAACTAGCCTATAACATTATTTATCAGAAGCATGCAATATTTTCCTAATGTGGAGTGTATTCATCTGCGGTAAGAGATGGGATTCGTTAGCTTAGGTAGCTAAACTATCCTCTATAACAAGTTAATATTGCAGCGAAAATAAATGCGTGCTTAATATAATTCTCAATTCTAGTTAGTTCTAATGTCATAAGAGAAATGCTTTCCAGTGTTCAATGCTTATTAAATGAAACGAGGGAGGAGTTAGCTATCCTCTGGATATGTTAAATGTAATGTTAAAATTTGAATTTGTGGTAGCCTAGCTGGCAGCTAAGACAAATGCGTTTAGCCCACTGCTTTTAAGGGAAGCGAACATTCGCCTCAGAAATATCCTATTTAAAAGTGAACTAAACAATCACATGGAGACGTTCAAGTCAAGTTTTGGAAAGCGTCAAGATAGGCTAATTACACGTGCTACCAGCGAGTTTAGCAGTAGCCTAGCCTACAAATCTTTGAAGTGGCAGGGGGTTATGGAATTCTGTTAGATGTTAGTGACCAAGCAAGGCGCGCTGCGTTTGTGCATGGGTTGCTTGCTAACGGTTAGGATATATCATACATGTTGTAGTAGGGCTGCTCAATTAATCGAATTTTAATCACGATTACGATCTGGGCTTTCAACGATCATTAAAAATGACTGAGCCGATTATTAGCCCCTCCCTCGTGCTGCTCCGTGTGGCAAATCGAGCGCACCTCTCTGCATTTCGAACACGTGTCACAACAATTAAGAGGACCCGAGGGAAGCTCGGAAAGCTAAGCAGAAGTTATTTGGAGAGGAGAGTGACTGCCGTTGGTTGAAAAGAGAGGTAAAAAAAACTTCAGTGGTGTGGAAACATTATGGGTTCGCGGAGTCAGACGTGGATCAAGTAGACACAGTGTGTAAACTTTGCTACAGTGTTGTAGCTGCACCACAGAGCAACACTGCAACGTTCACTAAACATAGATGTTTACATTTTTCATTTATTTTTTATATTGCAAACATTTGCACTGTTATCAGTATTTGCACACTATTTTATATTATTTTTTGACAATCTTTAAAGTCATTATTCAATACATTGTTATTGTTAAATAAATATCGTCAAATAATCGAGATCTCAATTTCAGTGAAAATAATCGTGATTATCATTTTTGCCATAATCGAGCAGCCCTATGTTGTAGTAGGCCTAATCTAAGGGAACATTTTCCCCTTTTCTACAGTTTTAGTGAAATAGGCTACCATCCAGTGTTTAAGACAAAGCGGTATAACGACTGAGGGTCGTTGACGTCGCCTCCACTGATAATCCTAGCATGTCGTGTCACAAAACAACCACCACAAAGTAGCAACTAGCCAGATGGCTGTGCATGTGTCAGAAACTCCCGATATAAATGTAAGACTTGCACTCATTAATTTACAGTATAAGGGATATTTGTTGTCATAAGTGAAAGCGTGATGAAGGCAGGTGTGCGTTCAACAGGAAATTTTATGTGGATTATCATCCTGACATGGTTTAAACAGAGATGCTTTTCCCCAAGTAGGCTACAGCGATTTACTCGCAACATAGCAGAACTAAGTATCTAGCCTGCGTGCAGACGAGAAGATCGCCGTTGTCGTCTTATAAACATGTGGATGGGTGGATAATTCATTGGATGCTATTTCTGTGTACCCAAGTTCAGCTATTTTAGTGCGCAGGGGGAAGCCAAATTATGTTCCTGAGGTTGAAGTGGTCTGTCACCCCTTCACAGATCATCACACAATGTATAGCCTAATATTTTCTTAAAGTTGTCCGGATTTGTTGCCACTTAAGCTATGGTTTAAATATATGGTAAAAAATATTCTGTGCCCCCTTCTCTCCACCAGGTGCTGTTGTAAGACATGTTGCTGAAAGTGAAATACCTCAATGTAAAGAAGTACATTAAATTGCACGCAGGATTCACTTATCTAGAATTCATCAGTGAAGGTAAGATAACCTGGCAGAACAAAATTTGTTGCACATGTATCAGTTCATCATGTTTGCATCTCATCTATTTAAAAAATGAATTAAATGTTAACACATTTTATTTTAATGTGTGACATTAAAAACAGTACAGAGCAGTAGGCCTAGGCCTATATTGTTGCTGCAGACTTGTCTAATTTAACCATTTTAAAGACAGGTAAAACAGCTGTTAATAAATATTAGCTAAATAAAAAAGTCAAAATTAGTTTTTAAAAAAGTTTTTCAGGCGTTTTAGGTGACATTATGCTTATCTTTTTGTAAAGCCAAAACCAAGTTTGGACTTCCGGATGCTGCTGACCTTGATATTTTCGATGAAACTGACACAGCTGTCGAAGAAGACATTTTTCTGGAGTTACTGGAGGCCCAACCAGACCTATGCCTGACAATACGTGAAAAGATTTCAGATGAAGGTAAATGTTATCATAACTTAAATTTTCAGAGTATAGCCCACTCAATGTAGAGCCAAGTTCTTTTGCTCTTGATGCAGATGACATTGACCTGTCTTCATGCAATATACATGACAGTGGACAGGGCTGGGTCATATTTGTATAGAATGTTGTCTGAACATGAACATTGAAATTGTGTTATTAATGGCATTGTGGAGTAGCCTAAAGAAAGTTAACCAAATCATCTCTCCCAAAGATTTTTGTCCTTTAGCTCATTCCACACCATCCTCCTCGGATACATTATCTTCCCTCACGGACACTATATCACTTTCATCAAGTGACAGTGACCTCAGGGAAAAGGGCATTCCTGCAGGCCGCAGTAGATCCAGCAAAGACAGTTCTGCACCAAATGTTTCTGTGTCAGAGGCTGCAAAAGAGGTAATTGAGAACAGAAAATGTCTTTTGTATTTTTGAGTTGACACCATTTATACTGTAGATTGTTATACAAATTGAAATTCAAAACATGGTGGTTCCCAACTTGCCCTGTATGAAAAAATGTTAGTAGAAGTTAGTGCTTCTTGCTAGATATGTCTTTCACAGGTTTGTTGACATTCCTCTAAACTTTCACCTTTACTGACAAACAAGTTTTTATTGTTATTATTTTCCCTTTTATATGAGCAGATGGTTAAAAATGCCTTGACTAGGAAACCTGGTGGAGAGGAAATTCTTGAAGAATACAATGCCGAAAATTCACTGAGCCACCGCACCCGGCGGCAGCTTGTTAACATATTGGCAAGTGATATGACTGAGAGACATGGGTAAGAGTAATAGTACCTAATAAAAAAGTAAAGATGGGCCATATGGAATATTCTTGTAATGTATACTGCAGTAAAGACACATACTTCTGATTTAACATTGTCAATTGTATTTCCTCTATAGCAGAATTCCCTCCCGTAAGCAAAAGGAGAAATATGCCCTTGGAATAATTACACTCTTTCCCTCATTGAAGGATCCATTTTCTCCAAACGGCTATGTAAGTCATGCAGTGATTGTAAAACAGCACATTATTTAGTTTTCATCATGGAATAATTACATCAGCTAAATGATTTAAAAGAAAAATCTTAATTCCTCTTTCGTAATAACTATTGTCATAAAACTGTATTGAAATTGTGGATGTTGTTTAACATGTATTGCACCTGTTACATGATAATAGTCCTTGGGTTTCTTTTTGCTGAATCTGCAAAGTCTGTAAGATCACATTTGATGTTTATTTTTCATCTATGTTTAAATGTGACAGGAGCATTTCTACGACGGAGTGAAAGGCACTGGATATATAGCGTGGCGCCTCAAAACCATGTCCAGGTCTACAACCAAACGGCCAGTGAAGGAAGTCCCAGTGCATCAAGAACAAGGGCCTAAGCGCAGAAGATTAGCAACCACATTGCCTCAGCAACTTGATGGAGATGCCTGCAAGGAGGCCATCTCATTTCTTGTTCACTCTCCTGATGAAGCAAGTGTATTTCAGAAGATGAAAATGACGTTCCAACATCGCCAGGATCTGGTGCATGATCCACAAAGAACTGCAGATGTCTTCAAAACATTTCCACGCTTTTTGGATGTCAAAGGACTAGTAAGTCAAATCACTTGATATTTTCAACTGTTAATCCTTTTTTTTTTGTTTTGCTGATGTGGATGGCAACAGTAAAAGATGTGATCATTGGTCATCCCAGTCAGGCTATATCCCATATTGGTCAAAATCACATTGCAATGTAAACAATGTTGAGCACTGTCTTTATGTCCTGTGTGTATGATGAACAGGTCAATCAAGACTTCCTGCTGCTGTTTGGTGCTGAAACAGCCACCAAGTTGCTTGAGAAGTGGGACATGTCATTCAAGCCAAAGGTTATTAAAGAAGCCAAACAGCTGACTCAGTCAACTGACCTGTGTCGTTTGATAAAAGCTGCTGAGAAACCAACAGAGAGTGATGTAAATGGTAGGCGTCGCACCATGCTTGTTTGATTTTAATAATATTTATTTTTACCTGTCATTTTGAAATTGTTTTATAAATTCAACCATACACAGACTGGGACAGTGACATGGCCTCTCTGCTGCTACTCCTTCAACTTTTGCCACCCACAGCTGGACGAAAGAGGAGAACCAAAATAAGTCCAACTGATGCAGCACACAAAATGGTGCACTTTCACAAGGTAAATATGTTGTCTCACTTTTTAAAATCCTACAAAACACTTTTTCAGTTTTTGCACTTTTTAGTTTTCCTCTCCATGAAGTATGTGTCTTAGTATTTTGTAATAAGTTAGCAAGGCACATAATGTCAAACTGAATGAATGGTTCATACTCAGCAAGTATAAGCTAGGCCTATATGTCAATATCTCATTTGTTTTTAGTCATGCTGCAGCATTGATGAACACTTGCAAGCAAGAGATGGTAAACAACCATACATCCTCGCTGTTGGTCGAACCCAGAACAGCATTGACACCTTCTACATCGCAGTGGACAAACAGCTCATCCCCTGCCAAGCCACCAGCTCACTCAGTGCTTTTGATGAACTTTTCAAATCCCACTACGTGTTCAACTTATCTTACGACGAGTCACTGGTTCATCTCTACAGTTTTGTGCAGACCACCATATTCAACATTGATGCCACCTCAACAGATGAGTCACCACGTGTTCGTGAGTTGCGTGCCAAAATGTTGAATGAGAACCATGTTTAAATGTTTTATCTGTCAAACTCTGCATAGCACCAGTCAGGCTTTGATAAGTCATTTGCGACTAGGTCACAGTTTTTATCCAAGCACCAAATTTAAGTTGGCTTGTTCACAAGATGGTTGCAGCCGTCAGTTCACTACATATTCTGGTTTAAAAAAACATTTAAATAGTGTTCATGATGAAGATTGTTGTCAAAGTGGTGATGCAGAACCCTCAGAGTCATTTCAAGCTGATTTTGACAGATTACAAGATACAGACATAGCAGTTGCAGGAACAAGTGTTACTCAGAGCCTAGAGGTTGGGTGTTCTGAAAACAATGGGTCAGGTCAAAGAATTAAAAAAAATTCTGAAGCAATTTGCACTAAAATTATTGGTAAACTCAATGGTAGTGGTTTGGCAAATAGTTTTGTGTCATCACTTGTTTGTGATTTGGAAGATTTTGCTGATGGACTGCACTGTGAGTTTAAACATAAAGTACTGAACGTTGTGCCAACAGAAAATCCTGTTAGATCTCCAGTGGAAAAATGTCTTGAGACTTTTGACAATCCAGTTGAGAAGTTCGACACTGAAGCTAAAAGAAAGTCATATTTCCGTGAAAAATGGGGAATTGTGGATCCAGTGGAAAAGACTTTAGGAATACGCTATGATACAAGGTTAAATAAAAAATCAGGCACTTATGACCAGGTACCAGTAAAAGACACTTTTGTGTACATTCCAATTTTGGAAACAATCAAATTTATATGTCGCAATTCTTATATTTGCGAGCTGCTTGCTAAACCATGTGTATCAAAAGAAGACAGATATGAAGACTTTTGTGATGGGAGTTACTATAAGTCTCATCCATTGTTTTCAAAACCACAGACTTCTTTGCAAATTCAGCTTTATTATGATGACTTTGAGACTGCTAATCCACTTGGTTCCAAACGTGGTGTTCACAAAGTTGGTGCAATCTATTTTGTCCTCAGAAATCTGCCTCCAAAGTTAAATTCTGCATTGATGAACATTCATTTGGTTGCATTGTTTCATGCAGAAGATGTGAAAAAATACGGCTTCGATCCTATTTTACAGCCTCTGATTGATGACATAAAGTTTTTGGAGAGCCATGGCATTGATTTACCCTTCTCATCTGAAAAGGTCCATGGCACTATATGTCAGATAACTGGGGACAACTTGGGGATGCACTCAATTTTGGGTTTTGTTGAGTCTTTCAGTGGACGTTACTTTTGTCGTTTGTGTTTAATTGCAAAACAGGATGCACAGAGTGTGTATACTGAGGATGATCCAAAGATCATCTTACGAGGGAAAGAACTTTTTGAAATGCACTGCAGTGAGTTGCAATCTGATCCTCAAAAGCTACATGTGTTTGGCTTAAGAAAGAATTCTACACTGAACACTCTTCAATTCTTTCATGTTTGCCAGAACTTTTCCTTGGACATTATGCATGATATTCTCGAAGGGGTAGCACAATATGAGATAAAGTTACTGTTGGAATATCTGTCAGACAATTTTCTGCCGAAACCTGCTCTTTTGTCACGGATCTATGCTTTTGACTATGGCTACTTGGAGAGCAAAAATCGTCCAACAAGGGTGAACTTAGACAGTAGTGGTAATAGTATAGGTCTTAACTCCATTCAGACTCTTTGTCTGATAAGAAACATTCCTTTAATTTTTGGTGATATTGTGCCAGAAGGAAATCAGAACTGGACTATGCTATTGCTATTGTTGCAAATAATTAACATCATATTCTCTCCATCTGTTACACATGGCATGACTGTGCTTCTAAAACATTTAACAATGGAACATCATGACTTGTTCAAATTGTTGTATCCAGGTAGGAACATGATTCCCAAACACCACTTTATGTTGCACTACCCAACTTGCATCAGAAAAATTGGGCCATTATTGCATGTATGGAGCATGAGAGGTGAGGCTAAACATAGGGTGTTCAAAGACACCCTTAAGAACTTTAAGAACATCACAGTGTCACTTGCCAAAAAACATCAAACATCCATAGCATACAAGTGGGAGACATGTCCTTTAAGCCATGTTGAGTATGGGCCCTTGAAATCATTTGATGTTGATAGTGAGGAAAATAGTGAAATGATCTCCCTAGGCTTGCCTGCTGTTGCAGAAGAGGCTTTCTCTGCTAATTGGGTTAACATTAATGGGACTGAGTACAGAACAGGATTGGTCATTTGTTGTGGTTCTGAACATGAGATGCCGGTGTTTTGCAGAATAAAAACAATAGTTTTGGTCAATAGTCACACCTACTTCATAGTTCAGAAGCTTGTGGTTGAAAATTTCAGTGAACATTGCCATGCTTATAAAGTGTTTGAAACGGATGAAAAAGATGTTGTTAAAGCAGACTGTATTGAAATATACAAGCCCTTTGATTTGCAAAGTGCTTATGGTGATGATGATGGTCTGTACATTGTGCCATTATTTTTGTTGTGAACGTATGCTGTATGGTGCTTGGAATTTAATATTTATTAAAATTCTTATGTGACCAATTTTATGTTTTCTCCTTTTATCCTGTAAAGGGACTTAACAAGGACTTTCACTGAATGTAACACAGTAGTCATACAGTAATTGCACTTTAATGCATTTTTGTATTCAGACAATTAATACAGACTAGTATTTAAAAGCTCATATATGTCACTTTAAAGTGCCAAAATAACACTGTAAAAGTTACAGAATAACACTCTAAGTGAAAACAGTCAACACAATCCAGTGTGAAAATAAACACTTAAAAGTGTCATAAATAACACCATAGTTGTTGTGTAGTAACACCCTCAGTGAAAAGAGTTAACCCAAGCCAGTGTAAAAGTGAACACTTATCAGTGTCCTAAAACAACACTATAAATGTTAGGTAGTTACACTCTGAGTGAAGACACTTCACACCATACAGAGTGAAATTTTAACACTATGGGTGTTATATTTTTAACACTACAATGGAGTTAAAATAATAACACTTTGCAAAGTGTTACTTTAACTCTAAACCAGTGAGAATTATATAAACACTGGAAAAGTGTTAACTTTAACACTATAGGAGTTGAATTAACACTGGAGATTTTGCTGTGTATATACACACATATACATATATATGTATGTGTGTATATATATATATATATATATATACACAAATTTCATATCCCAAAATAGTTCTTATTTATCTTATACTGGGCTCAGGACTAGAAAGAAAGTTCAACATATCCAGAATATTGCTAGATGGTTTTACTTAGCCTAATTACCAATGTTAAGGATAAGTAGTTACATGATATTGAGCAACTTTATAAGTTAGCTCAGAATTTGTCATTGTGTTAGAGCTACAGGCCTCCAGGCAGGTTTGCTCTGTGTGTGTGTGTATGTGTGTTTGGTGCAGCAGTAGTTTCCAAAATAGAGATTCAGGAGATGGCTGAAACTACAGAAAACATGGCTGGTGTTCGGAGAGGCTATTTAAAACTCAGAGAAGAGCTCACTTCTTGAGTGCTAACAGAAATTCATTGCACACTTCAAGATGAAATGGAACAACAAAAATATCCAGTTCTCGCGTTCCTTCTTCTTCGTGTTGCTCTCATTTGGGATCGTTACATCTATCACTACGGCCGTCTTCTTCTGCTTATCTACCACCATTAAAACTGTTGCTGGGCAAGGAGGGCTCCCACTATCTTTGCTCCAGGAAGCACCTGGCACAGGCCTCCCTGGGAATCCTCACACTCACTATCTCCCTCTTCTCTATCTGAGTCTAAACTTTGCAAAATATGCAAAATATTATTAACGGTACAATGGAAAAATAAAAACTTCCAAGAATATCAGATTACACATGGAAAAAGTGTGAAACAGTGTTAGTTGTTCACCTGCAAAAAGAGAGAGCTTTAACATTTTAGTTAAATGAATTTGTTCATTAATGAAAAACTGTTGTTTTTTTTTGTTTTGTTTTTCTTTTTTGTCCCGTTTGGATCTATAGCCATCAGAATTGTTGTCTTAAGGCCAAGAAAGATGCCAAAAGGATTTATTTTATCAAGTGGATCATCGTGGCCTTGCCATATTGGTCCATTTGATTGACCTTTATTATAATTATGAGTTTATTTTATTTTCAGTTGTTACAAATGGGACAGACATGACTGTGGGATAGGACAGGGGGAAAGAATGAAAGAGAGGGAGAGAAAGAAAACCAAAGGGGAGAAGAGACAGTGAGAAGGGGGGGAAGAGAGAAAAAACAAACAAACAAACAAAAAAAAAAAAACACCTGGATCACAAAACAAAACAAACAACAAAGAGCAACATAATAAGAAGAAAAAAAAAGCACCATCACAATAAACTAGCTAGCAATAGATATCAATAATTACTAAATAATAAACGATATTGTGCAGCACGCAAGATAGACAGCGCACAATGTGCTTTGAGGCAGCAGCCAAGAAAGCTGTAGTCCACGTCTGTGAATACCCATGCGTACACCTGTGTGCATACCTGTGTGGATCAGCATGCTTGCATTCCAAAGGTTTCTCCATGTAATGATCTGCTAGGGAGTGTGGGGAGCCACAGCCCTGTCCTCTATGGTATGAAGCAGGTATGGAGGAGATCAAAACTCCAGACATCCAGAGGCCCCCAGAGCACAAGAGACCAAGGAAGACCCACAGAGGGGCAGCCGCGCCACTGTTCTAGTAAGAGCTGAGGAGAGTCCCAGATGAGGGCTCATTCAGCAGCCGCGGAGCAGAAGCCAGGGGGAGCTGCAGTGACCTGCCCGTGAGCTCCGCCGGCAGCCAGCTGTGCCTGAGTGACCGAGCCCTAGGCCGAGAGGCCGGGGGCACCCCACCTCCGAAATGGCCCGAGCGAGCCCCAGTAAGCAGCCGCCAAGGAGTGAGCCAGTGTGTACCCGGACGCCCATCCCCAGACACAAAGAACCACCAACGCACCGACACCTGAGGGAGTCCGCCACCGGCAGGGGAAGTGGTGGTGGGTGGAGATAGGCCCTCCAAGGTTTGGAGGCCTGAGATGTCCCCAGAGAGGTGGCGTCTGATACCCAACCTGACATATAGACACAGACATACAGGCACACACAGACACAAACATCCATTCCCACCCTCATGCTCTCATATGCACTCACTCCACACTCAACCGACGTGGAGACAGACATAAAGAGACGCTGTATACACGATCACACTCCCCAAGCGTACTCTACCAACCGGGTCTAGGTACCCTTGCCCCTGGAGGGGGGAACTGCACCCAGACCCAGGTGGTGTTACCCTTTTCCCTGCGGTGGGGAGAGGCAGACCGCCCCGACTCCGCAGCAGCAGGGAGGCCCCACACCCCAGACCGCAGTCGGACGGCCAACTCCTCCTAGCCCCCCCGCTCCAGCAGGTCGCAGAGAATGGGGGTGAGAGAAGACTCCAAACCTCCCTCCACCCGCTCATTGTAGTGTTGATGTATGTGTGTTCTAAGGTGCAATTAAAACCCAGGAGGGCATGAAAAACTGTTGTTAAGATAAGGAAGTCATTCTGTGTGAGACTTGTTTATCAAACTCATCCATTATCCAATGTTTCCAATTTAGTGATTGTTTCCATAAAGGAGCAATTACCAGCAGTATTTTTTAGTGATGAAAATACACATGCATCACCAAACATGTGCCGTTCTATTTTGCCATGTCTAGATGTTTGCCGTCAGGGACAGTGAACACGACTCAACCTGTGGATGAATTATTCCAACATACATCTAACTTTGATATTAGTGCCTTTCAAAGTCTTTGATAAACCCCTGAAGCAGTCCCACATAGCAAACAGGTCTGGCCCAGATCTGGTATCAAGCCAGCACAGCTGGCTGACTTCTGGCATGATAAGACGTATGTCATCCAGATATGGGCCAGGCCTGGCGTAGATGGCACTGTTTATGTTTAGGGATGGGTATCGTTTAGGTTTTATCCAATACCAGTACCAAACTGGTACTTTTGAAATGGTGCCGGTGCTTAAACGGTGCTCGAACTGGTGCTTAAAGAATGGAGAACACACACTTTGTCCAAAAACCTCTCATGTTTAGCTGTTTTTTTGTAAAAAGGTAACAATGTTAGCCTTTTCTGCAGCTATAGGGCATATATGGTATCACTCTTGGCTGGAAGCAGTGCATAAACAATGGTATCTTGCAGCAAGCTATCAAATACAGTGCATTTCTCGGCTTTTAACAAAATGCTATATGTCACCAGGTCAGATTTGAGGTGTTACCTCCTTTGCACAGTATCACCTTAAAGCACTTGTTGCAGGCTGCTGAGTTTGCATCTTTTGCTGTGAAGTACAGCCAGACTTTTGACCGCTTCGCCTTGGGCATTTTTAATCTGTAGGACGTACGTACCTGGGCTTGCCTTCTATGCTTGCAAAGGTAAAATGATTGGCTAGAATCCAAAGTGTATGACATCTCAGGGAAAAAAAGCACCGAAATGTGCGCTGCTTTTCGGTCTGGTTACTACCGTTTATGTCAGAACCAGTGCCATAATGGCACCGGATACCGGTACCCATCCCTATTTATGTTCCCATTTTCCTATTTTGGTTGGAAGACCCAAATGCCATGTTGCAATACTATACTGCTATGGTAGCCAACGTTTCAAATGCAGGTTTGACAGTTTTGTGAGTATGCACTTTACCACTGGGTGGCTGTAGCTCAGGCGGTAGAGCAGGTCACCTACTTGTCAGAAGGTTAGTGGTTTGATCCCTGGCTCCTTCACTCTGCATGTTAAGAGAGTGTGAATGTGTATGAATGTAGTTAGGAAGCACTCAGTTTAGAAAAAGTGTGTGATTGGGTGAATGTGGCATGTTGTATAGAGCAGCGGTCCCCAACCTTTTGTGCACCATGGACCGGTTTATGCTCGACAATATTTTCACAGACAGGCCTTTAAGGTGTCGCGGATAAATACAACAAAATAAAACTAGTACCGGTACCAAAATAAGAAGATTTATTCATAACACACGTGAAAAGACCCAGGAAAACCGAGTTATGTTAGGTGTGGCTGTGTGCAGGCAGGAATAGGACCCAAGGTGCAGACTCCGGAGACAGACGTGAACTCAAAAAAGGCTTTAATTTAATACTCCAAATATAACATAACTGAAAAAACTCAAAACAAACTTAAACTGGAGCAATGACCGAACACACAGCTAAGAAAACGGTAGATCGCAACACGGACACAGAGAAACACAGGGCTTAAATACACAGAGGGAGCAATCAGGAAATGAGTAACAGGAGGGAAACACAGCTGGGGCAAATCAGAACTGACGAGACCAAAGAAGCATAAACTGAACACACTGAGAAAAGACAGAGACCTTCAAAGTAAAACAGGAAACACATAACACAGACTGAACAAAGACACAGGCTCACATGTAGGCACTACAAAGGGAACAGAGACGTGGGAACAGGGCAGACACAAACACTGACTGAACACGGGGATATAGGAACTTAAGATACACATAGACGCGAACTAGACAAGGGGATGCAGGTGATAGAGGAGACAGAGCAACTAAAGAAGACAGAGACATAAGCCATAAGACAGAACTCAAAGAAACCAAAAACTAGAAAGTATACATAATATTATAAACTCAAAAAACCCTGGGTCGACGACCCAGGCATCCTAACAAGTTAACGATAAAATCGATAACAAAATAACGCTGAAAAATGATAAAAACCCTGAAAACCATACATTTCACACCTGAGCCTAAACTCTCGCGGCCCGGTACCAAACGACTCACGGACCGGTACCGGTCCGAAGCCCAGGGGTTGGGGACCGCTGGTATAGAGCACCTGAGCTACAGCCACCCACTGGCAAAGATGAGTAAACCCTCACTAGGTTTTGGATAAAGTGTACACTAACTAAACTAACTAGCTAAAATAAGAAAATAGGAACATAAATAGTGGCGTCATTGCCAGACCTGGCCCACATCTGGTTGACATACACTCTGCCATGACACCAGTCTGTCAGAAGTGCCAGCTTGATGCCAGATCTGGGCCAGGCCTGTTTTCTATGAGCCTGGGTTATAGGTTTGTAGCTTAAACCTATTCGCTGGAACGTTCAAGACAATTCAACTACACAGCAAAAAGCATTGACACCTAGAAGTGCTCTTTATGATTCTCGTATAAGAGGGAGACCAATTGGACAAGCGCCGTTCCTTTTCTTGACCCCAGTTGCTCTCGTCCGCTCCCCCATAACACTGATCTTTTATTTAGGTTACATGAATATGCATAGGTTCATTAACATATGACGTATACATACAAACAAAGAGTACCTTGCCTGTGCGTTGTGTGTGTGTGTGTGTGTGTGTGTGTGTGTGTGTGTGTGGGGTCAGATTGTGATCCCATAAACGACTTCCCTAAACCTGCTGGTCTGGAAGTCCAGCAGTTCATCTAAACCAGGGGTGCTCAATACGTCGATCGCGATCGACCAGTCGATCGCAAAGGTAGTATTGGTAGATCGCATGGCATTAAAAAAAATAGATGCCAGCCTATCATCCATCCCGTCACTTGATTGATACAGGGAAGCCAGTCAGATGACATCAGATTTTTTCTGACGCTTAGGTCGCTGCGCATGCGCAAACAGCGGCGCGAAGTGTAGTAAAACTGACAAGCTAGTCAGCGAGTTAACTCCAATTTTTAGCTCTCGGTTTTTTCTCTTAAACCTAAGAAAGGGTTAAAAATGAGTGAGGGACAGAGGCGGAGCCAGACATTTGAAACACCCGGGGCTTAGCCCAAAAAGGTAGTATGCATGTGGGATTTTTTTTTTTTGGGGGGGGGGGTAGAAATGACTGAAAGATTAGTAGGCTCTGTTTTGAGCTTTGTTCAAAAAAGAATGACTTCATATAGGGAAAAATATATATCACATATGCAGGACACCTTAAACTAGTTTTTTAATTAAGCAGCAAGGCAGAACAAAGTCGGGGCTGTATCAAGACACGAGGACTAAACCCCAATTCAACCAGACCCAGAACTGATCCGGAATTAAAACAGGACTGCAACAGTTCAAAATTTGGGACTTAACCAAGACAGAACCAGAATCAGAACTAGATGATGGTAGCACTAAAAATCATCATATATCTGCACTGCACTTATTTTTTAATTCTACCAAAGTCCACTATTTAGATTGAGAAAAGTTTATATAATTATTCAGCCTCGTTGTGCAAACAAGCCTGCAAAACTTAATAAATGTAGAATTTGAAAAATAACAAACCTAAAAAGAAACACTAGGTACGAGATACATGAGGACCTATGATACGGTGATACTTTTGGCAAACAACCATTTGTCTCACCTGCTCTTGTTCATCTCTGTTCTGTCCTCATTCTCCTCTCTCTCCCTCTCTGTTCCTCTCTCTCCCTCTCTGTTCCTCTCTCTCTCTCTTTGTGCTGACAATCATCAAATATACAGATATTTACAAACTCTTCAGATAAAAACACAAACACTTTTTTAATTGTAACATCAAATCAGACTAAATGTTTATTTTTTTAGATTGATAAATATAAAAACATATTTGTTAACTTTAAGAGTAAAGAGATAAACTGTCTGTATTTCTTAATTGTAAATGGCACCAAATTGTATTCAAACTGAGCCACACTTATGGAGCTCCACAGTTCTTTTCCTGGTGTTTTGGTTCACATCTCTTGATTTTCCCATGTCACAGAAACAGGCTCTGTGTTTTGCCTTATATGCATCCACAGCTGTGCCACCAATTTACTCACATGGACTCTACTAACCTATCAGAAGCTTCTTCAGCTCAGAATGGAATCGTCTGGAGTTTCTTATTAATTAACAATAAACTTAGTGTACGTGTACTTCTACATTTGATGAAAGTGATGATAAATAGACAGCTCTGTCTCTCTTTATTCTGACATTTAACTAATTCAAAATATATTTCAATATTTTTTAAAACAAAAGTTTACTCTAAATTGATGTTGTACAGTAAAAATGTTTTCTCCCTAAAGTGTATGTAAATATCTGGTTACAAATGTGAATATCCTGCTGTGTACTGAAATCCCTCGTTTTGCATAGAAATATACTGAACAACATACAAAGCATAATATATAAAATAACATTTACCTGAGTTTTTTCTTTGAAAGAACCCTCTAATGTCCATTCTTATATTTCAGTACATAACTGAAACCGATTTAGTCGGGGAGGGTAAGAACTGAAAATATGAAATAAACACACGTAAGCTAAGACTCTCTAAAAAAATAGCATTTGTTCGGCTTTTCATTTCGCCTTTTGTTGATTCACTTGAAGAGCAAGTAACGTAATATTGGTCAAGTGATCAGTTTGATATCAATCTTTGGTGATGCACCGTCATATTTACATTATTTGTACGGTATGAATGATTTGCTTTGGTACCTGGTCAAACTTAAGCTCTCCTTAGTATGGCTGGCTCCGTTTCTCCAAACGCGCACTCACAGGCAGCAGCTGCCCCGCCCCCTCGCTCAGTCGCTTAGTGCCTGAGCTCGGATCATACCAATATCAGGGGGGATTCACGCACAGTCGTAAATTCCCACAGTGTGCACTATGTGCTTCGAATATTGTGTGTACTTTTTGTTTTATACAGTTGTCAGCCAGGCATCTAACTATGAAAAAATTACACTCCAAAAGACCCCGGGCTTCTGACAAAACAACCCGGGCTTAAGCCCAGTAAGCCACCCCCACGCTCCGCCCCTGGTGAGGGAGCTGGACCAAGTAAGAAGACAAAAACGTATCACTTTCATACGGAATGGGAGGAGGACTTTTTTTCTACGATGTCATTTTCGAAGTGCGTTTGCCTCATCTGCCAGGCTACCATCGCAATGCCAAAGAAGGGAAATGTGGAGCGGCATTTTCGAACTGTTCACGGAAAATGACAGGTAATGACAAAAAAAATTTACATTGTTAATTGTGTTGTGAAATATTGGATATTGCGGTTATGCATGTATATATATTGTAGATATAAAGAATCCTCAATATATTTATAAATAAGTATATGTTTTGGATTTTTGTAGTGGGTAGATCATTTTGACTTGGTCATTTTATAAGTAGCTCACATGCGGAAAAAGTGTGAGCACACCTGATCTAAACAAAAGGCACTTAGACTGAAACAGATATAGACACCACAAAACAATAAGAGAAGGTACAACCTCTCCCATGCTCCCAGGACGTGGGTGTGAATGCCAGAACACTCTGGAATGTACACAAAGTCTTTGCAGACAACTAAGGATCAACCCTCTACCAACATGACATTGATTATACAACTCTAAGCATATATGAGTAGATATTTCTAAGCATAAATGATAATCAACAATACAAATCTAACACTGGGCCACATAAACCAAACCACAGTCGAGCCAGATGTGGCATGCCACCACATTGACAGTGCCATCTATGCCAGGCCATATCTGGATGACATACATCTTATCATGCCAGAAGTCAGCCAGCAGTGCTGGCTTGATACCTGGTCCTGGGCAGACCTCCTTGCTATGTGGGGAGCAGAGTTTTGTCATGTTACTTTTACACTATTGCACATGTTGTTATTGCATGGCTTGATTAAGGTACACATTAGGCTGACATCTGGGGCCAGAGCTGAAACTGTTCTGGGCCAGCAGAGAGCCAGCTGTGTGTCTCCAACTGGCCCGTGGCTGCACACAACTTACACATGGGCCACATACCGCAAAGAATGACGGCCCTTTGGTGGCCCAGATCAGATTTACCAGAGGTAATCCATACACTGGCCAGCACAGGACCAGCACTGTGTCTGCAACTGGCCTTGTGCTGGCCCATGCGTAGGCCACCTCTGGCAAACCTGATCTGGGCCACCAAAGGGCCGTCATTCTTTGTGGTATGTGGGCCATGTGTAAGCACATTGTGTGGGCCAGATCCGGGCCATACCAATTTTGCTATGTTGGGTCAGACAAAGAGCGATTCAGAAGACCCTTATGAAAAGAATATCGAGGGAACAGTTTACCCTGCCCGGGATAGGGTTACCGGGGCCCCGCCCTGGAGCCAGGCCCGGGGAGGGTGCCCGAGGGCGAGCGTCTGGTGGCCGGGCCTTAGTCCATGGGGCCCGGCCGGGCACAGCCCGAAGAGGAGACATGGGCCCATCCTCCCGCAGGCCCACCACCCGCAGGAGGCGCCATAAGGGTCGGGTGCATTGTGTGCCGGGTGGCGGCCAGGAGCGGAGGCCCTGGCGGACTAACCCCCGGCTGCCAAGACTGGCAATAGGGACATGGAATGTCACCTCTCTGGTGGGGAAGGAGCCTGAGTTAGTGCGTGAGGTTGAGAGATACCGGCTAGATATAGTTGGGCTCACCTCTACGCATTGCCTGGGCTCTGGAACCAGTCTCCCGGAGAGGGGCTGGACTCTGTCTCAGTCTGGAGTTGCCCCTGGTGAGAGGCGGCGGACTGGGGTGGGTATTCTAATATCCCCTCGGCTTGCTGCCGGTACGTTGGGGTTTTTCCCGGTGGACGAGAGGGTTTGTTCCCTGCGCCTTAGGGTCGGGGAACGGGTCCTGACTGTCATCTGCGCTTATGCGCCGAGTGGCAGCTCGGAGTACCCAGCCTTCTTAGAGTCCCTGGGGGGGGGGGTGCTGGAAGGTGCTCCACCTGGAGACTCTGTTGTCCTGCTGGGAGACTTCAATGCTCACGTGGGTAATGACAGTGAGACCTGGAGGGGCGTGATTGGGAGGAACGGCCTCCCTGATCTGAACCCAAGCGGTGCTTTGTTATTGGACTTCTGTGCTAATCACAGTTTGGCCATAACGAACACCCTGTTCGAACATAAGAGTGTCCATAAGTCACTTAGAAAAAAAAAAAAAAAAAAAAAGAGTGTCCATAAGTGCACGTGGCACCAGGATGCTCTAGACCGTAGGTCGATGATCGATTTTGTAATCGTATCACCAGACCTGCGACCATATGTTCTGGACACTCGGGTAAAGAGAGGGGCTGAGCTGTCAACTGATCACCACCTGGTGGTGAGTTGGATCAGGTGGCGGGGGAGGACGCTGGACAGACCTGGTGCACCTAAACGCGTAGTGAGGGTGTGCTGGGAATGTCTAGCAGAGGCCCCAGTCCGCGAGATCTTCAAAGCACACCTCTGGCAGAGCTTCAACAGCATTCCGAGGGAGACTGGGGACATTGAGTCCGAATGGACCATGTTCAGCGTCTCCATTGCCGAAGCTGCTGCATTGAGCTGCGGCCGCAAGGTGGTTGGTGCCTGCCGTGGTGGTAATCCCCGAACCAAATGGTGGACACCAGAGGTGAAGGGAGCCACCAGGCTGAAGAAGGAGTCCTATCGGGCTTGGTTAGCCTGTGGGACTCCGGAGGCAGCCGACAGGTATCGACAGGCCAAGCGGAATGCGGCTCGGGCAGTGGCTGAAGCAAAAACTCGGGTGTGGGAGGAGTTCGGAGAGGCCATGGAAAAAGACTTTCGGACTGCCTCGAAGAGATTCTGGCAAACCGTCAGGCGTCTCAGGAGGGGAAAGCGGTGCTCTACCTGCACTGTGTATAGTGCTGGCGGAGCGCTGCTGACGTCGACTGAGAAAATTGTCGGGCGGTGGAAGGAATACTTTGAGGACCTCCTTAATCCCACTGACACGTCTTCCGAGGAGGAAGCAGAGTCTGGGGTTTGAGGGGAATGACCCGCCAATTTCCGGGGGCGAGGTCACTGAGGCAGTTAAACAACTCCTTGGTGGCAGAGCCCCTGGTGTTGATGAGGTCCGCCCCGAGTTCCTGAAGGCTCTGGACGTTGTAGGGCTGTCCTGGTTGACACGCCTCTGCAATGTTGCGTGGAGATCAGGGGCAGTACCTGTGGACTGGCAGACCGGGGTGGTGGTCCCCATCTTTAAGAAGGGGGACCGGAGGGTGTGTTCCAACTACAGGGGGATCACACTCCTCAGCCTCCCTGGGAAAGTCTATGCCAGGGTGCTGGAAAGGAGAGTTCGTCCGCTAGTCGAACCTCGGATACAGGAGGAACAATGCGGTTTTCGTCCTGGTCGTGGAACACTGGACCAGCTCTTTATCCTCTCGAGGATACTTGAGGGTGCATGGGAGTTTGCCCAACCAGTCTACATGTGTTTTGTGGACTTGGAGAAGGCATTCGACCGTGTCCCTCGGGGTGTCCTGTGGGAGGTGTTGCGGGAGTATGGGGTGTCTGGCCCATTGCTACGGGCCATTCGATCCCTATACAACCGTTGCAAGAGCTTGGTTCGCATTGCCGGCAATAAGTCGGACTCGTTCCCGGTGGGTGATGGGCTCCGCCAGGGCTGCCCTTTGTCTCCGGTTCTGTTCATAATTTTTATGGACAGGATTTCTAGGCGCAGCCAAGTGGCGGAGGGCTTTCGCTTTGGTGGCCTCAGAATCTCATCTCTGATTTTTGCAGATGATGTGGTTCTGTTGGCTTCATCGGGTGAGGACCTCCAGCTCGCACTGGAACGGTTCGCAGCCGAGTGTGAAGCAGCGGGAATGAGGATCAGCACCTCCAAATCTGAGGCCATGGTTCTCAGCCGGAAAAGTGTGGAGTGCCCACTCCGGGTCGGGGATGAGTTCCTGCCCCAAGTGGAGGAGTTCAAGTATCTCGGGGTCTTGTTCACGAGTGATGGGAGAAGGGAGCCGGAGATCGACAGACGGATTGGGGCTGCAGCTGCAGTAATGCGGACGCTGCACCGGTCAGTCGTGGTGAAGAGGGAGCTGAGTGTAAAAGCGAAGCTCTCGATTTACCGGTCGATCTACGTCCCTACCCTCACCTATGGCCACGAGCTGTGGGTAGTGACCGAAAGAACGAGATCGCGGATACAAGCGGCGGAAATGAGCTTCCTCCGAAGGGTGGCTGGCCTCTCCCTTAGAGATAGGGTGAGAAGTTCGGCCATCCGGGAGGGGCTCAGAGTAGAGCAGCTGCTGCTCCACATCGAAAGGAGCCAGCTGAGGTGGTTCGGGCATCTGACAAGGATGCCCCCTGGGCGCCTCCTGGGCGAGGTGTTCCAGGCATGTCCCACCGGGAGGAGGCCCAGGACCCAGGACACGCTGGAGAGATTATATCTCTCGGCTGGCCTGGGAACGCCTTGGTATTCCCCCGGACAGGCTGGAGGAGGTGGCTGGGGAGAGGGAGGTCTGGGCCTCTTTGCTTAGGCTGCTGCCCCCGCGACCCGGCCTCGGATAAAGCGGATGAAGATGGATGGATGGATGGATGGGGTCATGTGTTTTCATGGAGCCACCACACATCAAACATCAAATTTTACAGCAGAGTCATAGATCACCATTTTCTATCTATACAGTGCTTTGTGATCTTTACTGTCAAGGTAATCAGTTTGTTTAAAGTATCCAAAAGGTATTTACAAATATCATTTCACCAGCTGGGGCTGGCTCCTCAGTTACAATGAGCGATGGTGGATAGAATAGAATAATCCTTTATTCGTCCCACAAGGGGAAATTTGGTTGTATCAGCAGCAAAAACACACATATACAAACAGAACAGGACACGGAACAGAAACATACTCTATTTTTACATATTTATATCATGGACATTAGTTACCAAACAGTGTACTGTACAGTTAATAAAATTAAAGTACAGATAAGTGGCAAACTTAGGTTGTAAGTGTGCAAACAGAGCAGGATACTGAAAGATGTTTAAATAGTTAAGAATATTTAGAATAATTAGAAAAGTGCAGATTGTGTATTGTACCTGTGCATTAAAAAGTGGACATGTAACTTCCATTAAGTTAGTGTATATATATAAACTGTGAAAAGTAATGTGCAAGTTATAGCAGTAGAAGTTGTTACAGCACTGATGTAAACATCTATGTTTGTTGGGAGCAGTTTTGATTGTACAGTCTGACAGCTGCAGGGAGGAAGGACCTGCGGAAACGCTCCTTCATGCAACAGTCTGTCACTGAAGGAGCTCTGCAGTTCAGCAACATTTATATACATGGGGTGGGAGAGATGTTATTTTGGCCAGAGTCTTTCTGTCTCCCACCACCTGCACTGGATCCAGGGTGCATCCCAGAACAGAGCTGGTCATCATGATGAGTTTATCCAACCTCTTCCTCTCAGCTGCCAATAAACCGCTGCTCCAACATACAACACTGTAAAAAAATGACAGATGCCACCAGAGTCATAGAAGGTCTTTAACAGCGCTCCCTGGATTCCAAATGACCTCAACTGCTTCAGCAGGTAGAGTCTGCTCTGACCCTTCCTGTAAAGAGCATCAGTGTTGTGGCTACAGTCCAGTTTATTACTCAGGTGAACACCCAGGTACATATAAGAGTCCACTATCTCAATCTCTACTCCTTGGATGTTCACCGGTGTCAGTGTGGTGGGTCTACATCTCCGGAAGTCCATCACCGACTCCTTGGTTTTACCGGTGTTGATCAGCAGGTGGTTCTGCTGACACCAGTCCACAAAGTACAGAGTCCACTGTCTGTACTCTGAGACATCCTCACCTGTGATGAGGCCGACTATGGCAGAGTCGTCAGAGAACTTCTGTAGGTGGCAGCGTGGGGAGTTGATGAAGAAGTCTACAGTGTAGAGGGTGAAGAGGATAAGATAAAAGGATAAGATAAAACGCCAAAACACAGACTTAACAATGTGGTGTATGCTGTACAGTGCAGCGAGGAATGCCCAGACCTCTACATTGGAGAGACCAAACAGCCACTTCACAAGCGCATGGCACAACATAGAAGAGCCACCTCCACAGGACAAGACTCAGCAGTCCATCTGCATCTTAAGGATAAAGGACACTCTTTCGAGGATGCCAATGTTCACATTTTGGACAGAGAGGACAGATGGTTTGAAAGAGGAGTGAAAGAAGCCATCTATGTCCACTGTGAGCGACCATCTTTGAACAGAGGCGGGGGTTTACGACACCAACTCTCTGCCATCTATAATCCAGTTTTGAGATCCCTTCCCAGACGCCTTAACGCCCACTCACATCCTGGGCCATCTGATCTCAGGAATTCGCATGATAAGGTGGGGCCAGGTTTCACAATGAACCCACCCGAAACTCTGGCTGATTGGGGCCCACACCCAATTTCACACCTTGGCTCAGGCAATTAGAGGATCATCAGGGGGTCCTTTTGTCCCTCTGTGGGGGGTCTCTCCCACTAGGTTTATATCTGGGACTCTCCACCATTTGACCTTAGAACTGAAGAAGCTTCTCGGATGAGAGGTGAAACGTCTTCAAGTAACTTAAAGAAGTCCAGATGCTTTTCTTTGCAAGCTCCTTTGACTACGATGACCTGGATGACTGAGAACCTTCACAGACATATGATTGCTCAGATTTCCGGGAAGGTCTGTAGGCCTGAAGACGCAATCAGGAGTGGAGATGCGCTGCAAACTTTTGCTGGTGTAATCTTCCTCTAATCAAAGTTAAAAGGTTATAGTTTTGGGGGATCAAGAGTGAATCGAGTGGAGAGAGGAATTCTGAGAAATGGATATAGCAGACTGTATAGCTGAGCGGGGAGAATGGCTGCTGGAAGGCTCCCCAGGCAGGCCAGAATTCATTAGATATGTCAAAGTAACTTACTGTTAAACGAACTGTTGTTGATACATACAATATAAAAAAAATAAGTGCATACATCCACCCTTTTCCCAGTGTCTGGGTGAATTGTTTAACTAAATTTATTTTCTAATCAGTGGTTGGTAACACCAGAGTCACTTCCCTCTGTCTCAAAAAATTAATCTGTTGTCCTCCAAACTGAAGAGTTAATTGTCATTTCTCATCAGGACATTCTCTCCAAAAATATCTCTCTTTCCCACTGCGGTAGTAATTTTTTTTTTTGCCACCTTGGTAAATGGCCTGTATTTATATAGTGCTTTACTAGTCCCTAAGGACCCCAAAGCGCTTTACATATCCAGTCATCCACCCATTCACACACTGGTGATGGCAAGCTACATTGTAGCCACAGCCACCCTGGGGCGCACTGACAGAGGCGAGGCTGCCAGACACTGGCGCCACCGGGCCCTCTGACCACCACCAGTAGGCAATGGGTGAAGTGTCTTGCCCAAGGACACAACAACCGAGGCTGTCCAAGCCGGGGCTCGAACCAGCAACCTTCCGATTACAAGGCGAACGCCCAACTCTTGAGCCACGATCGCCCCACCTTGCGGTGTTTCACTGAGGACTTGCCTCACAACTCCCCATTTTTAAAGCTTTGGTGAGACAGAGGGTTGATTTTTTTTCTCTCGGGGACATCAGCCATCTTGGAGTTGTTCCTCAGCACCCACACTCAGACCATACTGTTTGTGACGCCAAGCTTGTGGTGGAATTTTCTGTTAATAAATTCTGCAAAGCGGGAGAGCAAACAGCAAACATCCGATTTCTACAGCCATGAGAGCTCTGCCCTTGAGACATCGCAGCGCCTCTTTTATATTCTCACACACGACTCTCTGTATCTTTTCAGTTACAACAGTTCTTTGTCCCACCTGGGCTGTTGCTGGGCAGGGAGCATTCATGAAGCACCTGACGCTGGTCTCCCTTGGAATTTTCATACAATTAGCAGATAACATAGTTAAACGAGCAACACCAGGTCATATTGACCTTTACCTAAGAAAAAAAGGCTAGATTTTGTCAGTGAAATTCTAACCACCTAAATCTAAATGTTAAAATAAACTAGAGTTTTGCCATCACTAGCTCAAGCTCGGGACCTCCCAGAAGGTACCAAAGGCCTGGAAGCTTGAGGGTCCTGCACAGTATCTTAGCTGTTCCTAGGACTGCGCTCTTCTTGACAGAAATCTCCGACGTTGTTCCCGGGATCTGCTGGAGCCACTCGCCTAGTTTGGGAGTCACTGCACAGAGTGCTCCGATTACCACTGGGATCACTGCTATCTTCAACCTCCACATCTTCTTGAGCTCTTCTCTGATTCCTTGGTATTTCTCCTGCTTCTTGTGTTCCTTTTTTCTCATGTTCACCATGTCTAACACTATGGGTGTCTTCCTCTGCTTGTCCAAAGTTATTAAGTTAGCTAAAGAGTTGGGATGCTGTGTAAGACATAAATAAAGCTAAAATACAAAGGTTTGGACACTGTGTTGCATGTTTCCCTACTGCAGGGGTCTCTGCAAGCATACAGAGGGGGTACTCTGAGAGGGTACAAGATGACAACTCTGGAATTCTCCTAGAAACAGTCGATCATATTTGTTTGTCAAAGCTGAATTCAGGGCAAACTACGCTAAATTAGCGTTTTTAGCTAACAGCTACAATAAGCATAACAGTTACCTTACGGCTATCATTTGTTAACATGACGCTTGTTCTTATGCATGTAATACATTTAATACCAAGCTGAGAGTTTATCCGCTGGTCATTCGACATGACGAATGACTTCTGAAGTCTTAATTCAGCTCAAGACGCTGTAGATTCCCGTCAGTAACACTTTCGGTCCGCCAGTAAAACGTAGTTCTATTAATCTGCGCTTGAACCGGAACCGGATGTAAGTTCCAAAAAACTGAATTTTGGAACTGAAATTGAATTGTAGAACTGAAACTGAATGGTGAGAAGTGAAACTGAAATTATTCGAGAACTGAATTTTTAAAGGATAAAATGCACAGATTTCTGCCCATACGACATGTTGTTGTTGTTATTATTATTATTATTATTATTATTGATCCAGCACAGTCCTACAGCTTACAGTGTGTACTCTAAATAGGTAAAAGTAATCCTATGGAACAGCCCAAAACTGGTAACTTGAAATATTCACAAAATGATGCATTTGGGAATATTAGGGATAGTCAGAAATCTAATTGCCAGTGCTAATGTATTGGACTGAATTAAATATGAAATGCTTACTTTAAAAAAAAAGTGGCTGTAGAGTGTGTTTCATGTGAACCATTTTTTTCTTAATAATTTGCATAATCCGCTCTCCCTCACAGCTCGTTTGACTGTGAGTCCCAGCAGCTCTCAGCTGTTTAAAGATGAGTTTGTGACTCTGAGCTGTGAGGAGGACGACAGCTCTGCTGGATGGACTCTGAGGAGAAACACAAGCAGACAGCAGAACACTCAGTGTGGAGATGGGTGGGGGAAACTAGCTGGTTCTAACTGTAACATCAGTTACATTGACCCACTTGAAAGTGGAGTTTACTGGTGTGAGTCCAGAGAGGGTCCCATCAGTAACATGGTTAACCTGACAGTCGCTGGTAAGCTGAGTGTGTGGAGTTAGTGTTGATGAAGCTGTGTGTAAATGGATGAAATGCTGTAGTTTGTCTCTGTGCTCAGATAAATCAGTGATCCTGCAGAGTCCTGTCCTCCCTGTGATGGAGGGAGATGACGTCACTCTGCTCTGTAAAACAAAGACCACTCCCTCCAACCTCACAGCTGCTTTCTTTAAAAATGGCATCTTCATTGGAAACAAGATTACAGGTCACATGACCATCCAGCATGTTTCCAGGTCTGATGAAGGCCTCTACAAGTGTGACATCAGCAGTCATGGAGAGTCTCCATCCAGCTGGATCACTGTCACAGGTGAGGAGCTTCACTCTGATTTCACCTCTTCTTTCATCCACACATTAACCTGAACATGTGGGATTCTCTCTGCAGAAAAACCTCAAATTACATCTGGAGCTTCGCCCCCCGCAATATCCCTCCTGCATTTTAAGTTTACTCTGATGGGCTACCTGGTGTTTGTTGTTCTGTCCATAGTACATCTCCACTCTCCTCAAGGTGAATCTCTAACATCACACAGCCATGGGCAACACACTGACCTGTCAATCAGTTATTAACAATCTGATGATTATGAGCTGTCTCTAACTGAAACCATGATAAAGTTAAATCCTTTCTATTCCAATTTTAGGTAACTGAGCTGCCTGCCCCCAGATGATAACCAGATCCACCAATGGTGAGCAGGATTTGGGCAAGGAGGTTAATGATGTCACCTTATGGCTCGTGCTAATCTATTTCTGTGTTTTTATCAACTGTTTCCACTTTGCTTTTGTTCTCTGATCCAGTTCATAAACTTTTGACTGCAACTCTGTTCCATATTTATTTACGTTTGGCTCTTCTGATTAGATTGTATATGGGTGTTAATGCACCCATCGTTGCTGTTCATTGTTAGGATAAAGGATTTTGAAAAAGTCTTTGTAAATCATGAATTGTAAATGTTTAACCAAATTCTGGGTTCTTTGCAATAGGGGTGGGGTTTCAATTATCAATTTTCCAATTAAAATTGATTCTAGCTTGAATAACTTGTTATTGATTCATTAAAATCCTGAATCATTTTTAAATATAAATGTATTTTGCCAGAATCTCAGGTTAAAGCTGTCATTCCAAAACCACCAAACAGCAAAAACAGTAAATCAGATAAATGGATTCCACACAAAGACGTAAACAAAAAGCTGTTTTTTTTTCCGTCTCCTTCATGTTTTTCTGTGTTTTATCCTCAGTTACTTTGACACAAAGACATCTGCTGTGATGCTTACACCTCTGATAAAGTGTCAGCTTTGATTTTATAGATATAAAAATATGGATATGTACTTACTCATAGGTGATCAGAAATATAATATTTCTGACTGTGTGAGGCAAAAATTTCCCAGATTCAAATAGAATCAAATTGAGTTGAAATCAGGGATCAAATCGATTTGGGACCTTGTGAATCGGAATCGAATCAATTATTATGATACTTTGCAGCAGTAGGAGTAGCTTTTTTAAAATTTTGACTTCCAATCGTTGCAATCCATTAGTACCGCCTGTGGCAACGTTTCACAGTCTACGACGGGATTAACTCGTGACACACCGGCACCTGGCTCTATCATGACACTTCCTTCATGCACAATAATGTTCTTCTGTTCTTGCTTCTTGCAAATAAACTGTTACATAAATAAAATGTCCCTGTGTATTTATTTTCAGCTTGATGAAATGTCCAATTATGAAAATTAAATTTTAAAAATCACCACTACTTTTGTTCAGGATGATTTTCAAATTAAATAGATTCAATAACAAGAAATTATGTATTCATGAAAAGTTTATACACTAATGTTTGGCATTCAGCACAATGTCTTTTTTTGCTTATTAAATAAATTTGAAAATCATCTGAAATGAATGAGTAGTGCCTTTTAATATTTCATTGGTGTAATTTCAGTCATGTGAGACAATCATAAAGTGTGTGTCAGGAACATTTGGGGCAAATACACATAATTAATCAGCACACTTGGAGTGGATTGGTAGTTACATACTGGCTCAGGTAATGTAAACATTTTGGATTTAGTGAGGAGACAGCAGTGAAGCAGTGATTACAGAACAATTAGAGACATCGTGAATGAGTATTGATTGTGTGTGTGACATGAGTGATGGAGGTGTGCTGAATGGTTAGTACTGTGTTTTTATTTTTGAGTTTGTTGTGCAGTGGAGCATAAGCTGTTCTTGATAATGGATAATGAATGGATGCCAAATTTGTGAAAGAGCTTCTGAAATTTAAACTCCAGAAGTTAAAAGGTCAACCAGAAGGGAGAGATTTACAGATTTACATGAGCCCTGAGGAGCTCCTGTGCTCACCCTGATGGTGCTGGAGATGTTGTCACCGATTCGGATGGACTGAGGACACCTTGACAGAAAATCTAGTATCCAGTTGCAGAGAGAGGTGCTCAGTTCCAGCTTGCTGAGTTTGTTAAACAGTTTTTGGGGGATAATGGTGTTGAATGCTAAAGTCTATGAACAGCATTCTGACATAACTGTTTTTCTTGTCCAGGTGGGAGAGAGAGAAGTGAAGCATCCTCGGTCGACTTGTTTGGCCAGTATGCAAACTGCAGCGGATCCAGTGAGCAGGGGAGGTTGCTTTTCACGTGTGCCATGACAAGTCTCTCGGAGCACTTCATGATGATGTCAGGGCGATGAGATGGTAGTCATTCAGGCAGGATACTGAGGATTACTTTCTGCGTGAGGAAAATTCTTGAGAGTAAGAATTGTTTGTAGAGCAGCATCTGCATTACAAAGGCAGTGGTGTGTAAAGTGCAATTGTGTGTGCGTGTGTATGTGTGTGTGCGCGCGTGTGTGTCTGTGTGAAAACAGAAGCAGTTGCATGAAAAAGATTAATTCAGTAATTACTGATTACAAAAAATGATCCTGCCGCCTCACAATGATGAATCACAATAAATCCAGGGGTGTCTGTTTAGTCGTGATGACGTGAGTTGTGGGCGTTTCAAACCAGGCTTCGGAGCAGTGTTTCGGAGGCTCGACACACCGTCAAAACGCCATAAACTTATTGTGGCATGCAGGGGAATCTTTACAAAGAACCTCACAGAGAGAGATTGTTATTCAACCCCAAGCTGATAGGGGGAGCTCTTTATTACAACACACTCTGATGCTACACTGTGCTTCGAGGGTCATCAACAGCATAACAGAACTCACCCACGGTTGCATTCATTCTATAAAACAACACTGTAAGTGCCTTTGAACCGCAGTACAAACACAACATTCAAGAAAACAGTTAAAAGTAGTGTAACCATAAACAACAAAACAAGAACATCCAAACAGCAGTCCCAAGGCATGATGGGAGAGAACTAGCCGCTCCCCCAACACGCCACAATATCAAACTTCCCATTCTAGGAAGAAGAAGTGAGAAGAAGAAGAAAGCAGAGTTGAGTTGAGTCCGATGTTTCTCGTGAAAGTTGAGCCTGGATGAGCGCCCCGATGAAATTTCTGCTTCTTTCTTTCAGGTAACCGCATTAGTGAAGCCCACTTGTTACCTGGCGTATTTTGTCAGCGATGTGTAACATCGGTAATGCTCCATTGTAAATATCAAAACAAACACGTTAACTTTCGGTAACATTTGTTATAGAGTCCCTTTCGACTGTAATGGCGGCGTTACGACCATTGACTGTCCTGACGGGAGTATTTATCTTCTATCTGCTGGGACATCTTGACTGTGAAGGTAACCTGGTAAACATCTGCTATCCTTGTAATGTGCGGAGTTTGGAGGTTTATATAGTTACTGTAACAGTTCGTGGATCGATGTAACTCTGTAATGGTGAAAGTCACAACTTCTAAGTCAAAGTCTAATTCAAGTCGTGGTTTCACTTTCACTTCCAATGGCGCAGCTGCTGAATAAAATAAGTTTAAAAGTGGAATTTTAACTTAAACTTAACAGTAGATTTGTTTTAGAGCTGAGTGATTACATTACCGCAAAGCAACTTTTTAGCTAGAAATATAGAAATACAGGCCATTTACCATCGATATAAAATCAAAGACCAATGCTCCACCCCAGAAGAAAGTCCCCTCTTCACCATCGCCACGTGATTTATTTACATTTCAGCCATTTGCCATAAGAGGCCAGCAGGCAGTTACAATATGTGGGTATAGGAAGACAGAGTAATAAATGCATTTATCCAAAATAGTTTTTTTTAATATATCACAGTGAAGTGTATGTAGTTATACTTTTGTGTGTATATTTCTAAGTGAAAAAGGAAGTGTGTATTATCACTAGTGTTATCAGCGCTAATTTTCCACAGACGGAGATGCTTAAAAAACAAACAAAAACCAGAGTGCATGCTAAACACCAGTCAGTTTTATTTATTGCTGTTTTGATGGAATATAAATAATATTAATATAGTGTTATAAATCTATCAAATTAATTATTTTCTACCTGCCTGTTTTTATTCACAGTGCTTTCAGTAATGCCTTAAAAACACAGACTGCAAATAATCTTAATTAAAAAAAAATGTAAGTAACAGACTGAGTGCAGGTCTCCAGGTCCGGCTGTTCAAAGATGTTCAAAACAGTCCTGTTTTAATGACCCGGGTGCTTGGAGGGGTTTGTTTCCTAAGAGGGGTGCAGGGAGGGATGGAGATGATCAGCTTGTCCAAGGTGGGGGTGGGCTATCACTTCATAGGCCTGCTTGATGTTATTGTACACATGTTACACATCCCATGTTGTAATTTCTGTGGATTTTTGCCTCTAATTTTTCTAAAACTGTATTTTTTGAGACACCACTATTCACAGGTAGAGTCTGTTTTTCTTAGGGCTCAGGAAAGTCTTAACACCTGTCTGCTCTTGTAGGTGAAACAAGTAGCAAACTGGCATGTCATTCCACCAGCTACATATTGAGACATCGCTTATCTTGTATTATTAGAGTGGGAACATGTGAACTTCCCAATATCTTTTCTCTAATATCCAAGCCATCTATTTCTCTTCAAAAAGAGTTGTTGAGAGTACACCACAGTGAAACCAAGAAACCAAACAACCAAATAAAAGTTACAGAACAAGAGTTAGGAGAAATAAACATGTTCTGGTCCTGTAGCTGAAGCAGGTTGCAAACTGACTGCAATACAGTTAGATCCATGATTATGTGGACAGAGACAACTTGTTTATAATTTTGGTTTTGTACATTACCAGAATGAATTTTAAATGACATGACTCAGGTGCAGTTGAAGTGCAGACTTTCAGCTTTAATTCAGGTAGTTAAACAGAAAGGTACATAAGAGATGCATAAACATGTGAGGAACTAAAGCATATTTTAACACGTTCCTTTCTTTTCAGGGGCTCAAAGGTAATTGGACAAATTAAATAACTGTCAGTAAAATGTTCATTTCTAATACTTGGTTGAAAACACTTTGCTGGTAATGACAGCCTGAAGTCTTGAACCCATGGACATCACCACATGCTGGGTTTCCTCCTTTTTAATGCCCTGCCAGACCTTTACTGCAGCTGCTTTCAGTTGGTCTTTCCAAGTATTCGATCCTGAGTATTCCTACTATCTGGTTCTCTTCAAAGAGATAAGACTACACCACCATGAATCCTAGAAACAAAACCCCCAAGCAACGATTTAGAAACATGCAGAAATAACAGGCAGTGTGGTGATTTACACTGTGCGGACACCCTCACACCCATCAGTGTCACCCGAATTAGAAGAATTAAAACAGAATGGTGATGAGAACCCACATGAGTCCAGAAATCCAAACTGACTGTAGGTGTTGTGGGCTGAGATGGTGGTCACATCGTGGGTGTGACTCCAGACAATAATGTTCATTGCTGTTTTTGCTCAGCACACTCGTGTCTACTGCAGTGAATATAATGGGACCTTAAGAGAAATGACTACTTGGCTGTTGGCTCTCCACTGTACACAAAGGTGTTAACTAAAGCTTATGCTTGTTCTATGGTATTGCAGATGTCGCTGTTTCCATAGGTAGGGCATTTGCTGCATTCTCTATTGATGTTGTGTTTTTGTTGTTGTATAGCACTTTGTGACTTGTGCTTGTGAATATAAATACATTTTATAAACTTCCCTTCATTATTGAGCTGTTTGATAGTCATCCTGTCAGGGATTCAAATCTGTGCAGACATTATTTTATTAGTCCTTCCTGGATTTTCAAGCAAGAGGAACTTTGTTTTTAATACAATTATTAGTAAAAAAACAAACAAAAAAACAAAAGCAAAACAAAAAAAAAAAAGACATTAAAAGCAAATGGGTGCATCACAGTGGCTACATCTACATTTATTACAATCCGTGAATAGAAGAGACCACTACATGGACTCAGTCAAACATACAGACTTTTCACGTGGGGGCAGCTTCTGCTTAAAACTCTCTACAAACTGCGAGTCTCATGAAACTGATCTGTGAAACAATCCAATTAATAGTTCATAGATGGTACTGTAACATTTACACTGGATATCAGTATTTTAACTAGGGATGGGTATCGTTTAGGTTTTATCCGATACCGGTGCCAAACCGGTACTTTTGAAATGGTGCCGGTGCTTAAACGGTGCTCAAACCGGTGCTTAAAGAATGGAGAACACAAAATTGGTCCAAAAACCTCTCATGTTCAGCTGGTTTTTTGTAAAAAGACAACAATGTTAGCCTTTTCTGCAGCTATAGGGGATTTATGGCATCACTCTTGGCTGGAAGCAGTGCTTAAACAATGGAAAAAACACAAACTTTTGTAAATTTGTAAACACTGAGAATCACTGTTATAATGGTTTTTCATTTCTGAGACACGAAATGATTTATTCATGTAGAAAATTTTTTTTTTTTAACATTTGTTTGATTTTTTTTTAAACTCAAACAAATGTTAATCTCATTATGGTTCATAAATCACATGGTTCAGTTTAGGCAAGCACTGTTCAACAAACCGAATTTTAACTTGATGTCATGGCTCCATCCTGTGTCTGTGAAAACACCTGAAAGGACTATGACTGTGACTTTGACTTCATGACTTTATGGAGCACTGTAACAAAAAACTAATTTCCCCCAGGGATCAATAAAGTATTCTGATTCTGATTCTGATTAAAAGGTACATTTTAAGTGTAAACCATTTTTAATATGCATTTTATATTTATTTAAATCAGCAACATGTTTAAAGTTAATTTTCAAAAATGTCTCTAGATTTAAAGCAAAACATTCGTTTTTAAAGGTTAGACATTTTTTTCATCATCTAAAGACAGAAACATATATCATCACTGCTTTAAAAGTAAAGTAAAGCAAGTAAAGCTTCGTTATTCACTTATCAACTCTCATACATATTTTTCTTTTTCCATCATCTTATCATCCTTTTTGTGGTACGTTCAGTTTAAAGTGAGAAGACTGCTTGAATTATTGCATTGAAATTAAATAGTTTGTTAGAACTGTGTTACTGATTTTTCTTCCTTTTTTTTCTCATCTTTTCCTTCTGTAGGCCAAAAGGAGGTCAAAGTCAGACGAGGAGAAAATGCCATTCTGGAGTGTTACGGCCCCAGTGATGCTACTGAAATAATGTTAAGGTGGACCAAACCTGACCTGCAGACAGATGATTATGTCATTTACTTAAAAGATGGTCATTTTCAGAAAGACCTCCAGAATGACTTGTTTAAAGGTCGGGTGGAGCTGAAGGATTCAAAATGGATGACGAATGGAAATTTCTCAGTGATTCTCCAGAATGTCACCATGAACAATTCTGGAACATATGAATGTTATGCAGCATACAACAATCAGCCAGTTCAAATTTTGAACAGCATCAGCCTGAAGGTAGAAGAACGAGGTGAGTGTGAAGTTGAGTGTGTGTGTGATCAGAGGTGAAGCTGCTTCCTGCTTGTTGATGTTTGTTTCTAAAGATGTTGTTGATGAGACTTTGTAGAAAGCAGCTGGTCTGAGTGATGTGATCAGAGTGCAGTAGATAATGTCTGACAGCAGTTTGAAGAGGAAATGGATTCTGTTCTGTTCTTCACTCATCACCTACCTGACAGCTGACACCTCACACCTGTTTCTCACCTGCAGGTCAGACAGGAGGACAAAGTGGAGATGGAGGGAAGGAGGATGAAGGAGAGAAGAGTGGATCTGTTGGACTGATCGTTGGTCTGTCAATTTCTGCTGTGCTTCTTGTTGTTGTTGTTGCTGTTGTTGGTTTTGTGATCTACAGAAAATGTAGGAATTCAAAGTACCAGTCTCCTTCTGAACAAGGACAGCAAATGTCTTAATAGCTGACCTGTGAGTCCTGCTGCTGTTCCAGGTTTTTAACATTACGTTTAACACTCAGAGTGACAGATGTTCTGAGGATAGGTACAGGTAACAATGCAAAAGTAAACTGTGTATAAAACAGTTAAAGTGGAGGATGGGGGAGAGAATAGTATTAGGGTTGGGTGATATGTAAAAAATTTCCAACCGGCAATCGTAAGTCCAATAACCAACGATGAATGATACATTCGCGCATGCGCAGACTTTTTGATGGGCGTGGCCCACCATATCCCAGAATTCATAGCACGGCCCAGTTTCCCAAAATGGTTTGCAGCTACTTAGTTTTAATATAACTCTTATTACTCTTTCTGGGTCACAAAATAAACTTTTAAGATATTTTCAGGCAAGAATGTAGCTCTGTAAACTTCAAATATCTGCTCGGTTTATCAAGACATCACACATTAAATGTCTGTTACCCAACAGCCTGATAGCTCACCGGGGTTCAAGGGTCACTAGAGCTGGCAAGAACAGCAAACTCCCGACACATCGTTTTCAAACCCAGCCTATTAATTTGGACACGTCTGTAATCATGCACAGTCTGATTTGTGCATTTACAACACAGAAAAAGTCCAAACACGAACTAATTGCCAAAAAAAGTAGCCAGTTTGGGATTTCTTTGGCTTTAAACTGGATGAAAGCGGTAAACCAAAGGATGTAACTAAAGCGGTTTGCCGCTTGTGCAGATGTATAGTGCGAGCAAAGGACTCAAACATGACTAACTTGCATGAGCATGTACGTGTCCACCATCCAAATGTTTTTTTCTGAGGCTACTGCCTCTCTGTTATGAATTTAAGTAAATGACTCGTTGCATATGGGCGCACTCTGAGCATTTGCTCGCAGATGAAAGAGGGTCCTGTTAAAACAGCACTTTGATTTTATATTTCTGTTGACTGCTTCTGTTAGCTCCATCATTATTAGCAAACTTACTCATGGGCAAATAAATAAATCGCCCTTGTAAAAAGCTATCGACGATGGGATAGTCGATGTATTCGTCCAATCGCCCAAACCTAAACGGCAGATCTGTTGGACTCATAGTTGGTCTTTCAGTTTTTGCTGTTAGTGGTGTTGTTGGTTTTTGGATCAACAAAACATTCTGTCAGTGTCTTTACCAGCGTGCACTACCTTATTATTTCTCTGTAATTCAAGCTAATTGTAAATTCAGAAGACAAGGAGACTTTGTTGTGAAATGACTTTGCAAACACTGTGATCTGTAGTGAGAGCAGGAAGCAAGTGGAGTTATGCACTGGTGAGAAGACGAATGAAAGTCAGTATAAACAACACAGAATACATGTGAGTGAATGACTAAGGAGTAGAAATAGTGACTGTTTGCCCCAAATCAAAAGTGTTTTGTTTGTTTGTTTAGAAACATGTTTTTATAAATAAAGTTTTAAGATGTATCAGTGTTTTGTATTTCTTTTTCAGTCCTTAGCAGAAAGACAATAACAATAACTTTATTGATCACAGAGTGAAATGAGCCTTGAGAGGAAAAGAAAACTCTGACCTCTCAAATCAGTGTGTGCAGCTTTAGTCTGATCTGGAATCAATCCAAAGAAAATTGCAATGTTTAGGAAGTAGATGTGTGAATGAACCCTCTGCATCTACAAACAGTTATTACATGAATAACAGAAAACCCATGTAAACCTATGTTCCTGTGTGCTGGAGCTTTGTTTCAAGCCTGGTGGCTTCAGCAGTGCTGGGAACAGTGGGTGTGTTAGTGGGAGGTGCTTAAATGAAAAGGCCATCAAATTTTTGTAATTTGAAGTAAGATTTGATAAAAGTTTTTTTTTGGTATGCTTTATCAATTAAGTTAATTTACTGTGGTGGTTTGTGGCTCAGCTGCAGGGTGACCCACACAGGTGACCTCCATCATGTAATCATGCCGCCCTATTTGAGCAGGATGCTGAGCTGTGCTGCACTGGAGGCTGCTGGAAAGCTGTACATAAAATATTCATGTGCCTGCAGTGTTATGTGCCTCAGGTCCTTTCTGTCACAAATACAGATTAGAGTAAACTAATAAAGAGTACAATAAAAACACAATGGCTAACACACAAATAATTTTATTATGAAAATCCCAAATGAATTTATGTGTGTAGGTGTGAAACAGATTAAACAGCTGATTGCCAAAATGTTAAAACTGACCTCACAGCTGGATACAAAAACAGGAACATTGAATTGTGTGACTGTTAAGCAGAGGAGTTATGGAGCTGTATTCCTGGTGCACAGAGGTTAGTTGGAGGACCTGATCGCTGACCTGCCTGAGCAGGTATGATTTCATTCCTTGTGTTGGAGTGCCATCTTGTGGAGTTTTTTAGAATTTGTTTGGTACAGCACAATTTGGAGTTTGAGGCCTGTTTCAATGATCTTTATTCCTTATTTATTTTGTAATGAACCTTTTACTAGATCTCGGAATAGTTCATCATCATTTTTTTTCTCTCCAATGTTTCTTGTGATTCTCTGTAAAAGTCAGGCTTTGGAACTCAAAGATCAAAAATATGTTTCATGTGTTTTTTTGTGTGCTCCTGAATCTGCTCCTGAAAGATGTCTCAGTGAGTTTATAGCGTTGGAGGGAGTCATGTTTCCCTCCCTCTAATTTAGCAATGAGAAGCATTCAATAATTTATTAACTTTTACTTTCAAAAAGATCCAAGACTTCCAAAGACTTGGTGTGTTTGTTACTTCAGTTTAAACTTGATTAGAAGAGCTGTGTTCCCACCTGGAAGCTAAATTATGTGAGGACCTTCAATGTGATCACACAAATTGAGAAAAGGCAAAAATCACAGTTGGCATACGTCAGTCATTCATGTTCTTCTATCCAGTCACAGTCTTTACTTAATCATCTATATTTGCCCAAAGTGTCCCAGGTGACTATAGTTAAACAAACAAAAAAATTCAGTACCCCATCATTTTAGAGGCATTTAAAATTTAATTTATTTCCCAAGCAAAAACAGAAGCAGTCTATGCCAACAGAACATGATAACATAAGCAAAATATTACTCTCTAAAATATCATGTGTGTGACTTGACGTGTTCTTTCCTATAGATTTAAGCTAAAGATGAATAAACAGCCTTGCTTGGCCCACCGCTACTCCTAAACAATGAAAAAGAGGGGAAACAATTTTTAAATCAAAACAAATAAAAAAATAATATAGCTGTCTTCTGACTCCTACTTGACCTTGTGCAAAACACTCAGAATGTACAATGGTTAAGTGTTTTATTTACAAAAACTATTGATTTCATCTAAGAACAAACAGCAAAGAGCGGTGCACACACAACCAGACACACTAATGGGAGGAGCTAAAGATTTAAACAAATTTGGGACATGATCGTGGAACATGACAAAGTCTTCCTGAGAACAGATGATACATGTAGAGTCAAAAGTTTATGATCTGGTTCAGAAAACATGTAAACAAAAGCAAAGTGGAAACAGCTGATAAACACACAGCGCTGGTTTGATTCAGTTCATAACTGCTCTGTGATGCTCTGGGGTGACATCATCAACCTCCTTGTCCAATCCCTGCTCACCACTGGTGGATGTGTTTATCACTGGAGGCAGATATTGATTACTGATTAATAGGTCAGTATAAACAGAACAACACCAGTTAGCCCATTGTTGTAAAGTCAAAATGCAGGAGAGATACTGGGGCGGAGCTCAGTGGATAATTGGAGTTTCACCTGCGGAGAGAATCGCTCCTGTTCAGTGAATATGTGGATGAAATAAGAGGTGAAATCAGAGTGAAGCTCCTCACCTGTGACAGTGATCCAGCTGGATGGAGACTCTCCATGACTGCTGATGTCACACTTGTAGAGGCCTTCATCAGACCTGGAAACATGCTGGATGGTCATGTGACCTGTAGGCTCTTTCCCGATGAAGACGCCATCTTTGAAGAAAGCAGCTGGGAGGTTGGAGGGAGTGGTCTTTGTTTTACAGAGCAGAGTGACGTCATCTCCCTCCATCACAGGGAGGACAGGACTCTGCAGGATCACTGATCCACCTCAACACAGAGACAAACTACAGCATTTCATCCATTTACACACAGCTTCATCAACACTAACTCCACACACTCAGCTTACCAGTGACTGTCAGGTTAACCATGTTACTGATGGGACCCTCTCTGGACTCACACCAGTAAACTCCACTTTCAAGTGGGTCAATGTAGCTGATGTTACAGGAAGAACCAGCTGGTTTTCCCCACCCATCTCCACACTGAGTCCTCTGCTGTCTGCTTGTGTTTCTCCTCAGAGTCCATCCAGCAGAGCTGTCGTCCTCCTCACAGCTCAGAGACACAAATGTATCTTTAAACAGCTGAGAGCTGCTGGGACTCACAGTCAGACGTGCTGTGAAGGAGAGGGTATGATGTGAATCAACTTTCACTAAAACTAAATCAAAATGAACTCAGCAGCCTTGTTTTGGGGTAAAAATCTCACATCCATTCCAACACAGCAACTCTGCCAGTTACACTTAAAATAATTTGTAATATTTTGGCCTCCCGTTGAAAATACATGATATTGCATACGTTTCCAGTGACCAGCTTTGAGTGCTCCTCAGTTTTCACATGTTTGCTGTCTGTGTATTCTATCATAATCAATAATTATACTTTTATCTATTCAGTAAATGCTGTCAGTTGCAGGTTTGTCTCATATGGGTCTTTCTTCTTGAAGTTTTCTTTTTCCATAATGTGGTCTCAAAGAAAATGGTCACTGTAGCTCATTTCAAATGTTTTCCAATTTTATAAATATGACTACTTTTTTTACACTTATTGCAAAAATCGTAATCATACAATCAGTAATTGTAACCAAAATTTAACACAATTATTAATTAATGTAAAAAAATGGTGAATGAGAAATTCTTGAACTTTACATGTTATTGAAATGAAGAAAAAAAAAAGCACAATTGGTGGATGTGTCAGCAATAGAAACAAACAGAAGTCTGGATGTTCTTCCCTCCTGGGTCTCCACTCTGTGTCATTTTTTTATTTATTTGTTTTTTCCAGAGGCAAGCATGTTTGCCCCTTAAGTTCTTACACTTAGTTTCAGTAATCTCCATCCAGGAACTGAACTGAACTGAAAAAGAACTGAACATGCCAGTCACAATATCGGTGGACAGCGTCAGTAGGACATAGTTATTTTTCTAGGGTCTACAGCCACAACATGCTGTTTAAACCTTCTGTTTTTTTGATGAGCAGCCATTTAGTGACAGTTGGCTTAAATGGGGAGGAGCAAAAAAAAAAAAAAAAGCTTGTTTCAGAGAGAGAATAAACTAAAGGGCTGCTCCAAGGCAAATAAAGAAGGATTAGTTTTGAACTGTGATTAATGCAAAGTTACTCTAGTAGAGTCCAAGAATAAAAATAAATACTTTGAACTATAAGACGAGAAATTTGCTGACCTTGGTTTGTTGTGCAGCTCAACAGTGAGATCAGAACTACAAAGAAAGGCAGATGTGTTAGTTGACATTTCACAACTGAGACCAAAAAAAAGACTCCAGATGTGCAGTGATATTTTCATGATGATCTTTTAGCAGGCTGAGCAGATGAAGTAGCAAGCAGCAGACTGGATATATGCAATGGAAAGAGAACAGACAGAAAACCTTCCTTTTCACACCTTAACACTTTACATCTACCAGTTTTTCTTTTACAAACACATGAAATACAAAAAATGTTTTTTTCCAGTCTTTTATGTTCTTGACATTTTGCTCTTCCTCCTTTTGATGAATATATAATGAACAACTGAGTTGCGCTGAAACTAAAACAAAAAGAAACAGGCACCGATAAAACTGTTTTAACAAGTTTTTTTAGTTATGTATTCATAGTTTTAAGTAACCTGAGTAAGTAAATAAATAAAAGTGTTGTAGGAACCATGAAAAACACCCTTAATATTTTCTCTTGTTGCTTGTCACGCCTTTTAAGCTCCAAAAGCTTGGCAAAACAAACACTAAAAGGAGTATTTGAGAACTAAATATGTTATATCAGCATATATAAAATATATACAAATATTTTCTAATCTTAAAAACAAAGTGTGGACTTACATATCAGCGACAGTAGACACGTGCTATCCATTGTACTGCTTTGAACAGTTTTCTTTGATCACTTCACTTTTTGTATGACCCCTCCCAACAGCTGCAGTGGGGGTTTTGCAACACGTTAGCTTTTTTTTTTTTTTCAGCATGCAGCTTTAATCTGATCTGAAACAGATGCAGAAAAAATAAAACACCAATGTGTGGCACGTAAATGTGTGTGTGATCCCGCTGCATGTATAAACAGATTCCACACTGTCACTGAGGCAAAGTGAAAACCTGTCTTAGCCTTTTTGTGTGTGTGATGGCTGCATGCAACCACACAATTCAAATACTCTGGTTTCGATCTTCCTTCTACATTAAGTTAATTTAGAGTCATTGATGTGATCTAGCACAACGGTTTAACTTGGTTAATTTGTTTTTATAGTTGACAGCAGTATGCCACATTTCAAATGATAGCATGAAATTTGGTTCATAGTGTTTGTCATGGTACTTTGGGTATATGCTGTTATAATTACTTTATTCTGTCTGAGTTACTTGAGTGCTGCTCCGGTCCTTCCTGGTTGGAGTAAAAGAAGAGGCTAGAATGGAGCTGGTTTAAGTGGACTGGACCATCTATTGTGACCATGCAGGGGGGGATGGACTTTCTTGTATTAAGTTTCGCTATTGTCAATGTGGTTTTAAGGTGGACCTTACAATAATAAAGAAAAACCAAACAAACCCTTTTAATAGGAATAAACCTTCAGCAGAACAAGACTCAGGGAGGGGTGGCCATCTGCTGGGTAAGAGAAGGAAGACAGGATAAAAGACAGACTATGGAAAGATCCAGAAATTACAGTTTTTCTCAAATGCTAAAACACATTTCACAAACGTTACCACCAGGTCCCCCAATGTCCAAACACAACACCCTTCTCTAAAGCTACATAAACACAACCACACCTTCCCACTGCAAAACTCAAACTCCCACACCAAGAGAGCAGCTCGAAGCTGTCAAAACTATAAACACTATACACAGCATTACACACTACAGCAAAACAATTGAAAACATGAACAGGGTGTGAAGTTTTTTTATTTACGTTATTCACACCACACACACCACAATCGCTGTGAGGCATCATGTCGCTGAGCTGTTGCTCGCATCTCGTCCGTAATGATGGTGCGAGGTTGTCTTGCTCTCCCTCCTGGACCTTCTCCTCTCCCATGTTGGCCTTCTCCTCTTCCTCGTTGGTCGCTCCTCTTCCTCCTCTCATTTGAACTCCTCTTCCTCATTGGCCTGCTCCTCTTCTTCCAAGGCCAGCTCTTCTCCCTCCTCTGCATCAAATTCCTCTTCCCCTGACTCTGCCTTCATCCATTGTGTTTGTTTGGAACCTTCAGCATACTGTGCACTCTGAACTTGCTTTTACATGTGGGTACAGCATTAGCAACAAGTGTCTTCAATTTTGAGTCATTGTGTGTAGTGAATGACGCCAGGTGTGTTCCCTGTGTTCAAAGATTGGTGACTGTGGCAAGCATTTTGCATCACATGGGCTTTCATTTGAGGATATGAGCAGAGTTGTTTTGCAACATGTGTTTTAGCAAGGAAAAATGTGTTTAGATTTATGAGTACAGAGGGTTGTGTTTTGTGAATTGTGTCTTCATGTGACATGTGTTTATGGTACTGGAATATGGTGGCTACATTTAGTAAATGTGTTTAGACTACTGGTCATTTGGGTTACAGGATTGGCTTTTGTGTTTTAACATTTGAGAAAAACTGTAATAACAAGTGTGATTTAGTACAGAGAGGTCTATTAACACATAGCGACTGAAGAAGAATAACTCAATGCATCATGGGAATCCCTGATCCAGCCCTAACTATATGCTTTAGCAAAAAGTTTTAAGCCCAATCTTGAAAGTAGAGATAGTGTCTGTCTCCTGAATCCAAACTGGAAGCTGGTTCCATATAAGAGGGGCCTGAAAACTGAAGGCTCTGCCTCCAATTGAGTTACTGTATACGTGGAGCTGCCTGTCATTTGGGCAGGTCATTTTGTTAAGTTATGATATTTTGTTAAGTATTTTTTATTAGAATTCTGTTTATTTGAACTCTTTTATGGGCCCACTTAGTTCTTAAAATAGCTGTTTGGTATATAATAGAACTCATTTTTTATGATTACACCTGTGCCTGCATTTTCTTGATTGCTTGGTCTTTGATTATATAAAAAGACTGAGATGTCGAGGAGACATTATGTTTCCATTGGAACTAGGATGCGGTTTGAACAGAGAACAGATCTGACTCGTAACCAAATATTTGGGGTGAAAACTTCAGCCTGTGTAGTGTATATTTTAAGACTTACAGCCAATGTTCCCTCTAATTTTTCATGTGTCTGAGCGAACACACAAACTCCCTGAGTGGTCCCTTTGACTACTGTGAACAACAGCAGACGTGTGCACTGTGGTCACGCCAGCATCAAATCCTTCCAAGTTACATGGTTTATTAAAATAATCAAATTACAGCGTTTACATTTATGTTAGACTACTTTTAATTAACTGCTTTAGCCCCACTTACAATGAAAATTTAAAAAAATAAATCTTGTTCATGACCTGTAGTATGTTAACACTATTGGAAGTAAAAATAACTTGAACTCCAATTTTGAAAACACAACTTTCTTTTTTTTTTTTAATAAAGCTCTGACTTATTATGAGTCTGTGGTCTGGGAGAGAGTCCTGTAACTCTCTGTCTGCAAAATACAGTAAATAATGACCAATGTTGGGCAATAATTATATAGTTACTTCTTCAAAAAAGTAACTGAGTTATGCAAACAAAGTATTTTGCAGCTGTTTACCTAAAAATGCAGCCAAGGCATTTTTTACACAAACATTTCAAACTATTTACAGAACAATCAGCTGTTCTGCATCAAATTTGATGCCACACAAATTATTTGTGCCACTCCAAAAAATAATTTCTGTCCACTATTAGATAAAGGAGAACAACAGCCTGATACCTGCAGGCCTGACAACAGGAGACGTATCACTCCTGTAACACCTGTAACATTCAGCAGTCGACTCATGTTCTGACACACACAACAAAACTATTGACTACACTACACACTAACTACACAAGATTTGCGCTAAACGTCGCAAATCTCTCACATCTCAAAACCGCCGTCACTCCTAAAACTTCCTCCCGTCTCTTAACAACTAAATGCCATGTTTTGATTGGTCGACATGATGGTACATTATTCGACCTATGGGAAAGGGTGAGGGTGTTTTGGTTTCATCTTTGCTCACAGGTGGAGAGTGCTTTCGAGCGTTTTCCTTATAAAATGCCGTTTTTACCGTTTCTTCCCGGAGTAAATATAAACAACGGTAGTATTCAGGAAGAAAACCAAACATTGCATATTTCTATCATAACTCTGGTTTTACGTGGCCTATCAACACAATTTACAGTTTTTGCCCACTGCTTGAACACATTTTGCAAAACTCCGCTCTCTGTGCCAAAATTGTACACACAAGTACACATGACACAACACTGGGAAATATACCATTCACATCTGTGCCAAATTGAAACTCCACTCCCAAAACCTAAACTCTGCTGTCAAAACCTAACATTCCTTTGTCAAAATGTAACTCTGTTGACAAAATGACACATACTTGCATCATATGCAAACACTTACAGATCAGGGGGAACACACTAGTCTTCTGTACATAAAACACTGCAGTCCTTGATTTCCATTGTTTATGCAGAAGGCACATTTACAGGAGACACATTTCCAAACAACCAAAAACGCAAATAGACCTACTCAATATTGTACATTGCAGTACCATGAATTCAGATAAAGCAAAGAAAAACAACAACAACACAATAATACTGCAATAGAAAAAACACTATACTGTAAACACAAAAAACCAATGTCCTCTCCCGCTAGGCACCGGGGAAAATATCCTCTTGCATGTCGAAACCATCCATGGATTGCTGTCACCTGAATGTCGCCGCAGGCCTGTTCCACATGCCTGCAGAAGAGGCATGCGGGCATGTGGTTGGCGGTCATATACTCGCCATCTCCAAGCCGAAAAAAATTCCTCTATAGGGTTTAAAAATGGTGAGTAAGGGGGCAAGTATACCACTTCAAATTGATTGTGGTTGGAGAACCAGGCCTGGACCAGAGCAGCCCGATGGAAACTGACATTATCCCATATCACCACAAACCTGGGCTGATCTGGTCTGTTCTGTACAACTATATCATGGAGAGCATCTAGAAATGTGAGTATGTGTTGGCTATTGTATGGACCTAGTATTGCATGATGGTGCAGAAGCCCTCGAAGGCATATGGCGGCACATAATGTGATGTTTCCCCCGCGCTGCCCTGGGACGTGCACAATTGCCCTTTGGCCAATTACATTACGACGCCGTCGTCTTGTTTTGCTCAGGTCGAATCCAGCTTCATCAGTGAAAATGTATTCATGAGGCTGTGCAGCTCCATCCATGGCCAAGATTCTCTGAAAAAAAGGGGAACATATCACTGTACTACAGTGCTACACATACAGCACCCTCACCCCATCACACAGGTACCTGTGTAGCTCTCAGAATAGATCCATGTGGTACTGATATGGTACATATTCAGCTGCTACTGGACTTCACCAATACTCTATTGTAAATGTAAGGGACAGTTACACGTACCCGTACATATTCAGCTCGAAGTCCTTTGACCCTGTCACTGTTCCTCTCGAATGGGACTCTGTAGAGCTGCTTCATGGTGATGCTGTGTTTACCCAAGATGCGTCTGATGGTGGTGATGCTCACATGGTTTATGTTGCTGAACACTCGCCTGTCTGCAAGTATTTTCCGTTGTAGCTGGTGGAGACGGATGGCATTGTCTGCCCTCACTAGGTCTACAACGGCAAGTTCCTGCTGTTGTGTGAACAGGCGTTGCCGTCCTCCCCCAGAAGGTCTTCGGGTCATTCTGGAGGAATACAACCACATATTGTCATCGGTTTGCTTATTTTTCTTACAGTACTTTACTGTATGTACTGTGTCATCCACTGTACAACACTGTACTTCAATATAAGGAATCAGCCACTTTGGCTGCAAAAGGAGCATTAGCACCCCGTACACTTGATATGGTAATGTGATATACTGTAGAACAGTGCTATGAAACCATCTGAGTAGAGCAGAAGGTATGGAGGTGAAGACATACCTGTTGTCTAGTCGGAATGTTCGTATTACAGATGCCACTGTGAAGCGGCTTAGATGTGGGTGGACTCTCTGCCCAGCTTCCCTCATAGTCAGGCCATGGTTGATGACATGGTCCACCAAAGTTGCTCTTATTTCATCAGAAATATGGGTCCGTGCATGGCCTCTTCGGCCTCCTCCTCCTCTTCCTCCTCCTCCTCTACCTCTTCCTCTTCCTCTTCCTCTTGCTCTCCCTCCATCCATGCTTGCAAAGTTCTTGGAATGGCTACGCTGAGGGCTTTTTGTAGTTGGCTAATTGGTGTTCGGTTTTGCAAGTAAGTGCCTTCAGGTGTGTATTTGAGTGGTTGCAATTACCCGATGTGTTTTGTATTTTGGATACATGTGTTTTCCGAATGGCACCCTGAAATTTCATTTTGTGAGCGAAGTGTCTTATGTATGAAATAGAGTGTAGCATGCAGGACCATGTGTGTTGCATAAAGGAGTAGGTGTGTTGCATAATTGGAACTGGGGTGCAAAGCAGCGCTTTTGTTTAAGGTAGGGGTACATGTGTTTGAGGTATGGTAACAAAAGCTTCAAGTTGTGTTACTTTAGTCTAAGCATGGGTTTATAGTGTTCAAGCAACGGGCAAAAACTGTAAAAACTGGTATAAAGTCCACACTTTTTCCGTCAGTTGTTCCGTCTGTCCTGCTCACATCTCCAATGGTTGTACACGTTGTCATTAACGTGGCTTCACTCCACATCAGCCACGCCGCTTGACTAGCTAAAACGACGGTGTCGGCACATAAGGACGCTGTCATAGCCTGTCAAGCCTGACATTGATTAGCTGCGTATATACGTGAATGTGAATTGGCTGGACTATGGGATAAGGGAATGGTTCTCCCATACGGGAGCAGCCAGTCACTTACTGACTAACACTGCAAAACAGAATCGTTAACGTATTTACTTTAATTTCAATTCAGGTTAGAATTTCTTTTTTGTGCACAACGCAGATTTTTTCGTGCCAGCAGTGCGCAATTGCGCACGCGCGCAGCTTAGAGGGAAGGTTGCTTACAGCCTTTAGCAGTACTGGAATTAGTGGCCGTGTTTGTGTGAGTGGCTTAACCCTCCTGCCATCCTTTAAAAAACTCACACCCATCACCCTAGGGACCATTCTCAGCCACGCCATAAAAAGACCATATATCCATATTTTATTCCACTTTAAATTAGCCAACCTTGTAAAACTACTTCTCCCTGAAATATTCATGTAAAGTTTTAATTATATTTTCGTTGTTTTAACCCTTCAAATCCCAGTGTTATTACATGAGCGCCCTGTGTTATAAGCCCCAAAAACCAAAAAACGAAACTAAATATTTCCACAAAAAACCAGTTGAAGTAATATGTGATTGTCATTATAAGTAGGCCTTTAGATGGACCAAAGATTGGCACCAACATACATTTTGACCTGCCATTATTTTTTTTGCATTTTTTTTGCAATTTAAAAATTAAAACTTCAAGGCCCTGAGTCTTCATTGACATCCAAGAAAAGAAGAAAAAATAAAATCATATGATGATAATTTGGGGTTGAAAAATAGCGTTTATAATGGAAGTCAATGGGCAGAAAATGGTCCCCAGGGTGATGGGTGTGGGGATTTCTGCTGCTCAGCCATTTTAGGCTGATTTAAGGAATTCACACTGGAATATTAACATTGACAGGTAAAAACTATCCTGTGGCAAGTTTGGTTATATTCCACTGAACACAGTGGAAATGGCAGCCATTTAACACATAGCAGTGGCACAAAAAGGTCCCAAGAAGGCAGGAAGGTTAAATAAAAAGAGCCCATGTTTCAGGTGTAACAGGGCTCTGTCACTCAGGCTGATTCAACACAACCTCTAACGATAAATGTACTACTGGTAAGTAGGGATGGGTATCGTTTAGGTTTTATCCGATACCGGTGCCAAATCGGTACTTTTGAAATGGTGCCGGTGCTCAAACGGTGCTCAAACCGGTGCTTAAAGAATGGAGAACACAAAATTGGTCCAACAACCTCTCATGTTCAGCTGGTTTTTTGTAAAAAGATAACAATGTTAGTCTTTTCTGCAGCTATGGGGCATATATGGTATCACTCTTGGCTGGAAGCAGTGCTTAAACAATGGAAAAAACCGTTACCCATCCCTACTGGTAAGTATTCATGACCTTGACCATGAGACTCACCTGCTTACAGCCTGATGCTGCTTTTAACCTTTTTGGTGCTAAGGTACATCAGAGGTTAAGGTACAACATAATAATTATAAAGAATGTAATTCTATTCATAGGCCAGCCTAGTGGAGCAGTGGTTAGCACTGTTGCCTCACAGGAAGAAGCCCCTGAGTTTAAATCTACCATCTGTGCGGAGTTTGCATGTTTTCTCTATGCTTCATTTTTAGTGAGTAAAATTCTGGGATTTCACTTCTGTAGTGATCAAAAACACACACAGTGGCCACAGAAGCCTTAATCCTATTCATACAAAGATCTAAAAAAATCATTAAGAAACAGTTCAGAATAAATAGGACAAGAATTGAGTATCACCAAATCTTTATACAATGTTATTATTAAAGGGGTTTGCAGTAAAATTTATACAATAAGCCTGTGAAATCACCAAAAATGTTATTTATTTTTCTAGACTTCCGTATTTATTTTGTAACCTGTCCAGGGTTTACCCTGCCGCTGGAGTAGACTCCAGCCCCTCAGTGACTGTGATTGGATAAGTGGAAGAACATGGATAAGTAATTTGCATTATGGGGCGACCGTGGCTCAGGGGGTTGGGAAGCGCATCTGTAACCGGAAGGTCGCTGGCTCAATCCCTGGGCTCTCTGTCCTGGTCGTTGTGTCCTTGGGCAAGACACCTTACCCTACTGCCTACTGGTGTTGGCCAGAGGGGCCGATGGCGCGATATGGCAGCCTCGCTTCTGTCAGTCTGCCCCAGGGCAGGTGTGGCTACAACTGTAGCCTCCACCAGTGTGTGAATGTGAGAGTGAATGAATAGTGGTATTGTAAAGCGCTTTGGGTGCCTTGAAAAGCACTATATAAATCCAATCCATTATTATTATTATTTATGAAGAACCAGGTAATTACCAGATTTTATAGTGACAACAGTAGTGATGTTCAAGAGATTAAACTGTTGCCATTTATAAAGCAGCTGCTATGCTGCAAGTGTCATGGTCTGGGTGGGCCCGTGCAGTTCTCCAACAGCGGTCCTCCTCCTTTGGGTGGAGATCGGTTGCTTCTCCCTGGCCGACTACCTGTGGGCAAATATTCCAGCAGCATATAAGACCTGCACACTCAATTAGTTATCGCCTGAGTATCTGCTATCCCATGTTAGTCAGTGGTGTATTATTGCTCAGTCCAGACCTTGTGAGAAAACTTACCTGCTTTTTCCTGTCTTCAGAGTTGGCTCCTGAAGTGGGGTTCTTACCTCAGTCATCCCCACTTAAAACTGCTGGTACAGTATTGCCTGTTATGAAACGGCTGTGTGCAGGCAGGAAAAGGACCCAAGGTGCAGACACTCGGAGGCAAAACTTGAACTCAAAACAGCTTTAATGCTAAACTCTAGTGATGGCCCGCTTGAAGCTGACGCTCCGGTGCGTGCGTCAAAAAAATCAACACACTGCTTTAGAAGCACTGTGTCGAAGCTTGATTCGTTTGGCCAGAGTCACGTGATCAGTGACGTCCGAAGCTTCATTTAGAACCTGACTGCTTCGGTATCTGATTCAATGGTTTATAAGGAAGCGAATCATTCGCGGGATTTGTGGAGTGTTTCGAGGGTGACAGATATTGAACCACTGATCATTCTACTGAGAGATTTGGAGCCAGCGAGGAATAGAGTAGGTTCTGTTGTGTGGGAGTATTTTGAGTTGGTTTTGGTCAATCTGGTGGGTTTCCAGCTTTGTGTTCTTGTTGTTTGCTTTTGTTTTGTGCGTGTTTATTATATATGAAAACGGGAAAAAGGTAAAATGTCAAAAATCTGCTTCCATAATATAAATATCATTAAATAACTTTAGAAAAACTTCCACTTGACTCTTTACTTGTAATGTTGTAAAATATATATATTTATTGTTTAATTAATCTTAAACTGCTAGTCTGCCAAATGTGCAGCAATTTAATTTATTTATTCTCTTTAGCTGATAGTTGGTGGGGCCCAGTTAGACCGTATAACTGCATCTCTACCAGTTTCTGTGCGCTCCAGCCTCTTCTGTGCCATGTGAAGGGATTTTTCTTAAGGCAAGAGAAATTATCTCCTCGAAAAGGAACAGTTCTGGCCATCACACACTAGAACAAATTCTCTTCTTAAATACAAATGGAAAAGGGCTACTTTAAATGCATCATGTTTTTAATTTGCAAGTTCATAAGCATTTTCCCTTTCCAGTTCACAATCAATTCAACCCCCAGGTCAAAAATATGTCTTGGAAAATTTCCCTAATGTAATATTATTTATAAAAATACACGTCTAGCGGTTAATTGCATAAGTGCATGGAGGCGGGACCTCACAGCAGAAACATACTCCATATTGTGTTGTACATTATTATATGTATGTTATATGTAACGTGGTATTTTTCAATTATTGTATTTACCAACATCAAGAAGTCACAAGCAAAGAAAGATCACACAATGGTGCATGTTTAAACAAGGAGAGTTTACTGGTCAAAATTATTTATTAAACAAATAAACCACATTTTTTTAACCACCAAAGAATAGATGTTCAAAGCAACACAACGGCGGCACAATATCAGACAGAACTCCACTCTGTAGAGTGGGCAGTTATTATGAAGCAGTTGGTTTTATTTTGTGTTTTTTTGTGGAAAGAAATAGTTTCCTTTCTTGGTTAATGTTATGTTTTTAATGAATTTTATTAGGACATGTTTGCATTGTGAGATGTGCAGAAACAGTGAGAGGAGGAAAAAACTACTCATGTTACAAAGATGTATATAAATTTGCATTTTCACTGCGATTGTTATGAAACTTGTGTATTAGTTCAATAAAGAAGATCTGTAATCTGTAAGATCTGTAATCACTCATCTGCCTGTTTTCCTGAGTGTTAGGCTACATCACTACCATGCAGTAGCCGTCAATCTCAATACTGTCATCATTACTCTAGTCCAATCATCTTCTCGCCTGCTTTCTTTGGACCAATCAGCCTCAACTTTTCGCAGTTTAAATCTGTGCCCTCCATCATTCTCACTTTCAGACTCTGATTTGTGCAACCGATCTCCTCTCCATCTCCACCTCACTGACATCTCAGCCAGAGTTCCATCCAAGCCTCAGTCTTCATTGGGTTTTTTTTAGTCTTCAACAGAAAAAAGTCAGTAATTTTAGTGTTAAGTCATTCGTCATAAAAGAATGATATACATGTATCATCCATCAGGGATGGTTCAATAATGTGATAACTTGGAAGAATTAAACCATATTTATTGAGATAGAGAAACTAATGTATTTAGAGAAAGTGGCAAAATTTGGCAGAAAGGGATCCAGCGGTGACAGGACTTAGGTCAGGAGCCCTGGAGTCTAGACTCTGGTGGTGGTTACAGTTTTTTCTGATTGCTTAAGCGCATTTTTTGTAACTATTGGCTATTTTTGCAAAACTCTACACACAAATAAGAAAACCTGTCACCCAATTATCAAAACATTGTAGTTCTCTTGCAAAAGCGAACACAGCTAGATTACAGTTTTTCTCAAATGTTAAAACACAAAAGCCAATCCTGTAACCCAAATGACCAGTAGTCTAAACACATTTACTAAATGTAGCCACCATATTCCAGTACCATAAACACATGTCACATGAAGACACAATTCACAAAACACAACCCTCTGTGCTCATAAATCTAAACACATTTTTCCTTGCTAAAACACATGTTGCAAAACAACTCTGCTCATATTCTCAAATGAAAGCCCATGTGATGCAAAATGCTTGCCACAGTCACTAATCTGTGAACACAGGGAACACACCTGGCGTCAGTCACTACACACAAAGACTCAAAATTGAAGACACCTGTTGCTAATGATGTGACCCCACCTATGAAAGCATAGTTTGGTGAAGATGCCAAACAATCACAATGGATGAAGGCATTCGAGCGTGCGGAAGGAGAAGAGCTGCAGGCCAAAGAGGAAGAGGGGTTGAGATCAGAGGAGGAAGAGGTGAAGGCCTAAGAAGAAGAGGAGTTCGGAGTAGAGGAGGAAGAGAAGGAGGCCAACAAGAGAGAGGAGAAGGTCCAGGTGGGAGAAGAAGACAACCTTGCACCATCATAACAGATGATATGCGAGCAACAGTAATTGATCATGTCATTGTCCATGGCATGACAATGGCTGAAGCGGGACGAAGAGTACATCCAAACCTGAGTAGGTCCACTGTGGCCACCATTATCAAGGCATTTAGACAACACAACAGGTATAGTACGCTATTGCTTTCTTTGTCACACTACAGTTTTACAGGCCTGTGAAAGTGGTCTGTTACCTTACATGTAGTTTTACATATAAATCAGTCAATTGACAACACATGTTTCTTTCTTTAGAGCTGAAAGAATGCCACATAGAGGTGGGAGGGTTGCCATATTCACAGCGGCACAAGAAACCCTCATTGCAGATATGGTCCGTGAGAACAACTGCATTAGACTCCGAGAGATCAGAGACAAAGTCATTGCAGATAATGTAAACTTTGAGAACATTGATGCTGTCAGTGTGTCCACAATAGACCGAGTTCTCCGGCGCCAACAGATGAGGATGAAACAGGTCTACAGGGTTCCCTTTGAGCGCAACTCTGCGCGACACATAGAACAATGTTACGAGTATGTGCAAGTACGTATACATCCATGTCCACAGTACAGTTAGTGGACATACTGTGTTGCTTAGTGGCCTACATTACTTCTGGACAATACTGTGCTACCTGATTGACCGTTCTGAACACCTGTACGCTTTTCCATGTTCACAGAGGATAATGCATTTGGACGCGATGGCCAGACTCCATGAGTACCTCTTCCTGGATGAGGCTGGCTTCAACCTCCAGAAATGAAGGCGAAGAGGCCGTAACATCATTGGCCAGAGAGCCATCACTGAGGTTCCTGGCCAACGGGGGGGTAATATTACTCTTTGTGCAGCTATGGGTACGGAGGGGCTTGTCCACCGGCATGCTGTCCTTGGGTCTTACAACACCCAACGTCTCCTCACCTTCCTAGAGGAGCTAAAAGACATCCTCCTGGACCGTCAACAACACCATCCTAGGCTAGCACATCACATGTATGTGATCATTTGGGACAACGTCCGCTTCCACAAGATACACCAAATCAGAGAGTGGTTCACCACCAACAGTGACCACTTTTTAAACGTCTGTCTGCCACCCTACTCCCCTTTCCTGAACCCTATAGAGGAGTTCTTCTCATCATGGAGATGGAAGGTGTATGACAGACAGCCATACACAAGAGAGAACCTCGTACGGGCAATGGAGCTGGCCTGTGCTGACATCCCAGTGGAGGCCTTCCAGGGATGGATTCGCCATTCCAGGGCGTTTTTCCCGCGGTGCCTAGCAAGGGACAATATAGCCTGTGATGTGGATGAGGTGATGTGGCCCAATGCAGCTCGGCGACATGATGCCGCACAGTGACTGTGTGTAATACTGTAAAATGACCGTGTAGACAATAAAAAAGACTTCACACCCTGATCATGTTTCCGAGAGTACTGTTGTGTGCGATAGATTCTGTTTTTGCATTGAGTTGTGTTACAGTAGTGTACGTACATGCAGGATGTTTTTATAGATTTATAGTCTTCATGTGAAACTCACAAATCTAAATGCCTAATCCTCTGCAGGGTTCTATGACGATCCGTTACTGTACAGTTTATAAAAAATATGCATTGGCAGTTATGAACCAAGAACCTTCTCACAAATTGAGCATTGTGTTTTCAATTGTTTTGCTGTATTTTGTAATGCTGTGTATAGTGTTTACAGTTTTGACAGCTTCGAGCTGCTCTCTTGGTGTGGGAGTTTGAGTTTTGCAGTGGGAAGGTGTGGTTGTGTTTATGTAGCTTTAGAGAAGGGTGTTGTGTTTGGACATTGGGGGACCTGGTGGTAACGTTTGTGACATGTGTTTTAGCATTTGAGAAAAACTCTAACGAATTCTGCATGATGTCTGATTCATTCCAGTAACATATATTGAAATTATAAACAGAGATGTGTCCTTGTTTTACACAGGAAAACACTGTGTAATGCTACATGTTGTTAGTGTTTTTTAGGTCATTGTTTTGTGGGTGACAAAGTGTGTTTGTCGGCTGTCAACCTTTGCTAGTGTTCTGGAAGAATGAGTTTATTTGAGACCTGAATAAAGTGTTTTGGTAGTTGTAGTGCATTTTGAATGTGAAATGAACTGCTTTGCCAAGCTGACGGTCAGTTAGGAGAATTGTGTGAAGAGTTTTGCAAAAGTGACCTAAGTATTGTGAAATGTGTCCTAGCGGCTGTAAAAAACAGTAAGAATGGAGAGTATGGAGAGAGGTTGAGTGCCATGAAGGATGGGTGGTCTGTAAACCAGTTGCGGACCAAAGCAGCCCTATGGAAACTAACATTGTCCCATATGATGACATATTGGGTCTGCTCTGGTCTCTGAACAGTGAGCATGTCATGCAAGGTGTCCAGGAATGCAACAATGTGTGCAGTGTTGTATGGGCCTATGGTTGCATGATGGTGAACAACACCATTTTGGCTTATAGCTGCACACATGGTTATGTTACCACCACGTTGTCCTGGGACATTGATGATTGCACGGTGTCCAATAATGTTCCTGCCACGTCTCCTGGTTTTACTGAGGTTAAAACCGGCCTCATCTACAAAAAGTAGCTCATGTCCCATTGCATCTGCTTCTAGTTCCATCACTCTCTGGACAAGACAAAACAAATGTAACACATCAGGCCCATGCACAGCACTACATTATGCACTTCCAAATTCAGAACCAATGACACTAGCTTACCTGCACATAGTCATATCGCAGTTGCTTTACACGTTCTGTGTTTCTCTCGAAAGGAACTCTGTAAATTTGCTTCATTCTTATTCTGTGGCGCGCAAGTACACGACTTAGTGCAGAAATGCTTGCACTGTGTATATTTTGAAAGATGGTGTCATCATCCATTATGCGCTGCTGTATTTCACGCAGTCTTATTGCATTATTGGCAATCACCATGTTCACTATATGGGTCTCTTGCTCTGGAGTGAACATTCTGCCTCTGCCCCCAACATCTGGACGTCTAGCAATTCTGTAAAGTAACAATTTCAGTATTTTTGCATGTATGGTACTGTTGTGTTTCTCATTAGAGTATGGCAGTACTACAAAGTACTTACCGATTCTCATTTCGAAATGTCCTAATGATGCTTGCCACAGTGTAGAGATGGCACGATACCACTTTTTTATGTCCGATACCGATACCGATATCATAAATTTGGATATCTGCCGATACCGATATGAATCCGATATAGTGTTTTTTAATCAACAAAACTGTTTTTTAAATATCTTGCTGCATTTTGTATAAGTTCATACTCAAGTTTAAAACAACAACTACACTAAAGCTATTCTGTTATACCTGTATACAAAAAAAAATATTTCATAGTTCAGCAATACTGATCAATCTAATAAACTTAAACCTACACCATCCTCCCTATTCTGGTATTTTAAAGAGTACTTAGCATAAATATTAAGCAACCTAACTAATAGGGTTCCAACTCCCAGCAACAACAAAAATAAATAAATAAAAAATAGGGAACCACCTCTCACGCGCCACCTCATGATGCTTAATCGACGTAATCAACCTTAATTTGATGCAGTGTGGAAAAAAAAATGCACAGAAATCAATTATTTTTCAAGAAATATTAAATAGATTCAACATCTTTCTTCAACAAAATTGCAGACTGCACAGATGGTACCTTCCCAAAGGAAAAAGTGCTATAGCTTACTAGGGTATATATATATATATATATATATATATATATATATATATATATATATATATATATATATATATTAGACTTAATAGTTACTATATACAGTAATGGACTTCTATTCATTTTGCATCAAATTAAAACTTTGGCTGTCAGATAATTATTTATTAAAAGCTAGACATTTTAAATGAGAATAAGAAAGAAAAGTATGTCTTTGTGCCCCCTTTTCCCTGTTAATGCCCTATCGGCCCCCCTGGCTAAACTTTGCTAGATCCGCCCCTGCACAGTTACCAGCCGTCAGCTACGTAGAAAAAGATCCTGGTGTAGAAAGTAATAATAAATAAATTCTAACAACAGCTGATCAAGCTTAAACGTGCTGCTGTTGTTCAGCCGCTGGTTTCCTCTTTCTGGTGCAAAGTGGGCCAAAAGCAAACTAGAGACACGGACTCGCGACAGAAAAGCCGATCAGCTGATCGTTAAGCAGTTTCATGATTGAAGTAGCAGCAAGAAGAGGCAGTCGCTTGTTAAGCTTAATGCAGGAATGCTTTACATTCAGAGATGGACTTACACACTTGCTTTACTTCTCTCGGGATAACTTTGTCGGAGATGAAATGCCGGGTTGCTAGCGAAGCTCCACATGCTATCCAGACCACCGACAGGTCCCGCATGCCACAGCCGCTCTATCACGTGATGCATACTGCTCTGACGTGCTAATGTTCTGAGGTGAGTTACGGCGTGTTGCAAGTTTTGTGAGGTGCTTTCGTGATATTTAATGGATCGGATTACATTTTTTATTTTTCTCCGATATCCGATCCGGTAATTTAGTACAGTATCGGACCGATACCGATACTTACAGTTTTTGCCCGTTGCTTGAACACATTTGGCAAAACGTCGCTCATTGTGCCAAAACTCTAAACACAAGTAAACACGACACAACACTGGGAAATATACCATACACATCTGTGCCAAAATGAAACTCCACTCCCAAAACCTAAACTCTGCTGTCAAAACCTAACATTCCTCTGTCAAAATGTAACTCTGTTGACAAAATGACACATACTTGCATCATATGCAAACACTTACAGATCAGGGGGAACACACTAGTCTTCTTTACATAAAACACTGCAGTCCTTGATTTCCATTGTGTATTCAGAAGGCACATTTACAGGAGACACATTTCCAAACAACCAAAAACGCAAATAGACCTACTCAATAGTGTACATCGCAGTACCATGAATTCAGATAAAGCAAAAAAAAAAAAAAAAACACAACACAATAATACTGCAATAGAAAAAACACTATACTGTAAACACAAAAAACCATGACAATTGTGCATAAGTGGGCTCATGGATCCCGCCGTCTGTTGGGGTCTGGCCACAGGACCTCATCAACATCGCAAGCAATGTCTTCTCCCGCTGGGCACCGGGGAAAATATCCTCTTGCATGTCGAAACCATCCATGGATTGCTGTCACCTGAATGTTGCCGCAGGCCTGTTCCATTGCCTGCAGAAGAGGCATGCGGGCATGTGGTTGGCAGTCATATACACGTCATCTCCAAGCCTAAAAAAACCCTCAATAGGGTTTAAAAATGGTGAGTAAGGGGGCAAGTATACCACTTCAAATTGATTGTGGTTGGAGAACCAGGCCTGGACCAGAGCAGCCCGATGGAAACTGACATGATCCCATATCACCACAAACCTGGGCTGATCTGCTCTGTTCTGTACAACTATATCATGGAGAGCATCTAGAAATGTGAGTATGTGTTGGCTATTGTATGGACCTAGTATTGCATGATGGTGCAGAAGCCCTCGAAGGCATATGGCGGCACATAATGTGATGTTTCCCCCGCGCTGCCCTGGGACGTGCACAATTGCCCTTTGGCCAATTACATTACGACCCCGTCGTCTTGTTTTGCTCAGGTCGAATCCAGCTTCATCAATGAAAATGTATTCATGAGGCTGTGCAGCTCCATCCATGGCCGAGATTCTCTGAAAAAAAGGGGAACATGTCACTGTACTACAGTGCTACACATACGGCACCCTCACCCCATCACACAGGTACCTGTGTAGCTCTCAGAATAGATCCATGTGGTACTGATATGGTACATATTCAGCTGCTACTGGACTTCACCAATACTCTATTGTAAATGTAAGGGACAGTTACACGTACCCGTACATATTCAGCTCGAAGTCCTTTGACCCTGTCACTGTTCCTCTCGAATGGGACTCTGTAGAGCTGCTTCATGGTGATGCTGAGTTTACCCAAGATGCGTCTGATGGTGGTGATGCTCACATGGTTTATGTTGCTGAACACTCGCCTGTCTGCAAGTATTTTCCGTCGTAGCTGGTGGAGACGGATGGCATTGTCTGCCCTCACTAGGTCCACAACGGCAAGTTCCTGCTGTTGTGTGAACAGGCGTTGCCGTCCTCCCCCAGAAGGTCTTCGGGTCATTCTGGAGGAATACAACCACATATTGTCATCGGTTTGCTTATTTTTCTTACAGTACTTTACTGTATGTACTGTGTCATCCACTGTACAACACTGTACTTCAATATAAGGAATCAGCCACTTTGGCTGCAAAAGGAGCATTAGCACCCCGTACACTTGATATGGTAATGTGATATACTGTAGAACAGTGCTATGAAACCATCTGAGTAGAGCAGAAGGTATGGAGGTGAAGACATACCTGTTTTCTAGTCGGAATGTTCGTATTACAGATGCCACTGTGAAGCGGCTTAGATGTGGGTGGACTCTCTGCCCAGCTTCCCTCATAGTCAGGCCATGGTTGATGACATGGTCCACCAAAGTTGCTCTTATTTCATCAGAAATATGGGTCCGTTCATGGCCTCTTCGGCCTTCTCCTCCTCTTCCTCCTCCTCCTCTACCTCTTCCTCTTCCTCTTGCTCTCCCTCCATCCATGCTTGCAAAGTTCTTGAAATGGCTACGCTGAGGGCTTTTTGTAGTTGGCTAATTGGTGTTCGGTTTTGCAAGTACGTGCCTTCAGGTGTGTATTTGAGTGGTTGCAATTATCCGATGTGTTTTGTATTTTGGATACATGTGTTTTCCGAATGGCACCCTGAGATTTCATTTTGTGAGCGAAGTGTCTTATGTATGAAATAGAGTGTAGCATGCAGGACCATGTGTGTTGCATAAAGGGGTAGGTGTGTTGCATAAAGGAGTAGGAGTGTTGCATAATTGGTACTGGGGTGCAAAGCAGCGCTTTTGTTTAAGGTATGGGTACATGTGTTTGAGGTATGGTAACAAAAGCTTCACGTTGTGTTACTTTAGTCTGAGCATGGGTTTATAGTGTTCAAGCAACGGGCGAAAACTGTAATATCGGATCGGTCCATCTCTACCACAGTGTAGCGGCTCAGTTTAGGCTGAACCCGTTGGCCAGCTTCCCTCAGGGTCATCCCATGGTTGATGACATGGTCCACTATTGTAGCTCTGGTGTCATCAGTTATTCTGTTTCGTACTCTTCTTACCCTTCCTCTTTCCCCTCCTCGTCCTCTTCTTGCTCCTCCTTGTCCTCTTCCTCTAACTTCCTCTAACCCTCTTGCTTCTTCACTTACATGTCCTCTCCCTCGGCCTCCTCTGATTCTCACTCTTCTCACTCTTACTGCTCCTTCCATTGTACTCCACATAGACAGCTTACCTGTGGCCTGTTTATAGTGCTTAGGCTGATTGCAAAGTGGACTAATTATCTAAAACAGTTTTCACATGTGAAAGTGTGCCAGACAGTTGGCAAAATAGTGTTAATGATAGCCATACATGTGTATAATTTTGCTAGGAGTGTGTTGGAAATTTGGTAATTGAGTGTAAGCAGTGAGTTGTGTTTAAAGTTCTGCAAAAAGAGTGTTGTGCAGTGAATTGTGCCTACAGTTTTGCAAAGTGTGTGTTACAAAATTGCAAACTGAGTGCAAAGCAGTGTTTGTGCTTCTAGTTTTGCAAACTCAGTGAGTGGTTTTGCTATAAGTATTAATAGTTTTAGGAATTGTGCTATAAGAATCACAGTTAGGGTTTAAGCATTCAGAAAAAACTGTAAAACAACAACAACATATTTTGGGACATCATCCAAACACAGACGTATTTATTACAGTTTTTCTCAAATGCTAAAACACATGTCACAAACGTTACCACCAGGTCCCCCAATGTCCAAACACAACACCCTTCTCTAAAGCTACATAAACACAACCACACCTTCCCACTGCAAAACTCAAACTCCCACACCAAGAGAGCAGCTCGAAGCTGTCAAAACTGTAAACACTATACACAGCATTACACACTACAGCAAAACAATTGAAAACACAATGCTCAATTTGTGAGAAGGTTCTTTGTTCCATAACTGCCAATGCATATTTTAGAAACTATACAGTAACGGATCGTCGTAGATCTCTGCAGAGGATTAGGCATTTAGATTTGTGAGTTTCATATGAGTAGTATAAATCTATAGAAAATCCTGCATGTACGTACACTACTGTAACACAACTCAATGCAAAAACAGAATCTATTGCACACAACAGTAATCTTGAAAACATGAACAGGGTGTGAAGTTTTTTTATTTACGTTATTCACACCACACACACACCACAATCGCTGTGCGGCATCATGTCGCTGAGCTGTTGCTCGCATCTCGTCCGTAATGATGGTGCGAGGTTGTCTTGCTCTCCCTCCTGGACCTTCTCCTCTCCCATGTTGGCCTTCTCCTCTTCCTCGTTGGTCGCTCCTCTTCCTCCTCTCATTTGAACTCCTCTTCCTCATTGGCCTGCTCCTCTTCTTCCAGGGTCAGCTCTTCTCCCTCCTCTGCATCAAATTCCTCTTCCCCTGACTCTGCCTTCATCCATTGTGTTTGTTTGGAATCTTCAGCATACTGTGCACTCTGAACTTGCTTTTACATGTGGGTACAGCATTAGCAACAAGTGTCTTCAATTTTGAGTCATTGTGTGTAGTGAATGACGCCAGGTGTGTTCCCTGTGTTCAAAGATTGGTGACTGTGGCAAGCATTTTGCATCACATGGGCTTTCATTTGAGGATATGAGCAGAGTTGTTTTGCAACATGTGTTTTAGCAAGGAAAAATGTGTTTAGATTTATGAGTACAGAGGGTTGTGTTTTGTGAATTGTGTCTTCATGTGACATGTGTTTATGGTACTGGAATATGGTGGCTACATTTAGTAAATGTGTTTAGACTACTGGTCATTTGGGTTACAGGATTGGCTTTTGTGTTTTAACATTTGAGAAAAACTGTATTATTATTTATTTATTTCATTGTTTTTTGTTTTGTTTTGTTTCGACTGTAAATGTATTCAGTAAATTCTTCTGTTGTTTGTATATGTAGACCACAGTATGTGCAACTTTGTGTTGGTTGGGATGAACACTGTGTACATAAAATACAGTAAATATATTTAGTACCATGTATTTGTGTTTGTATACAAACATTCTGAAATCTTTTACAGTGCACTTATGTAGGCCAATGTACTGTCTTTAGTAAGTGTAACACAGAACAAAAAAGGGTTACAGTAAGTCATTGTGATGACTGGAGACAAAGTGGTCATAGTGTTTTACAAGCACATTAGTGTTTACAGTTTTTTTCTATTGGTTTGGCGCAGTTTTCACAAGCAATTGGTACATTTTCAAAACTCTCAGTACTATCACAACAGATCATCAAAAGTGCACGTTTTTCAAACATTTCAGCATATTTCCAATTGTGTCAGTACAATACACATAATGACAAAATATCCTTTTCACTACACAAAATAAGTGTTTCATCTAAATAAATGTTTTGTTCACAATTACTGCCTTTCATAATTTTATCACTATCAAATTTTTGATTTGCACCTCTTATTATTCAGTTTAATACATTTGTCTATCATTTAATTCAACTGATCTTAATGTTTAATCAATGAATCCTTCATTATGTCCATGGATTTTGAACTTGACTGATTGTTGTCTGGTCATTTGTAAGTTACACATTGCTGCAAGAGCTTTCAATCTAGAAATACTAATTGCTAATTGTTTCCCCCAGATGATCACAATTAGTTACCATATAAGTAGAACTGTGTTTGAGACTTTGCACTGTCCAAATATGGAGCAGGATAGACTCGTAGGGAGAGGAAACCTTCATCGAAGAGGTGGTGGTGCTGCTCCTCGACAGAGAGGTGGACACAGACAAAGAGAAAGAGGTGGTGGTGTTCCTCGACAGAGAGGTGGTCTTCAGAGAAATGTAGGCAGAAGACAACGCACCATCATGTCTACTGAAGTCCGGGCCATCATTGTTGACCATGTGGTTAACAGAGGCCTTACCATGGCTGAGGCTGCCAGGTTGGTACAGCCTAATTTACAAAGGTCAACTATCAGCTCTATCATCAGAACTTTTCGCCAAGAAAACCGGTATGTCTGCTATAGCAACTTCACTTCTAAAATATAGTACTCTATTGTATAGATGAACAACATGTAATTGTCAGTTTACACTAATGTAATTTGTAATACTTCAATATTGACAGTATATGATTGTCCTCAGAATTAACAGGAGACAACCTGGTGGTGGTCGCCCACGTGTTTTGACTGACCAGCTGGAGTTGGCTGTGGTGGAAATGGTCAGGGCAAGGAATGACATACGGCTGTCTGAAATCAAACAGGCTATTGAGAACAACAATGACACCTTTGCCAATGTGCCATCAATTAGCCTTCCAACCATTGCCCGGCTTTTGAAGAAGCACCAGGTTTCCATGAAACAAATTTACTTGGTTCCTTTTGAGAGGAACAATGTCCGGGTGAAACAACTGCGTTCAGAATATATTCAGGTACAACACTAAACTGGCATGCAATTACTGTAACAGTACTGACAACTATTAGTTGTAAAAAAAAACTAACTGAATTATCATTTTAGAGGGTGATGGAGCTGGACGCTGCTGTGAATCATCACAAGTATATTTTTGTTGATGAGGCCGGTTTCAATCTGGCAAAAACTAGACGCAGAGGACGTAACCTTATTGGACAAAGGGCCACCATCCAAGTCCCTGGACAACGTGGAGGAAACATCTCAATGGGTGCAGGTATATCTGAAGATGGTGTGGTAGGCTGTAGACCAGTTCTAGGGTCATACAACACTGAACACCTGATAGTTTTTTAACTGGAGCAGGCCTGTCAGGGAGAAGACATTGTCTATGTTGTTGTGTGGGACAATGTCAGCGTCCACCATGCACAGCTGGTTCAGGAATGGTTTCAAACACATCCTCGCTTCATGACACTCTATCTTCCACCATATTCCCCTTTCCTCAACCCAAGTGAGGAATTCTTCTCTACATGGAGGTGGAAGGTGTATGATCGCCATCCCCATGAGCATGTCTCCCTTCTTCAAGCCATGTGTGAAGCTTGTTGTGATATAACTGCTGAGCAATGTCAAGCCTGGATTCGTCATGTCAGGAGATTTTTCCCATGGTGCCTGAACAACGAAGACATCCACTGTGATGTTGATGAAAATTTATGGCCCAATGTTAATGACCGGCTTGATTAACTCATTCACTGCCAGGGTTTTTGAGCATTTTTACTCATTTTTGAAGAGCCACAGAAAACTGTGTGTTATGATCATATAAACGCTGAACCTACCAAAATGAAGAACAGACTCTCTTCTTTCATCCAAAAAAAAAAGCTTGTTTCTACCATTTTCCATTCTTTAGTAATCAGCTGTAGAAGAGAGGTGGGTTCCACCAAAAATGCCTGTTTTGACCAAAAAAAGGGAGAAAACGAGCTTTTTGTGAAAAATACATTTCAAGCAGAAAAGTGCTTTTGACACTAATATTTCTTGTTGTATTCTAGCCCCTCCCATTGAAAAACGTAATTGACGTCTATAGACGTCAATGGCAGTGAATGAGTTAATTGTGTAAAAGTGATGAAGATAAAATAAAAAATATATTGTGCTTATGTAAATGACTTGTTGTTTTTTCTCCCTTTTGTGTGTGTGTGTGTGTGTGTGTGTGTGTGTGTGTGTGTGTGTGTGTGTGTGTGTCTGTGTATGTGTATGTGTATGTATATGTATATATATATATTTTGGTTATGCCTGAACATAAGTGTAATATTTGCTGTGTAAAGTTTTACAGTTCAGTTACACTCATTCATCACCAAGGACAATTTGAAACGCTTACCTTGTATTATTTGCTCCTGTATGAAATGATTGGTAAAAGTACTACGTTGAAAAAAGATCTTACTGTTTTGTTTGGGTGAGTGAAGCAAATGTTCTCAGAATATATCACAATGATCATATGTTCTGCAACAATGGTTACATGGAATGAAAATATGTGCAAATACAATGAACTCATGACATCAGATTTGAAAGGATGACTAGTGGTGTTACAAATGTGATCAAATGTGAGTTTTGTACTGAGAGATTTGAAAATGCACACTTTAGTTGTGAAAATAGTACCATACAAATTAAAAAAAACTGTAACTGGTTCTTATAAGTAACATTGTTTTGAATGTAGAGTTTCATTTTGCAGGAGAATTGAAGAGTTTCGCCCGTTATGTGTGTTTTTTTTATTTGTGTGTGTAGAGTTCTGACAATATGAGGCATGCTTTCAGGAAATATGTGTAAACAATTGGGAAAAACTGTAAAATCTCAGAAGCTCAGTCTACGGCATAATTCAGACATGAGCAAGACACCGAGACAGCAAATAGAGACTGTCTTCCTAAAATGAGAATCAAATAAATCTACAGTTAAATGTTTATGATGCAGGAGTTCTGTGTGTGTGATGTTATAAAAGACACACTGCGACATCTCAGAGGCAGAGCACTCATGACTGTACAACTAAGATATTTGCTGTCTGTTTGCTCTCCTGCATGCAGTAATTAAAAAGCCTGGCCACAGCTGATTGCGTTGCAGACTTTATTAACAGAAAACTCCACAACATAAACTAACTGCCTTGTACATTACTTATTGTACAGAGCTACAATGATACATAGGCAGCACATGATATAAATCCTCCACAGGGCAGGAATAACCTTCCACCAATATGAGGCTGAACATGAGCTCTGCTTCAGAAGTGATGCTCTATAGCGACATCTTCATTGTCATTATCCAATCCCTGCTCAGCCTGGTTGGGTGAGGTCTTTACCACAGAGACATGCATGTAGTTTCCTATAATTGTTAGAAAATTATATCAGCTGATAACACAGGAAAAGTTCAGATAAAGAGATGATCAGTCTGATCAATCATCAGAATATTGATTGATCATAGAATGATTCAGAGTGTTACCTTTGGCTCTGCATCGATATAAAGACACCATGAGGAGAGTGGAGGTGAAGTATGGACAGAACACCACCAGGTGGAGGACCACTCTGAATACACTCTGGAGGAAGGAGGAGGGAAGAGCTGATGTGGTTGGTGGAGCTGTGGTTGTAGGTTTTTCTGCAGAGAGAATCCCACCTGTTCTGGTGAATATGTGGATGAAATAAGAGGTGAAATCAGAGTGAAGCTCCTCACCTGTGACAGTGATCCAGCTGGATGGAGACTCTCCATGACCGCTGATGTCACACTTGTAGAGGCCTTCATCAGACCTGGAAACATGCTGGATGGTCATGTGACCTGTAGGCTGCTTCCTGATGAGGGAGCCATCTTTATAGAAAGCAGCTGGGAGGTTGGAGGGAGTGGTCTTTGTTTTACAGAGCAGAGTGACGTCATCTCCCTCCATCACAGGGAGGACAGGACTCTGCAGGATCACTGATCCACCTCAACACAGAGACAAACTACAGCATTTCATCCATTTACACACAGCTTCATCAACACTAACTCCACACACTCAGCTTACCAGTGACTGTCAGGTTAACCATGTTACTGATGGGACCCTCTCTGGACTCACACCAGTAAACTCCACTGTCTATTGGGTCAATGTAGCTGATGTTACAGGAAGAACCAGCTGGTTTTCCCCACCCATCTCCACACTGAGTCTTCTGTCGTGTCTTTGGGTTTCTCCTCAGAGTCCATCCAGCAGAGCTGTCGTCCTCCTCACAGCTCAGAGACACAAAGTCTCCTTTAAAGAACTGAGAGCTGCTGGGACTCACAGTCAGGCGAGCTGCCAGGAAGAGGATATGATGTGAATCAATTTTCAAAAGAGAACGACCAACTGAGTTTCATAATCTTTTACTGTTTCAACTACAGTAACACAGCCACCCAAAATAAAACATATATTGCACTATAAACATATAATGCAGTAAACATCACGTGTCTTCAGTATTCCTAAATCACTTTACATTTAAAATGTGATACTGATAGTAAAGACAGTAGTCAAGCATGCAGTCAGATCCAGGCTGGTCCAGGTTCAGTGCTCTCAGATGCACAGTTATAATTAATGTCATTAACCCCCCCCCCAAAAAAGGTGGTGTTGGATTTAATGCCTCAGTTTTTAGAGACAAGCTTTATTGAAAGTTTATACGTGGCAGACAGCATTAAAAATAAGATGCAGAAAATGTCTATTTAAGACTCTTTGAGATGTTTTGGATGATCACGATGAGGTCACTGACCTTGGTTTGTTGTGCAGCACAGCAGTAAGTTCAGACCTAAAGAGAAATGATATCAGTCAATCTGAGTTTTCAGCTGGTTCACATTACAGCAAAGCTCCTTCTGGTACCACGTCTCCCCTTTAGGGGACTTTTAGCTTCTGCTTAGGCCTTTTCTAGCTGTTCGTTTGCCTGTTTTTGTTTTTGTTTGTAAAACTATATCCATAAATATCATGAATGTATCACAGAGACACAGACAGCTGCTAATCAGTGTCAGTAACAGACAAATAAAATAGGTTCAGTTTCCCACTTCTGGGATAGCTGAGGTGAACGGCAGCAGACAGAAGATACAGCCCCCTGTGTCAACATCTGCCTGTCAATCAAACAGGCCACACCTACAATAATATCAACTTTAAGCCTTCATTCCTCAAGATACAAATTAAAAATACACACTTTAAAATATGTTCTTTCCTAATTTCTCTGTTTTATGTACAAACAACACTGGTTCATCTGTGATTCATAAGTCAGAGATAGACTTTTGCACACTACTCTGTCTCACAACATATGTCACCACCCTTGTATAACTCAGCTGATATGCTAGAAATACAATTAATTGCATTTGAAAGTGAAAGATTGAACTTACAGAGCAGCTGCTGAAGAGATGCTGGGTTCATCTTGACTGAGCTCAGACAAAGCAGTTAAATCAACTTCCTTCTGCATGCAAGGCTACATATACTGCTTTGTGGTTTTCTTGTTGCCATTACGACAGCTGATTTAAAATAGCACAGATGATCGAACTCCATGTGACTTTTTTATATTATGTTTTAAAGGGTTGTACTTTTGTTAAAATGGTAAAAAAACAAAAAACAAACAAACAAACAAACCCTGTTTTCCAACTGTCAACATGAGAAATCAGGTTTTATAACAGGTAACTCTTCAGTGTTTTGGGCTAGTATGAGACCCTCTCTCTCCCACCCTCCCCCACTAAGTAAATGGGAGGAAGAAGTTGTTGTTAAGGAAAGAGGGCCAAACAAGCAGGAGGCCTAAAATAGTTAGTGCATATGTTCTGAGAGATGTTCTGCCCAGACTCAGCTGTGATGCTTGTCTGGTCTAAAAGAGGAAACAACACAGACCAGAGACATTAAAGGAAACATTCAGCACAGCAGCCAATCACAGTGAGGCTACAGAGAGACCTGAGCTCTGCTGAACTAAACCAGAGACAGTAAAGCATCTGGTACACTGATGTTCTACAAACTGACCATTAGACCATTTGATTGAAAAGAAACAGGACTAACATGCTACAAGTGAGAAGCTGCTGTACCATATTTACTGAACTGTTTACTTTATTTGAGCTATTCAGTGATATAATGTATTGAGCTGTGTTGTTTTTCTGTCTTGGCTGTTGTAAACAGGCTGCATATGTGATCCACACAGAAATGTGGTCACAATTGTGAGTTAAGTGTCGTGATATATGGATATTATTTTGCATGTTTTATTTTGCTGGTTTATTGGTGTAATTTAAAGCCACAATGTCATGTAAGTTCCCTGTTGCCAGGAGAGTGTATAACACTTTGGACAGTAGGGGACAGCAACGTGCTTTGGGAACTGAGTCGGGTGCATAGCTGCCGTAAGTTTTCCATTCTGGCAAGACTGACCAGGCGAACAGCAACGTGTCTCCTGTGTTCACTTTCTCTCTTGTTTTACAGGATCGTAATCTGGCTACGCGCCCATTATAGTGGGGCCTGTAACACATACCTTTGTCAGTGTGTTAAGTCCAAATACTTTTAATTCACTGTGTAATCTTCTTCAGCCAGCAAACCCAGGGAGTAGAATTATTTGAACACACTGACCAACCAAGGGCCTTTGGTGATTGGATTAATATTCAGCTTTTACCATAAGGTAGTGTAGACCCTTTTGGGGTCTTCAAGTACCCCTAAATTTCATCACAACACCTTTAAAAATCACTAAAGTAATACTGGTACTGGTGATGTATTTTCTTTAGTTCCATCTGTGGAATATTTGGGGCATGTGATTAATGCTAGTGGACTGCACACTGCTACATCGAAGGTCCCAGTCATCATTGATGGACCTCCACCCTAATTTGTCACTCAGCTGAAGTTTTTCTCGTGGACACTGAACTAATTGTTCCTCTTGAGATCATCAGTGCATTTTGTGATCTATCCTGTGACAGCCTCACTGTAGTTCTCAGTGTCTGTAGTTATTGCAGGTGGCCGCTTGTTTGAAGATGTCCCAGTTTGTAGTGCTGAAGCAGTCCTTCAGAGCATAGGCGCCCCCCTCTGGCCACACATGTATCTGCTTCTGTGATAGTCTGGTGACTCTCACTCTGGGTGTGTTTACAAGTCTCAGCCAGTGGCGGTCCTAGCCAGTTTGGCACCCTGGGCGAACAATCCCTCTGGCGCGCCCCCCCCCCCCCCCCCCCCCCCCCCCACACACACACACACACACAAAAAATATTAAGGATTGTACATTAACATAAAATCATAAAATTGTTGTACACACACACACACATATGAAGAGAGAGAGAGAGTATGCATAGTATGCAAACGGCTACCAATCAGCCATCATAATTCGTCATACAATGAGAACAGTACGAATCATCAACGGACAATGACTAATTAATATTAAAATCTGTAACATAATGTATTGTTTGGAGTTTAGTCTGTTACTGTTACTATTTTTACCATTTCTTCTGTAACCCACATATTTTCCTTAGGGATTAATAAAGTATTCTGATTCTGATTGTTTCAGGATGACCTGCCATTATCCAATGACACATCTGCTTACCTGCATCTTTTGCTCGTTTCTCCTCCTCTTCTTTTCTCTTTTTCTAAACTGAGGACCTGATAGCTTTCAACTTTTATTGTCCATCTTCCATTGGTTTTAATTTTGCACTCCAGTGTGAACACCCATCTCTCAACCGGAGGATCACCACAACATGATCTAACACACCTACACTTTAGTTCACAGATTAGGGTGCATTTCTGAGATTTCACACAACCCAGGATTCAAATCATGAATACATAATGGGCTTGGATTTACAACATTATAAATTAAATGTGCTCTATTTGGAAGCAGCAGCCCCCCCTCCCCCCTCCCCTTTCGAGGGCTTGTGTGTGAGACTTTAAATCATCAAACTGTAAATTTTAAATTGTTATTGATCCCTTTACCCCGAGTCCTAAAGTGTATATTTATTTTCTTACTCTTCTTGCATATATTTTTTGTTTGCTTGCACTGCTGTAACTGGAGCCTTGTCGTCTCGTCTCTCTATATCAGGGGTCCCCAATCCCAGTCCACGAGGGCCGGTGTCCCTGCAGGTTTTAGATCTCACCCTGGGTCAACACACCTGAATCACATGATTAGTTCATTACCAGGCCTCTGGAGAACTGAAGACATGTTGAGAAGGTAATTTATCCATTTAAATCAGCTGTGATGGATCAAGGACACATCTAAAACCTGCAGGGACACTGGCCCTCGTGGACTGGGATTGGGGACCCCTGCTCTATATACTGGACTGTATGTAGCGGAGATGACAATAAAGTTTACTTTGACTTCAGCAGTGAGCAGGTGCACCGAGAGCTCTCGCGCTCACTTTTCGTGTATAGAATTTCGAAAAAACATTGGTGCAAATTATAAGTCTGTATCATAATGTCTGGTGTTTTCGTGTTTGTTGGTTTATTTTTATTTTATTTTACTTTGCGAGTTGGTTATTAGATGCTGCTCCAGCCGGTCAGAAAATCCCCCGCCGCCCCGCCCTCACCTCTCTGCGCTGCAAGCAGCAGGCGCACCTCGCAAACGAAGGGCGCCCTTACTCCCAGCAAATGGGCGATAGAAAACCGATCGGTGCCTATGCCATTCCCAAAAGTGTGTGAATGTGTGTGTGAATGGGTGAATGACTGAATGTAGTGTGAAGCGCTTTGGGGTCCTATGGACTAGAAAAGCGCTATACAAATGCAGGCCATTTACCAATATGCGCTGGCTGACGTCGGGGCAGCATGAGTACGAGCATTTTTGGGTTTTTTTGCCGATGCCCGTGATGCCGCCCCGGGCAACCACCCGTGTCGCCCGTATCTAAAACCGCTACTGGTCTCAGCACATCGGTTCTGTGATCAGAGACCCAGGTGGGGGAGGTGGGAGGCCTTATGTGCTCCTTTACAGGTTGTGTCCACCAAATCCAACAGGTTATCTCCTCTTGTGGGAATTATATAAATAAAACCTTTAAATCTGTGTTAGTATCTATGGAGTTGACAGTTTACACACCTGGTAAGATACTGTTAATACTGTCAGTTTAGGTCAACATAGCATCTGGATGCTGAACTCACCTGCCTGCAGTTTGCAGTCCAGACCTTTCAACATCTAGAGCACCATGAAACAAACAAACAAAAAGAAGACGACCCAGGACAGTCGAGCAGCTAGAATCAGACATGAATAGTACAACAGTCGCCTTGCAAAATCCAGCAACTGGTCTCTGTAAGTATTTAAGAATACAGACAACTTGTCTACAAAGTTTCCTTGTGTCACACACAGATATGTACACAGACACTAGGCAGTTTTTTATTACCTGGTATTTTCACTCGAAAAAAAAACGTTTTTTTGGAGGCTGCTCATCCTCAGATTCCGTATAAGTGTACATGGGATTTGGTCTAAAGAAATGAAAATAAAAACTGAATGAAAATAAAAACTGTCATAAGTAATTGTAAATATGATTTCAATTGATTTTTTCCTACAGGTACAGTTTCATTTCTAACAATACACACAGGAAACGGAGACATGCAAGAAGGTAAAGTATATAAGGAATTTTTGAAGCGCACAAGTGTACAAGGCTTTGCATTTTTATGAAGTTTACAAACTTCCACTTTTTGGGCTATATTAGGTGGTGGTATTGCTGTGTGCTTGCACCACAGATATTTATAAAAGAGAAGATCATAAATTCTTAACAATGAAAGATAAGTTTGTGTTTAAAATAGTTATGCTTTCTTTTTAGACCGTTCTGGGTTTCTGTTTCGGACTGAAGGTCGGACAAATCACAATGTTTACGTAGATATCTTTGAATACTGCGTACTGCTTTGTCAAATGTGTCTGGAAGTACAAACACAATGTATGGCCAGACATAAATTATCACCCGAAAAAAATTTTATTGTTAAATTTGTACAACACCAATCCAGATAATACCCACCATGGCTTATGAGAAGACGGACTGGTGCATATTTCTCGCACCGGGATGAATTCCTTTTCTTGGTGGTGATGGCTTTAGTTCTGGTTTTTCAGAGAGTCCTTTTACAATTTGCTGTAAAGGTAAGTGAGGCCTTCTCAAGAGATGTTTAATCTGGCCTAAGTCATTTTCAAAGGGGAAAGCAGCAATGTTTATCTAACGGACCAAAGAGTCGATATTCTTCTGACAGGTGTGTCAGCTGGTGTATGTTGTATGTGATTTCATTCCTACCATACAATTTGCCGAAGTGACAAACAAATGACACCAGGAATTCATTGGCACAATCGACCATTTCATTAGACATAGAAGGCGATAACAGCAGATGCATTGCTACTGAAAACAATATAAAGTTATCATAGAACTCAACTGGAATGCTATTCCTAAGCACTACGAGCCCTGTTTACAACATAAAATTTCGCAGCTCTGTTGCCTTCCATCTATCAATTTCAGACAAGTCCCTTGGCTTGCGGTTAAACTCGTTTGGTGTATGAGGTAGCAGAGCTTTCAACTTTTTTGAAATTTCACCTACTGTTTGACTGGACAGCCTAGATGCAAGTACTTTGCCCTTCATCCACAAGTATATGAGTTTTATTGTGACTCCAAGACAACATAGATGCATATGATCCAAGGGAAACATTGTAATCATCTTAACCATACCAGCTAAAGGAGACAACATTTGATTCAAGTGGTGGTCTTCATCGGTCATCAATTGAAAAGCAGCATCCATTCGAAGCTTTGCATTAACTTCTGGATGCGTCATTTTGTTTACCTACTTGCACACATTTGTCACAATCTTAATAACCATTATGAGTCTTTATGTTTTTAATGAAAGCTCTTGCAGGTGCATCACACACACAAATGAATATACCTGAACGGTTATGTGGCAGCTATTGTAAAAAATGCCATTCTTCAAAATGTAGCTTAGGTCCTTAACAAATGGGTCCAAGAACTGAACTACACTTTCTGGCTTACCAAGACCACAGTAGAGACCAACAAGGAATGTTGATTTGGTGTTGTCAACATTTGGAATTGCCACAACTGGCCAGAACTGAAGTTTACTGCTTTTCAAAAGTGGGAGTCCATCAATATTAAACTGCAATTTTAAGTCTTTCAACTTGGCAGGCAAGATCAAGGATTTCAGTTGTGAGACCAACCCTTTAGCCAAACCAAAATGATGGTATTTTGGTCGTCCTGAGAACTGTCCTGGCATCTTTTGGTAGGTCTGGGTGAAACACACGCAAAATTCCCAAGAGTAAATACTTGCCTGTCTATGCCTGGGTGACAACAGTGGGACACACCAGAATCTTCTGCAACCTGCGTTCGCTTAACTTCAATCTGTGCATTGCTGCTTTGGATAGTTTGTTCGCCACGGATTAGTTTTCTCTTTATTCAACTTTTGAACAGTGGTACTCAGTCAGTCAGTCACGAACCGTAGTTCAGCACACAAGCTGGACCCAGATGCAGAGACAACATGCCAAGGTAATAAATAAACTTTATTTTTTAACTAAGGGTGTGCTGGAAGGGTCAAAGGAAAACATGCCGATTAACTGGAAAACCAAGTGATCGGGAGATAAACAACTCAGGAACGCCGTAGGGAACGGGGAAATAACAGCATAAGCAGGGTAGAGTTGTTAATCTTACGATCAAGGCTGGGCCGTGGGAACCGGAGGGAGGGGTGAGGGTCCGCGGGAGAGCAGCTGGCTGAGCTGGGTTAAATAGTCCACCTGATGATCGCCTGGGATGGGATGCGGGTGTGGAGTCGACAGCCACACCTGTGGGTGTGGGCATCCCATCAGCTCCTTGGACACCGGGCCGCGGACCATGACACAGAGTACATATTCAGTAAATGCAAATTATTTACATGGCAGTGCACTACAGGCATAAATCTAGACCCCTAGATAAAACATTATGGGTCATTCCCACAACCCACAGCTTTACTGTGTTCCAGCAAAGTATCCAATAGCAGTGACAACTCCTCCGCAGTAGCAGGTGGGATTTTTCTTTTTTGAGGACGGCTCCTTTTACCTGTCACTACAAATGGTCTGTTTATGTTTTGATCAAGAGCCTTTTTTGGGCAGCTGAAGAGGAGAAGTCTATCTTCTGGCCAACCTCTGGCTGTATCTTGGTCACATTACCCAGCAAAACCCAGTATGCAGGTTCATCTGTAACAGTCCTTGTGTCACAGATCAACATTGTTGCTTCTACATTAAACAGAAGAGCAGCGACGTGGGTGCAGGTCTCCACGACTCCGGCCTTACAGGTGCAGTGGGCGGCTTCAGCCTTCCCTGTGATGCTCACAATGACCTGTGGCTGCAATGTTGGTTCATTCAGTCATGAGAGTGCAGGACCTGAAACACACACAGACAAAGTTCATTTAAAGACAAGAACTATGAGCCAAGGCCGACACAAATGTGTTTAATCATCTATCCATCTATAGAACGCTGCATGTTATAGTGTAAATCTGCCTGTTCTGTCAGAAACCTGCCTGCAGAAAATGAACCTAAAGTATGTAATGCAAGGATGTCATCACTTTAGAGATGGAGAAAGCATAAAGTGACAATTATGAATCACTTAATATGATAAGGAGATTCTGCAGGTCATTAATCAATGTATAAAACTAAAATAAAATGTATTTTTAGTGACACAGGATACAAAATGGAAGCAAGATGTATAATTAGAATTATTTATAATAAACATTAATAAATCATTGCAATTTCTTTAACCATAAAGAATAACTAAATCCTTCGGGACAATGTCACATCAGTGCACTGAACTCACTATGTTATCCACCTAACAGCCTCCACATGTTCTCACTGTAATTTCCCCTCATGAATGAATTTATGCTGCACTAATGTGAATGTTTGCAGGGAAATCAAACGCATTTCACACGCAGTACTCGAGCTGACTTACCTTTGTTTGAATGACGACTTGTACGGCGTTGATTCCACAGACAAGGTACGAAAATATGTCAGGCTACGTCAGTAGCGGTTGGTCTTCAGGGTTTCTACTCCACGGCCGTATTTCATACGGGTCCACATTTCCAATGCACGCTATTTTCTGCAAGTACCGCTGCTTCGCCTCTGGTCGCAATCGGTCTCTATACAGTCCATTCTCTTTTGAGCTGCTTTTAAGCATCTTTCTTGTAGTCGTCGTTCCAACACAGTGTGTTTGTTTTGATTTGTTGCCCAGGAAGATGGCGCCGCGCTCCCATAATACATTGCGGCGTGACGTCAACTCCAAAGCCCTATAAGCTGAAAGTAGACACAACATTTCTGGCTACCTGATTTTATCCGAAACTGTAGATTAACGAGTTTTTTACTTTTATTCAAATGCGACCGTCAAAATAACGAATAGAAGAAAATTCATTCTTTTTTTTTTTTGTGTCCCGTTTGGATCTATAGCCATCAGAATTGTTGTCTTAAGGCCAAGAAAGATGCCAAGCGGATTTATTTTACCAAGTGGATCATCATGGCCTTGCCATATTGGTCCATTTGATTGACCTTTATTGTAATTATGAATTTATTTTATTTTCAGTTGCTACAAACGGGACAGACATGACTGGGGGATAGGACAGGGAGAAAGAATGAAAGAAAGAGGGGGAGAGAAAGAAAGAAAACCAAAGGGGAGAAGAGACGGTGAGAAGGGGGGAGAAGAGAGAAAAAAAACAAACAAAAAAAACAAAACACCTGGATCACCTGTATGGAGAAAAAAAAACAGAGGAGAAAGCAAACAACAAAGAGCAACATAATAAGAACAAAAAGCACCATCACAATAAACTAGCTAGCAGTAGATATCAATAGTTACTAAATAATAAACGATATTGTGCAGCACGCAAGATAGACAGCGCACAGTGTGCTTTGAGGCAGCAGCCAAGAAAGCTGTAGTCCGCGTCTGTGAATACCCGTGTGTGCATACCTGTGTGGATCAGCATGCTTGCATTCCAAAGGTTTCTCCATGTAATGATCTGCTAGGGAGTGTGGGGGAGCCACAGCCCTGTCCTCTATGGTATCAAGCAGGTATGGAGGAGATCAAAACTCCAGACATCCAGAGGCCCCCAGAACACAAGAGACCAAGGAAGACCCACAGAGGGACAGCCGCGCCACTGTTCTAGTAAGAGCTGAGGAGAGTCCCAGATGAGGGCTCATTCAGCAGCCGCGGAGCAGAAGCCAGGGGGAGCTGCAGTGACCCTCCCGTGAGCTCCGCCGGCAGCCAGCTGCGCCTGAGTGACCGAGCCCCAGGCCGAGAGGCCGGGGGCACCCCACCTCCGAAGTGGCCCGAGCGAGCCCCAATAAGTGGCCGCCAAGGAGTGAGCCGGTGTGTACCCGGACGCCCACCCCCAGATACAAAGAACCACCAACGCACCGAAGAAAATTCATTCACTCTTATCTTATACTAATCGTGATGCAGTGCATGAACTTATACGCCTTCTCCGTCAATTCTACAGTGGCCCCTAGAGACAAAGCACGTACAAATTCCAAAGCACATGGGAAGATGGGACACTTGTTCTTAACTTTTAAGTGTGTGTGCTGGGTACCTTAGTTAATGGTTAGTGTACAATGAATGTTACTGATTACGTGGTAGCATGGGCTTAATTTCCATGCAGGTTATTACGCAACAGTCATGGTGGTTCAGCCCACTTAAGATCAAACTGGGCTGTAAATGGTAAATATCTGTTTAAAACAAAGCTTCAGTAATCACTGCTGCAAATCCTGATTTTGAAAAAAAAAAAATAACAAAAACATATCCAAGCTGATAACTGTGACTCAAAAGAAAATATATGATGGTTTAAAATCAGGCTTTGTAACTCGAAGACTAAAACTATGTTTCATGTGTTTTGTGTGCTCCTGAAAGACATCTCAGTGAGTTTATAGAGTTATGAGGAAGCACTGAGAAGCATTGAATCATTTATTAACTTTTACTTTCAAAAAGATGATGAATTACAATCAGCATGTTTGTCACTTCAGTTTAAACTTGAGTAGAGGAGCTGTTTTCTCACTTGCAAGCTAAACTATGTGAGGACCTTCATTATGATCACACAAGCTCAAAATTTAAAAACAAACAAACAAGTCCACAGTTGCAAAACGTCATTCTTATATCCAATCACAATCTCTACTCATTTACTTTGTCTCTAGTTGTTCTCTAATCACTGATTGCTGTATCCGTGTTTGTTAAATTAACTGAGTTCATACAGACACACTCAAAAAAATGAAACTGGGTGATTGTTACATGTACAAGATTCAAACTTGTAATTTGAACTAAATAATTTAATGTTTCTATGGTGAACATAATTAAATCATGTAGCATCTGCATGAAAATCAGCAACTTATTTTCTTCTTGTTGAGATGACATCATACAATCTAGTAAGAGTGGTTAGTTGCCTGGACTCACGAAATCACAAGATCACATTAGATGACAAACTGCAGGAAAGTCGCTGGAGTTTTACGAGGCAGACAACTACATCCACACCACATGTGTATGCTATCGCTATTTATTGTGGTTTAACCTGTCAAGAACAAAAACGTACAGCAAACTCTGCATCAAGCCTTGTAATCATAGCTTTCCAGTGTGTAACTAGCAATTCTCTCCAGCTGTGCTGATTAATCATCTATATTTGCCCAAAGTGTTCCAGTGGCCCAGGTGACTATAGTTACACAAATAAAACATAAAATACACCACCTCATCATTTCAGAGGCATTTAAATAATTACATTTATTTCCTAAGCAAAAACAAAAGCAGTCTATGCCAACAGAACATGATAACACAAGCAAAATATTACTCTCTAAAACATCATGTTCCAAATGATGTGAGATAACTGAATAAATCACTATTTAATAGTTAATTTGTAAGAAACAAGAATGAAAGTTACAAATGTATTGTGCATGACATGGGTATTAAAATGTGGTGACAGAGCCAGGTTCAGATGCGTTACAAGTTAATCTGGTTGTAAGCTATGGCAGTTTGCCACAGGTGGTGCTGGTGGACTGGAGTCCATGTGAGTGCAGAAAATGCAAACTGCACATTTTAGTTGTGAGGTTGAACTCTGAAATCACATCACAGTAATAACACGTGGAGCAAACGAGAACTAAGGAAAGAAGATTCTCCAGACTGTTAACTTTCACAGCACTGGTGTGGTGACCTTGCAGTTTTCTTACATATGGGAGTATCACCAGATAAAATGGTTTTTAAATTTGTTTTGGTCAAGAACAATATGAATGTTGGATTGTTGCATTTAAACCAATCCCAAAAATGTGGTCGAGTGTTTGCAGTTCATGATTTACAAAGACTATTGCTCTCATCTAACAACAAACAGCAAACAGGGGTGCACACAAAACCACACACTAATGGAAGGAGCTATAGATGTAAACAAATATGGGACATGATCATGGATCATAATAAAGTCTTCCTGAAAACTGATAAGAAATCTAGAGTCAAAAGTTGTGTATAATTTTTCTATTGGTTTATTTTTCAGAGGCAACAATATTTGAACTGAACTAAAGAAGAAGGTAACATGGCAATATCAATATCAGTGGACTGCGTCAGTAGGACGTATAGTTATATTTCAAGGGTATACAGCTGTGACATACCTACAGCAAAGATTTACTATAGAAGCATAAACCCCTTCTTAGACCCGAGCCAGAGTGAAAGGCTGTACAGTTCAGTTCATCTGATGTCCACTTAGGACTTTCTCCAAAACAGGGTCCATGGAGTCCACTACTGTGCAGTTGATTGTACAACAGCACAATAGTTAAAAATGTTGATTTTCTACCACATTTATGACTTTTTTTCCCATGATGATTTTTTACCTGGATAAATATCGCACTAATAATAAAAGTTTCTTTTGTTGCGGTTGATTTTCAAAGGTTCACATAATGGGGTCAGTGTTTGTGAGCCAAACAACACTGCTTGGCTGTGTAAGTGGAGCTGCCTGTCATTTGGGCCGGTCATTTTCTTGAGTTATGATATTTTGTTAAGAATTTTTAAGTAGAATTCTGTTCATTTCCCCTCTTTTATGGGCCCACTTAGTTCTTAAAACAGCTTGTTTCTCTCATTTAAAATGTTTGTATTAACTTTGTCTTTTTGGGGTATAATGAAACCCAATCACCAAGCATCTGAACTGTACATGTGAAATAATAACAGGAGCACTTAGAGCACAACTCCCTTTGAAGAGCAATAATGAAATGGAAACATCCAGTTTTATGATGTTATTACATTATGCTGATGTCTGACCTGTGACCTATGACTGTTGCATACTAAAATGGCCTATTTTATTATTTTTACCCATATGATTGGAGCAGAATTAAAATTTTCCATATCTACATCACACAAAATCTAAACAGGATATCTTTAACTGTGGATGCTAGACTGCTAATTGATTGCCCCTCTACCTTCGAGGGGCGTATAAAAGACAAAAATATACCATGTACACAAGTGTTCACAGCATTTTCTGTGAGACTCACCTGCTTACAGCCTGACGCTGCTTTTAACCTGTTTGGTGCTAAGGTAAAGAATGTACTTATCTTACTAGGCCAGCTGGTGGTGCGGTGCTTAGCACTGTTGCCTCACAGGAAGTATGACCTGACTTTAAATCTACCTTTCTGGCCTTTCTGTGTGGAGTTTGCATTTTCTCCCTGAGCTTCATTTTTTAGTGAGTCAAACTGGCTGTGATTGGATAAATGGAGGAACAGGGATTCTAAAGAGGACCAGGTATTCACCACATTGTATACTGACAGCAGTGGAAATGTTAAGGAGGTTAAACTATTGCCATTTATAAAGCAGCTACTGTGCTACCAGTTTCACCAGTAGATGGCAGCAAAATGTAAATGTGGCTCATGTCCAACTCTGGCTTTACAGAGCCAGAGCTTTAGGAGGGACTCTGTGCTGGTTCTGGAGATGGGAGTCAGAAAATACCCAGCCTCAATTATACATATTCATGAGTTTTCAGTTTATGACTGAACGCTTATGTTAATAGACCTCTCTGCACTGAATCATATCTGTTATTAATCTCTGTCTCTCTTCCACAGCATGTCTTTATCCTGTCTTCCTTCTCTCATCCCAGCCGGTCGCAGCAGATGGCCACGCCCCTCCTTAAACCTGGTTCTGCTGGAGGTTTCTTCCTGTTAAACGGGAGTTTTTCCTTCCCCCTGTTGCCAAAGTGTTTGTTCATTGGGTCATTTGATTGTTGGGTTTTTGTCTGTATGTATGATTGTAGGGTCTATCTTACAATATAAAGCGCCTTGAGGCAACTGTTGTTGTTAAAATTGAATTGAAAGCTCTTTGTTTTCATCTTAAACTATCAAGTGTGACACTAGAAAGTTTCCATGAGAAAGATTGATACAAATACTATGATGTTTTGTAAAAATGAGGTTAACTGTAAAATGATGATCACCCAATAATAAAATTAAATTTCTCTGAGAATACATCATTTAATTTAGCACAACTCATGTCATTAATTATTCACTAAAGTTCAAAATAACTTGTTGGAGTTGGGTTTTTTCTTTCTCTCCAGAGTTTTTCTATCATACAAATCATGAAAATCAAGAAAAAATAAAGACTCAAAATGTTTTCTATGGTCGGTTTACTTGGAATATTTTTGTACATAAAGATGAGATCTTTTCAGTCTCAAACACATATGTCATGCACTGAGGCTTTCTGCACAGTTTGCAGCCACTCAAGAGTGCCCATGCTGTTCTTAGTCTGTGGTTGTGGTTTATTCTTTATTTTTTGCTCTGAAGAGACAAGTGTATCGGTTAACCAAAATGGAACAACTCCAATTTTTTTTTTATCTGAACCTTTGGTGAAACCTACACAGAACCACACGAGAAAAACTAGTGAAAAAATATTTTACTGAACATGATCTCTACACCTCTACTGTGGGAAGAAGAGCAGGATCTGACAAACATGAAAAAAACACAAATAACAGTGATTAACTGCATGTTTGTATTAGTCTTAAATAAGTGTGTGTGTGTGTGTGTGTGTGTGTGTGTGTGTGTGTGTGTGTGTGTGTGTGTGTGTGTGTGTGTGTGTGTGTGTTTGTGCCTTTAAGTAATATGTAGGTTTTGGTTAGGTTCACTGTAATTGTAATTAGGCAGGTATAGACATAAAATATACTTTTGAACATGCTGATGTCCTCTGGTTTGAGGTGTTGGCGGGGTCTGTTAGAGACCAGCAGCTGGATTGCGGCTGGATTGCGATTGGTTGGACTGGTGGACTACTGCAGCCCAGAGTAGATGATGTTTGGCACTAGTTTAAAGCCTGAAAACAAACACACAGTCCAAAGAACAGGAAACACGATTACAATCTTTGTAGTTCAATCAAAACCTCAAATCCATCCATTTTCTACCACTTATCTGGGTTCAGGTCCTCGAGGAAGATCAGTCTAAGTAGAAAAACCTACTTAGACTGATCTAAGTAGGTTTTTCTACTACTTAGAAAATGTACCCACAATGTCCACTGTGGGTACATTGCGGGCCCACAGTGGACCTCATTGTTGGCCCCCCTCTTTGATTAGTGTAGGTAGCCTACAGTAGTGTGACACCCACATTGGCCCACACAGCCCTAGCCTGGACCCCAAAGGGGCATATTGCTGGATACATCCCAGCTTTGGAGAAACCTGAGCTTAACACGATTCCCATGTTCCAAAGAATCTGCAGTCCATAACACAACTTCAGGGTGAGCATGACAGAAACTGCAAATGAAAACATTCTCACATATAATGATCTAACTTACATCAAATGAAAACAAAAGGAAACACAGGCGTCTTATCTGCCCCCTGACATAAACAGGAGAGAAATATTTAAAAAAAAAAAGCTTCCAATCAGGCCATTTTCCATTTTCATAGTTTAAAAATTACAATTCAAGGGTAGCACCTGTGCTCCAATGAGTGGCAGAAGCTGCACTTCTTAACAGATTGGAGATGCAATGCATTCAAAATCAGAAACTGTGAAAACTGTACAGCTGCCCTCTTTTGCATAAACAGCTTTTTTTTTTATAGAAATGCTTTTTTTCTGTTTTGCTTTAAAAAATAAATTGACATCCAGACTTTGGTGAGCCATGAGATTTGTTACAAAGTTATATGTTTTTTATTTGGTTGGTTTTCCTAAATTCAGCACAAATTCAAACATTAAGACCTGGAACTGACTCCTGTCAGAATAACTCATTTTAAAGATGTTTTGTTAAAATAAATAGGTCATGTCAAATTGTTTGAAGTTGACCTAATATGATTTCAGCACAACATTTTTATCTTTAAATTACACTGGTCCATTGGGATCCTCAGTCCATCCTGGTGCCTACGTTGACTTCTTTATTTGAAGCTTTAAACACACTTAATATGAACATCCAACAGTGAAAAAGGATATATATGCCAGGGAATAAGAAAAGTAGAATGGGTCCATTTTTACATTGGCTGTACCTCTCGTACCTCTTGGTCTGTTGGCTATTTGTCCTTCACTGACATCTTCATATATTCTCACTGTTGAGTAGACTGCATCTGGATCACTTCCTGTTCAATGAAGAACATTTAGATTACTGCAGGTACAAAAGCTGCAAATTTAGCAAAAACAGTGTTATATTAAAAGGAAATAACAGGAGTTGCAATAAGGGCAACAAGAGAAATCTAACAATGATTATACATAAAATGACATAAAACATCCAAGTCCAGGCACCTATGCTAGGTTTGAAAAAAAGAAATGATTTTGTAAAATACATTAAAAATATACCAACATATATTGGATTACTCTTCCATCCCAGTGCAGAGATACAAAGATACAACAGAGCAGCTTCACTCACCATAGGTGTGCAACACTATGTGCATGCTGTTATGGTCTGTTAAAAGCACTTTTGTAACAGAAGATTGTGTCAACAGAGGAAATTTAAATCAACTTTATAACCAACATAATAATAATATACAACACTGTTAGTGAAGTAATTGAAATAAATACACAACAAGCCAGTCCAGAAATATAAAACCTCCACTGTGTCCTGGATCTGCCTCCAGTCCCAAACCTCTCGCCTACTGTAGGAGGTGCCCAGGAGACATCCTGGTCAGATTATGAGTCACCTTAAATGAATCCTTTCCAATGTGGAGGATTAACGTCTCTACTCTGAGCCGTTTCTGAATGACCAGATCAAGCTGTAAATCATCAACTCTCTCTTTACTACAACAGGCAGAGCAGCATCCCAGTTACTGTAGCTGCAGTGACTTCCAGTCATGTTGCAGTTTATGACACTGGTGATATGATCTATTTTATTGCCAAACATATTTAAAATGTCAGCTTTCATGTTCTCAAAATAACTGCAGTTACCACAGTCTGTAGGCCACCAAAGCCAAGTTCTAGGTTTGAGAGCAGAAAGGTGACTTTGACAAGTTTGTCTCTGATTAGCAGGGATTCAGTAAAAATCTCTAAAAGTGTTTCTTTCAAGAATGTCTCATTTTTTTTTCTTTAGGAAGTTTTGATCAAGACAGCCTCTCTGCTGTACCATGTGACAATGCAGTTATAGTCGAGCTATGACTGCTCTGTCAATATCTTTGTGTCCCTACACCCTTAAAAAGGCTGATCCGTGATGGTATTTTCAAATGTTTTTAGCTCTTTACTTTAGTTTAGATTACTTTTCATAACCTACATTAAATGCCTGGACTTGGATCTTCACCTGTGTCAGGCCCATCAGGGTTCAAGTAATTCAAGGAGCCCTATTTGTGACTGTGGCTCAGGTGGTAGTGGTTCATCTATGAGTCAGGAAGTGTGTGGATCAATCCATGACTCCCCCACTCCATGTGCTGCAGTATTCTGGGGCAAGATACTGAATCCTGAGTCTCCCCCAATGCATCTGTTAGAGCAGTGGTTCCCAAACTTTCTTCGCTGGGCCCCCCTTTGTTTTACAGAAAAAGGTCCCCCCGCACACACACACACACACACGCACGCCGCACTAACACATCCTCCAACCACACACACCCATATTTTGCTCAATTGCGGTTTATTTCACACCTCAAACATTTAGTAAACAATTAAGCAAATACAAGTAGTCTGCAGGTAGTAAGAAAATAAACTACTAACTCTTTTACGCTGCGTCCACACCTACACGGGTATTTTTGAAAACGCAGCTGTTTCGTCCACACGTAAACGGTGTTTCGAATCACCGAAAACTGCGATTTTTTAAAACTCCTTTTTTGTGTTTACGTGTGGACGAGGAATACAGAGTTTGTCATGCAATGTCAAAGGTATGTGCCTTTATTCACGTCAGCTGTGCGCCAGGTAATTGTTTACATGAGAGGAATTGGAGAATAGCAGATAAACAGTATTTTGTCTCTATCTTCAGGTTTTACTGTCTCTCCATTTACAGAGGCAGAGGCATCACGGTGTGATGATGTCACACAGTGGAAAATTGTGTTTTTATATTTTGTTTTGGATCAGACTGTGTTGGTACATAGTGTCGATTTTATTTGCATGATTTTATTGTAATAGTGATATTGCATGTTTGTTTATTGATTTTCCTATTGCATGATTTTATCCCCATATTTATAGTATGTGTTTAGTGTTGATTGAACAATATGTTTTTTTTTATTCCACTGTGGATTAAGCGGACAATTGTAGGCACCTGTGAGGTGGGGGCGTTCCCCGAGGTGGCCTATCAGCCGCCAAACTGACTTAAGGGAGATGGTGAGCGCAAAGACTGAAAGAGAGACACACGAAAAGTGAAGAGCTGGAAACAAAAACGTGTGCAAGCCAGCATCTGAACAGAAGGACCTCCGGCCTGACTGTGGGGCGCCACGAGACATTCAGCGATCGGCCAGCATAACCCGGCGATCCAGTCCCGACGGACAGAATAGCGACCGTGGGAGGCGACGCGTGAAATCCACAGTAGGGCAGGGGTACGCCTCTGCCTGCATCTGTGAGTATTAGTGATGTGCGGATCGATCCTGAAATATCGATTCCTCCGATACCAGTCATTTATGTTCTAGAATCGATTCTCACATTAAAATATCGATATTTTTAGTAATTTAGGGTTAATTTGTAGTTTATCATTAACAGCAACACAGTGGAAAGAAACTATAACATTCGGATTGTCTACATTCAAAGGAACTACTTCCTCTTCCGCCTTTCATAGTCATGTGCGAAATACGGCTGTATAAATGTGTCGCAGGCGCGCACTCACAACAATGGCTGAGCCTAATTGTGCGGACATATTTTACCTCCACAAATAGCTGAGACATGGTTTGCGATACATGTGGCAAAAAAGTGCTCCAAGAGTGAGGTGTTGTGGCTATACTTTCCCAACCTTGAGACCTCAGAATTAGGGAGACAATCAAAAGGGCACATTTTACAGGGTTTATTTATCGGATAAAATACGTTAAATGTCACCGAAACAGCGGGGGTGTCCAAATTCAGAGGCTGCTTCCACCTGAGGACCCGCCCTTCGCGGTCTAAAGAAAGCCGGGTAGTATGTCATGAGTTCCCTCGGTGGAGTGAAACTCTGCCGTCTGCTCCTTGCTATCTAAAATATAACCGGGCGCTGGCGTAAACTCTCGACCGTCTCACACTTTCTTTAATTAGTTTTCTGTTTGACGTTTATTCAGCTGTGTGAAAACCCCGGAGGAGCCCTCCCGAGGGATTAATAAAGTTTAATTTAATTTAATCTAATCTAATAACTTTAATCTCAGCCAAACCAATTTACTCACGAACAAATAAAACACTGAAAAAGCCAAACAATAACATTTTTAAGTTATCAAAGCGACTTATATATCATGTTTAACCCGAGTAGTGAAAGCCTGCGGGTGTTTGAAGACGATGTGTCGATCGGCTCAGATATTTGAAGTTTACACAGCTACATTCTCACCTGAAAACATGTTAAAAGTTGGAGGTTTTTTTGCGACCCAGAAAGAGAAATAAGAGTAATATTAAAACTAAGTAGCTGCCGCCATTGTTGGAAACTGGAATTGGCTGGGCCGCGCTATGAATTCTGCAATATGGTTTTTCAATTTTGTTGTCCAGGTGGAAATTTTTTTTGTATAAAGTATTGGTATCGGATCAGTATCGTCGATACCACCCTGAAAAGTACTTGGTATCGGATCGGAAAGGAAATCAGTGGTATCGCACATCACTAGTGAGTATTGCTTTCCCACTGTTGGGCGCTAGGAGTAGCTTTGCCGGGGAAGGGTAACCGCGGCTGCGCCGTCAACGTTGCTGGCCCGTGTCTGTTGTTTCAGGGTGGAGCTACGAGGGAGGCCGTGCGCGGGTGTGGAGAATGGCTGGACTGCACGATCGCGCACCGTCAGGTGGAGATAGGAGCCTCCTCCCTGGTCTTCTGCTGGCGAGATTCCCCATCCCAGAAGAGGAGTTCCTCTCCTATCTCTTTCAGCTCAGGAGAATTTGCCCGCGTGTTGCTGGACTGTGAGAATTAGGACCCTGGGGGGAGTTTTTAGCATAGGGAAAAACATTCATTCAGCTTTGTGTTTTTAGTGTTTAAATCATTCCGGCCGGCCGGGTTTTTTAGCGGGTTGCAAACACTATTTTTATTGTATACGGGGATTTTAGCTTGTATTTGTGACTCTGGCTGTGTTTTTTTTTTTTATGGAAAATAAATGGTGTGTTTGAAGCCAGCTAAGTTTCTGTGCTCTGAGCGCTGACCCACTCACTCCCCTTTCTGCTTGTATGTATACAGACGTGGTGGTGAAGATTTAGGTCCACCAGTTTAGCGGCTACAAGTATTTTACATGTAGTTGTTTTTTTCCTGTGTAATAATATTCAACATTGCTATCAATACATTTTTCAAAAAAAAGGCCTCTCTGTGCAAAATGGGTTTAAAAATATAAACAGCTGTCGGATACTGTTTGTCCGTGATTTAGACAGGGGGACAAATCATGGCAGGATCAGCCTGATATTATTTGTATCCCACTGTAACTTCACTGTATAAAGAGCTAACGTCTCCAAAATGTCAGGAGTAGTTAGTCATTACAACAAGTTTTTGTGAACTAAAAATCAAGAATGTGGGATCCTGTTTGATTTGAAAAGCCCAGGGCTGCTCCTGACGAAGGGAAAACCAATCCTGCAGGGGAGACCTACCTCGGCACTTGTGCAGGTGAAGCCAAAGGGCAGATATGCTTCACTATATTTTCTAGTCTTTGGCTTAGAATGAAGTTGGTTTGGAAACATATTCAGCGATGCTTCATCTCCTGCTTTGCGTTTCTGTGGGCGCCCCATGCTAGCAGTGTCCAAGCATTTTGTCCCCCTCCCCCCCCCCCTTTTTTTTTCAAAACACGCTCCCCCTGCAATGGCTCTGAGGGGGGGGGGGAGGCACACTTTGGGAAGGTCTGTGTTAGAGTGTTATACACTTAGGCATAAATAGGCCAAGTGGGGCTTTCTCAGCGCTTCAGGACTGTTTTGAGTGCACAGCCTGGAACATGTTTAAAGAGGCAGCCACCCAAAATGACTTCTTGGACCTGGACGAGTTCACTGAATCCGTGACCTGTTACATCAGTAAGTGCACAGAAGATGTAACTGTAACTGGAGATGTCACACTCCCTGAGGAGCTGAACAAATTCGACACGTGGTATGATGCCCTGGACAACACACAAGCAAAGAAAGCCACGCCCCCCACCACCGACCAGACCATCTCTTTGCCTGCAGCCGATGTGAGGAGCTCTCTCACCAAGGTCAACCCACGAAAAGCTGCTGGACCAGAAAACATCCCAGGTCGTGTGCTGAGAGAGTGCGCTGATCAGCTGGGTGATGTCTTCACAGACATTTTCAACTCATCACTGAGCCAGATGATCGTCCCAGCGTGCTTCAAATCCACCGCCATCATCCCAGTGCCAAGGAAATCCTCAGTATCCTGCCTGAATGACTACTGTCCCATCGCACTGACCCCCATCATCATGAAGTGCTTTGAGAGACTTGTCATGGAACACATGAAGAGCAACCTCCCCTGCTCACTGGACCCGCTGCAGTTTGCATATCGGCCAAACAGATCGACCGAAGATGCTATTTCCACTGCACTTCACCTCTCCCTCTCCCACCTGGACAAGAAAGACAGTTATGTCAGAATGCTGTTCATAGACTTCAGCTTAGCATTCAACACCATTATCCCCTAAAACCTGTTTAACAAACTCAGCAAGTTGGGACTGAGCACCTCTCTCTGCAACTGGATACTAGATTTCCTGTCAGAGAGGCCTCAGTCCATCCGTATCGGCGACAACATCTCCAGCACCATCAGGCTGAGCACAGGAGCTCCTCAGAGCTGTGTTCTCAGCCTTCTGTTGTTCACCCTCCTGACACACGACTGCACCGCCCTACACAGCTCTAACCACATCATCAAGTTCGCTGACAACGCAACCGTGGTTGGACTCATCAACAGCAACGACGAGTCAGCGTACAGAGATGAGGTTCAGCAGCTGGCGTTCTGGTGCAGTGAGAACAACCTGTCACTAAATGTGGACAAAACCAAGGAGATGATCGTTGACTTCAGGAAGACTCGCTCCACCCACACACCGCTCAGCATCCACGGTTCCATTGTTAACTGTTAACTGCACCAAGTTCCTGGGAGTTTATACCTCAGACGACCTCACCTGGACCACTAACACCACTTCCATCACAAAAAAGGCCCAGCAGCGCCTCCACTTCCTGAAATGCCTGAAGCGGGAGAACCTCCCTCCTCCCACCCTCACCATATTCTACAGGGGCATCATAGAGAGCGTTCTGACCAGCTGCATCTCCGTGTGGTTTGGAAACTGCAAAGTCGGTGACCTCAGCCAGCTACATTGGCTCATCAAAGCAGCTGCCAAGATCATCGGAACATCTCTCCCTCTGCTACAGGACATCTTTCACAAACGCTGCATCAGTAAGGCCTCCTGCATCGTGTGTGACCCCTCACACCCCTCACATGGACTCGTTTCCCTCCTGCCATCTGGCAGACGCTATCGCAGCATTGGCGCCCGATCCTCCTGACAGATAGCTTTCTCAAAGTGTATACTCACTCCCCTTACCTCAGTCTCAAGTGTGTGTGGGCGGTTTATCCTTCAAGCTCGGGTCCTCTACCAGAGGCCTGGGAGCTTGAGGGTCCTGCGCAGTATCTTAGCTGTTCCCAGGACTGCGCTCTTCTGGACAGAGATCTCCAATGTTATTCCCGGGATCTGCTGGAGCCACTCGCCTAGCTTGGGAGTCACCGCACCTAGTGCTCCGATTACCACAGGGACCACCGTTACCTTCACCCTCCACATCCTCTCGAGCTCTTCTCTGAGCCCTTGGTATTTCTCCAGCTTCTCGTGTTCCTTCTTCCTGATATTGCTGTCATTTGGAACTGCTACATCGATCACTACGGCCATCTTCTTCTGTTTGTCTACCACCACTATGTCCGGTTGGTTAGCAACCACCATTTTGTCCGTCTGTATCTGGAAGTCCCACAGGATCTTAGCTCGGTCATTCTCCACCACCCTTGGGGGCATCTCCCATTTTGACCTTGGGACTTCCAGGTTATACTCGGCACAGATGTTCCTGTACACTATGCCGGCCACTTGGTTATGGCGTTCCATGTATACCTTGCCTGCTAGCATCTTGCACCCTGCTGTTATGTGCTGGATTGTCTCTGGGGCATCTTTACACAGCCTGCACCTGGGGTCTTGCCTGGTGTGATAGACCCCAGTCTTTATGGATCTTGTACTCAGAGCTTGTTCTTGTGCTGCCATGATTAGTGCCTCTGTGCTGTCTTTCAGTCCAGCTTTGTCCAGCCACTGGTAGGATTTCTGGATATCAGCCACCTCCTCTATCTGCCGGTGGTACATACCGTGCAGGGGCCTGTCCTTCCATGATGGTTCCTCGTCTCCCTCCTCTTTCTTGGGTTTCTGCTGCCTGAGGTATTCACTGAGCACTCGGTCAGTTGGGGCCATCTTCCCAATGTATTCTTGGATGTTCGTTGTCTCATCCTGGACTGTGGTGCTGACACTCACCAGTCCCCGGCCCCCTTCCTTCCGCTTAGCGTACAACCTCAGGGTGCTGGACTTGGGGTGAAACCCTCCATGCATGGTAAGGAGCTTTCTTGTCTTTATGTCAGTGGCTTCTATCTCCTCCTTTGGCCAGCTTATTACCCCAGCAGGGTACCTGATCACGGGCAGGGCGTACGTGTTGATGGCCCGGATCTTGTTCTTACCATTCAGCTGACTCCTCAGGACTTGCCTGACCCTCTGCAGGTACTTGGTGGTTGCAGCTTTTCTAGCGGCCTCTTCATGGTTCCCATTCGCCTGCGGGATCCCCAGGTACTTGTAACTGTCCTCTATGTCTGCAATGTTGCCTTCTGGTAGTTCAATCCCCTCAGTTCTGACTACCTTCCCTCTCTTTGTTACCATCCGACTACACTTCTCCAGTCCGAATGACATTCCAATGTCATTGCTGTATAGCCTGGTAGTGGATCTGGATCAGTGAATCAATGTCTCGTTCACTCTTGGCATACAGCTTGATGTCATCCATGTACAGGAGGTATTCTTCTTATTCTTATTTTTCCTATATTTATTGTTGCTCTTTTGCACTGTATGGAACTGGAGCCTCGTCGTCTTGTCTCTCTATGTACTGAACTGTACATAGCAGAGATGACAATGAGGTTGACTTTGACTTTGACTAAAAGTGCTTTATAAATGTGTGAGTGAGCTATGCAGTAATAAGCACTTTGAGTGCTCAACTGAGTAGGAAGTTACTAAATAAGTTTATTTAACATAACATCATGCCATCTTTACATTTTTTCTTAATAAGAGTGTTTTAATACACTATGTCTATGACACAAACTTTTATTATTTGTAATTTCGCATCATGAAGAGAATAATAAATGATATTTATAAACACCATCAACTGTGAACAGCTTTATTTCCCGTAACGCTGTGAACCACAGAACAGGGGGCTGTAAATAACCACAAAGCTGCACAAAGTTCATATGTTAATGCAAACTGACACTTGTAGGAAAACACCTTCTTACTACATGAACCCTACTATAAGCTAAACCAGAACACCTAGCAGTGCAAATTCTTTTTTTTTTTCTTTTTTTTTTTTTTTTTTTGTGTCCCGTTTGGATCTTTAGCCATCAGAATTGTTGTTTTAAGGCCAAGAAAGATGCCAAGCGGATTTATTTTACCAAGTGGATCATCATGGCCTTGCCATATTGGTCCATTTAATTGACCTTTTATTATAATTATGAATTTATTTTATTTTCGGTTTCTACAAACAGGACAGTCATGTCTGTCCCGTTTGTAGCAGTGCAAATTCCGATCAGTGTCAGACTACAGTTAACTGGAAACAACAAGAGGGAAGAGGTGCTGTGGTCTTACACAGAACTTTAAAGTGGTCAAAATGATTGAAGGTCAGTTTGAGCTACAGGTAATGACAGTTAATGATCTTTTGTCTGTTCAGTCTTTCTAACAACTTGTTCAGCTTCTTCTAGGCTGCTTTATTTTCCCCTTTGTGCACTGCTGGAATGTTCAAAGGCCCAGATGTGGTTTAAAAGTCACAACACGTCTGACTTTATAAAAGCTTTAACACATGAAACCCTTGGTGAATAAGAGCTTGCCTGCCTTTGCAAGAAAATAATGGATATAGCAAGCTCTGCATCTTATCTTAAAGACCTCTTAGTACCATCATTCCAATAGAGCTCATCGCTCTCAGACTGGAACTTGTTGTTCCTAGAGTATTTAAAAGTAGAATGGGAGGCAGAGCCTTCAGTTTTCAGGCCCCTCTTCTATGCAACCAGCTTCCAGTTTGGATTTGGGAGCCAGACGCCATCTCTATTTTTAAATTTTCCTTTTTGAGAAAGCATATAGTTGGGCTGGATCAGATGACCCTGAATCCTCCCTCAGTTATGCTGCAATAGACGTAGACTGCTGGGGGATTTTCAAGAGTGTTTCTCCTTTACTTAGAATGCGTTTATAAACCTCTCTGATTTAAATCATTCATTATTATTAATCTCTCGCTCTCTTCCATAGAATGGCTTTTTTCTGGTTTCTCTCCCTTCACACCCCCAACTGACAGTGGCAGATGGCTGCTCCACAATGTAATGTAATGTTGGACAGACCATCACACCATAATTTGAAGTAACAACTGAATTTAACGGATTGTATTTTGTTAGATCATGAAGCATTCATGCATCAACCCCCCACCCCCACGCCCCCACAGTCTGAATCTCACCTTCACGTTTCCTGTAAACACGTTGTGTCACCAGCAGAACCACCAGAGAAACCAGTAGAACCAGAACACAGACTGTTCCAACAAACAACAACACATTGGTAAGAGGAGGTGTGGATGTAGGTGGAGGTGTGGATGTAGTTGGAGGTGTGGTGGTGTGTTTCTCTAAAACAAAGCAAACACAGTCATTAAGTTGTCGTCACATAGTGAATGTTGAAACCTGCAGAAACACAGACAGGTGAGTGTGTCACCTGTGACAGTGATCCAGCTGGATGGAGACTCTCCATGACCGCTGATGTCACACTTGTAGAGGCCTTCATCAGACCTGGAAACATGCTGGATGGTCATGTGACCTGTAGGCTGCTTCCTGATGAGGGAGCCATCTTTATAGAAAGCAGCTGGGAGGTTGGAGGGAGTGGTCTTTGTTTTACAGAGCAGAGTGACGTCATCTCCCTCCATCACAGGGAGGACAGGACTCTGCAGGATCACTGATCCACCTCAACACAGAGACAAACTACAGCATTTCATCCATTTACACACAGCTTCATCAACACTAACTCCACACACTCAGCTTACCAGTGACTGTCAGGTTAACCATGTTACTGATGGGACCCTCTCTGGACTCACACCAGTAAACTCCAGTGTCCAATGGGTCGATGTAGCTGATGTTACAGGAAGAACCAGCTGGTTTTCCCCACCCATCTCCACACTGAGTCTTCTGTCGTGTCTTTGGGTTTCTCCTCAGAGTCCATCCAGCAGAGCTGTCGTCCTCCTCACAGCTCAGAGACACAAAGTCGTCTTTAAAAAACTGAGAGCTACTCGGACTCACAGTCAGACGAGCAGCCAGGAAGAGGATATGATGTGAATCAATTTTCAAAAGAGAATGACCAACTGAGTTTCATAATCTTTTACTGTTTCAACAACAGTAACACAGCCACCCAAAATAAAACATATATTGCACTATAAACATATAATGCAGTAAACATCACGTGTCTTCAGTATTCCTAAATCACTTTACATTTAAAATGTGATACTGATAGTAAAGACAGTAGTCAAGCATGCAGTCAGATCCTGGCTGGTCCAGGTTCAGTACTCTCAGATGCACAGTTATAATTAATGTTATTAAAAACACCAAAAAAAAGGTGGTTTTGGATTTAATGCCTCAGTTTATAGAGACAAGCTTTATTGAAAGTTTATACGTGGCAGACAGCATTAAAAATAAGATGCAGAAAATGTCTATTTAAGACTCTTTGAGATGTTTTGGATGATCACGATGAGGTCATTGACCTTGGTTTGTTGTGCAGCACAGCAGTAAGTTCAGACCTAAAGAGAAATGATATCAGTCAATCTGAGTTTTCAGCTGGTTCACATTACAGCAAAGCTCCTTCTGGTACCATGTCTCCCCTTTAGGGGACTTTTAGCTTCTGCTTAGGCCTTTTCTAGCTGTTCGTTTGTCTGTTTTTGTTTTTAAAACTATATCCATAAATATCATGAATGTGTCACAGAGACACAGACAGCTGCTAATCATTGTCAGTAACAGACAAATAAAATAGGTTCAGTTTCCCACTTCTGGGATAGCTGAGGTGAACGGCAGCAGACAGAAGGTACAGCCCCCTGTGTCAACATCCACCTGTCAATCAAACAGGCCACACCTACAATAATATCAACTTTAAGCCTTCATTCCTCAAGAAACAAATTAAAAATACACACTTTAAAATATGTTCTTTCCTGATTTCTCGGTTTTATGTACAAACAACACTGGTTCATCTGTGATTCATAAGTCAGTGTTAAATAGCTTAATGCTTAAAACTGTGGCTCAAGACTTTTGCACAGTACTCTGTCTCACAACATATGTCACCACCCTTGTATAACTCAGCTGATATACTATAAAAACAGTTAACTGCATTTGGAAGTGAAAGATTGAACTTACAGAGCAGCTGCTGAAGAGATGCTGGGTTCATCTTGACTGAGCTCAGACACAGCAGTTAAATCAACTTCCTTCTGCATGCAAGGCTACATTTACTGCTTTGTGGTTTTCTTGTTGACATTACGACAGCTGATTTAAAATAGCACAGATGATCAAACTCCATGTGACCATGTGACCTTTCTATGTTATGCTTTAAAGCGTTGTACTTTTGTTAAAATGGTAAAAAAAAACAACAACCCTGTTTTTCAACTGTCAACTTGAGAAATAATGTTTAGCAGGTAGCTGTTGTGTGTTTGGGGCTAGTATGAGACCCTCTCTCTCCCACCCTCCCCCACTAAGTGAGTTGGAGGAAGGAGCTGTTGTTAAGGAAAGAGGGCCATACAAGCAGGAGGCCTAAAATAGTTAGTGCATACCTTTGTCAGTGTGTTAACTCCAAATGTTTGTAATTCACTTCTTCAGTCAGCAAACCCAGGGAGTAGAACTCTTTGAACACAACCATTTTTCACCCAAGCCTTTGGTGATTGCAGAGATACTCAGAATTCCACCTTAAGGCATAGTAGACCCTAAATTTCATCACAGCACCCCTAAAAATAACTACAGTAATACTAGTACTGATGATGTATTTTACTATTATTTTGATATTGTTTTCTAATGTTATATTTGCCAACTGGAGAGAGTGAAAAGCGGCCAGTATTGTTGATGTCTTAAAGAGACAGTGACCTCACACAGAGGCGTTTCTGCTTGTTGATGATGAAGAGGTAATTTAATGACACAAATCAGTGATGCCGATTTAAAGAACACTTTAACTACGGCAAAAGTTCAAATTGTTCTGATGTTGTGACTTTGTCTGCTTCTTTATATTTGTTCTCTAAACAGCGTCAAAAAAGTGTCGCAAAGCACGAGACATAATCCACATGTAAACTAAGCTTTGCAAATGTGTGCAATGATTTGCGTGTAAATTTTGAGGACCCACACGCAGGTGCTTCAATCCACACACATATACAAGGCAATCTGACCACCACGTAAAACTATTTTACAAATGTGCAAAAGCCAAATAATTACTGATCGTTTAAGCACAGTTTACTAAGTTCAGCTTCCTGAATTTGAAAATTTTACCTTTTGAAAACCTTTCTGAACGTACAAATATCTAAAAGTACACACGACATCACTCTTGCCCACAAAACCTTATCCTCCTAGGACCCTGCGTCCACATATGTGGACATCACATTTTGGGTTATTTAGACCAAAATACTCAATTTTGCTCTACATGGGCCTGATAGCCACTTACGAGTACATTATACTGCTACTCTTGTATCAAAATTTTAAATGAATATCCTCATATGTGGCTCTTATTTTTCTTAAAAACAAAAATAAGGTAAAAAAAAAAAATCTGGTAATTCTTTATTTTCACATTCATCGGGCCCCAATATGCCCAAATATCAAAGAGAAATTAAAAATGCTGTGGAAGAGTTCGGGTCTTAGGAGGTTAAATATGTGTGTGCGAATCACCGCACGGATCACTTCTCACACCCATGTGGGGTTTGAGACAAATGTAACGCTGGCAGCTTCCCACAGAGCCACATATGTAAGATGCGTTCAAGTCCCAGGGTAAAACTGACATCTGGGCTTCCACTGCATGTATGTGTTTTTTTCTTTCAAATAAAATGCACGCTTCTTTTTCTACATAAACGGAACATAGATTTACCATTATCAGCTTTATTATTTTACTTTGTTAAACATTTCTATTCCTATTGAAGATCAGGGGTGTGTGAGTATACCCACTCCTGTTTCTTCACATCCCAACTCTGGATTAAAATGTAAAGGTGCAAAAAAACGAAACTGTCACAGCTGTCGAGGAGAGCCGTGTGGAGGTAAAAGGACCCTAATGCAGGCAGTTGACTGATAGTGCAAGTGACGTTTATTTACAAGTAATAGAGTGACGGAACAGGCAGTGAGGAATAGTGATGTGACGTTCTGTATCGAGGCTTCAAAGCTTGTGTCGAGTAATGGAGGGGGCGTTTCCGCGATGCGCGTTTCGAGGCTTGCTTCATTTATGGGAGGAGCTGAAAATGATGACGTCCGAAGCCTCGCTGCCCGGCTGTACCACGTGACTGGTTCATGAAGTGGTTCGAACTTTGCCGCGAGCTATGACAGCGATATAAACCCCTCAGACTTCATTCAAAATGTAGGTGTTTGATGGAGAGTTGCGGTTAGTGAGAGTTTGGAGACAGTTTGGAGGTTTATGAGAGTGAGGAGAGAAAGTCAGGAGAGAATGGAGCCAGCTAAGAAGAGGAGGATGTCCTCCCCTGTGTGGGAACATTTTAATTTTATTCCTCCCAGCAAGGTATGTAAATTTCCACAGAAGATGTATTTTCATAATACTGATGGTGCAATACAATTTATGTTAAGCTGTCTGTACTTTTGTAAGGTGAAGTGTTTGCTATGTGCCAGGGAGCTGGGATATAACAACAACACCTCATCCATGCTTAGGCACTACAGAGCTTTGCATGAGAATAAGAGGAACACCGAATGTGGAGCAAGACCAGGTGAGCCATCAAATGCCATGATAATATAGCATGCAGTAATGTTACTAAATGATATAACAATATTATACAGCTGTAATAAGTTACGTGTGTGATATTTATATTTGTGCTTTGTCTTTATTGTCTTTCCTCAGGAGAACAATCTCAAATAGATGAAGACCTGGTTAGCATGGTGATTGAGGACTCCCAGCCATTTAGCATTGTGGAGGACAAAGGATTCAAAAGATTTGTTAAATCATTAAATCCTAGCTATGTTCTCCCCACTAAAGGTCATAAAAGCAGTGAAAATTTAGTTTTTACAGAATAAAATGTGAACAGGCAGGACTGAGGCCTCAGTGTGTAGCTGTCCATACCTCAACGTTACAAAAGCACAACCACTGTCCACACCCCAACCACACCTCACCTCACAGTAAATGATCATTTTCCATACTGCCAGTATAAATATACACAGTATACTGCCATCTCAGGAGACTGAAAAGATTCGGCATGAGCCCCCGCATCCTCAGGACCTTCTATCACTGTGCCATTGAGAGCATCCTCACTGGATGCATCACCACCTGGTATGGCAACACCACCGCCTACAACTGCAAAGCTCTCCAGCGTGTAGTGCGGTGCTCTGAACGGATAATTGGAGGTGAGCTTCCCTCCCTCCAAGACATCTACAGGAAGCGCTGCCTGAGGAAAGCGGGGAGGATCATCAAGGACTCCAGTCACCCCAGCCATAAACTGTTCAGACTGCTTCCATCAGGAAGGAGGTTCTGCAGCATCCGGTCCCGTACCAGCAGACTGAGAGACAGCTTCTTCCATCAGGCCATCAGACTGCTGAACACGTCATAGACACCTCAGCTTCACTACTGGAACTTCAACACTATGCACTCCACACACTGTACAATAATGCCACTGTTTTGCACATATTCAACTCTGTATATTTTTATATTTTATTTTTTTTTTACTATTTAATTTGTAAAAATGTGTACACACACACACACACACACACACACACACACGTAGGATAATATTTAGTATACACATCCAGAAATGCATACACTATTATATATTGTACATATATTTATTAGTTTCAGATTAGCCATTCTTGTATTTTGCTCGTTTGTGTTGTTGTGTTTGCATATCCCTGTTGCTTGTGGGGCTCGCACACAAGAATTTCACTCGCATGTGCTGTGCCAGTGTGCCTGCACATGTGAGGTGACAATAAAAGTGATTTGATTTGATTTGATCACTACAATATAGATGTTTGACACACTCCTTTTGTTGTTGACATTTGCAGGCTGTGTGCAAAAGGCCACGCTCTTCAAATTCATGCCAACTAATATTTCTACGTCCAGTAGGTGTCCTACTAGAGCACATGAAGCTTCACGCTGGGGTGAACCAATTGGATTAAGAGCTTCAGTGCTTCATGAAGCTTCATCTGCCCATCACTAGTGAGGAATGACAAATGACTGGAAAACCTAAACTGGGAAAACTAAATGACAAACATAAGAAACGGGGTGCAGCGCAGAGAGCCGCAGACAGAGGAACAAAACACCATGAAACACAGACGAACAGGCAGGAGAACACACAGGGCTTAAATACACACAGCAGTAATCAGGGGATGAGAGACAGGAGGGCAACACAGCTGGGAGAAATCAGAGCTGAGGGGACAGGGGAAACGTAACCTGAACACACTCACATGAGACGGAGACCTTCAGAATAAAACAGGAAACTCAGACACAGAGAACCAGACAAGACAATGAACCACACAGACAGATTCACAAACAGACAGTGTGACACCAGAGGCAGACAGAACACAGAAGTGGGACCAGGGCAGGCACAGAACAGAAACCTAACAAATGGCAAATTATAACAGAATACATACTCAGAATAAACAAAAGCATAAAGAAACACAAAACACTGAGTCGGCAGACTCAGGACCATGACAGAAACAAACAGCCTCAATGTCCTGTCATCAGTGACAGGACCGTGATGGATGCCTGGTGGAATTCTGACTGACTGTCAGCTGGTGGGTGACTGTAACCATATCCCCCACCTGTGACCAGGACGATGCAACCATGATTATTAAATCCCATAATAGCATCACTTACTACATTTATAACTTTCAAATGTGTTCAGGGATTTATAATTATCACAGAATCACAATGTTGAGGCTGACTATAAAATATTGATGTACGCTTACAGCAAATAAAACACAGGTTGTGCACACCTGACAGAAAGTGATGCTTGCATTTTATGATTTTATGATTATTGCTGACTGGTGTTTCTGAACATGAATGATTATTTTATTGCACAGCTCATGGTCTAATGTTCAAATGTAAATACATTATGTGTAAATACTTTTGGCAGTAGTGTATATGCTGACAGCCTCCTGCAGCAGCTCACCCACACTGGACACCTTTTGAGAAGAGAACTGTTTTCCCTCCCGATCAACCTGACAGTTTGCCAATTTTTTTTAGAGGCAGACCAAAAATCTTTTTCAATTTTTAACATCTTCATCATGTTTTGTACAATACGTCCACCACCCCTCCTGTGGACAAGTCCTTGCTTTTCTTCCATCTATTGTCCCTCACACCCAACATATCTGTCCTCCTCCTATCTTCATTCTCTCTGGTGTGATTTTACAGAACATAAAAACATTTACAGTGACTGCTCTCATCAGCACAATCCTGCCTTTCCTGCTCTCCTGCTGCCTCCTAACATTCTTTTTTAATGACCTCCATGTTTTGCAGTTGCTTCCTGACACATTTCCTTCCTGACAAAGCCCTGCCCATGTATGCGGGTTTGAGATCGACAGTAAGAGTGCATACTGGGCTGGGCTTCCCTGTCGTGTACACACTCTGTACTACAAACATTTATCACACTTTCATTGAGAGTTTTAATGCAATTAAGCATTTATTTTCTGCTATACAAAGACTCTACAGGTGCCTAGAGCTCTACACCTGTAGATTTTTTTTTTTTATCAAGCTAAGCTTCCTCGTGTGATTAGTGAAATACTTCCATGCTTACCAAGTGTAGCTTATAAACAATGTAAGCTGCAAAGAGAGGGAAGCAGTGGTTTGTGTTTTTGGAATGATAGATAAAAGTCCTCATCAGTGTAGTAGGACTTGACTTAAGCGGCCAAAGAAATGCAGGAGACTGATGCTGTCACCGTTTTGTGACCCAAACAATATTTACAAAGAAACAAATAAGAAACTCAACTCCAAATTAACTCAGTTCAAATAAACATAACTGAACTTAAATCAATGAAAATTACGGTCAAACTGCACACAGCTACACTGACCTGGTCCTTTCTCCTCAAACACCTGAGTTCTGCTTAAATAATAATAATGGATTGCATTTATATAGCGCTTTTCGGGACCCCTCAAAGCTTTAAAATACCACTATTCATTCACTCTCACACACTGGTGAAGGCAAGCTACAGTTGTAGCCACAGCTGCCCTGGGGTAGACTGACAGAGGCGAGGCTGCCATATCGCGCCATCGGCCCCTCTGGCCATCACCAGTAGGCGGTGGGTGAAGTGTCTTGCCCAAGGACACAACGACCGAGACTGTCCGAGACGTGGCTCAAACCGGCAACCTTCCGATTACAAGACGAACACCCAACTCTTCAGCCACGATTACCCCAAATAATCCACTTAACCAAACAATTTCACCACTGGACTATTCCATTCAGTAGGTAGATAAGATGAAAATGATTATATTCAAACCTCTACTGCCACTCTTTACTAGCAACATAAACTCTGGTGTAATCAATACACATGACAATAAATCTATTTCTCCATAAACCCTCTAAAATCAACTTTCTTAAATTACAAGAGTTTTCCCCCTTCGCTTGGTCTCTTCCTGTGACCTCAGATGAACCCAGAAGGTATAAAGCAGGAAGTAAAACTACTTTCCTCCTTTTGTTTCTGGAAGACAGGTAGGTAAGGTTAGTTCTAACTAAACCAATTAACAGTTGAAATAAATAACATGTTAACTTAACAAATTTGTAGGAATTGATTTAAACCAAAATGTTATATTATATAATCTGTAAAAGTGCAAAACATAAACAAACCCGGGATAGTAGACGTTTGCCTATTGCAGACTACATATGAAATATGGTTAAATCGTGATCGTGTGGAAACGTAACCTGATCGTGGCTCAAGAGTTGGGAGTTCGCCTTGTAATCGGAAGGTTGCTGTTTCGAGCCACGTCTTGGACAGTCTCGGTCGTTGTGTCCTTGGGCAAGACACTTCACCCACCGCCTACTGGTGATGGCCAGAGGGGCCGATGGAGCAATATGGCAGCCTTGCCTCTGTCAGTGCGCCCCAGGGCAGCTGTGGCTACAACTGTAGCTTGCCTTCACCAGTGTGTGAATGGGTGGATGACTGGGTGTGTAAAGTGCTTTGGGGTCCCTAGGCGGGACTAGCAAAAGTGCTATATAAATACAGACCATTTACCAATATTATCATAAAATAAATAATGTATTAATGACTTAAAAAAATCACACTTTTTAAACTCATGTAATGGTTTATTTAACTCCTGGTAAAGGTGTATAAACTCTTAATTTAGCCTTTGAAAACCAGTTCTGAAGTTCATGATTTAACATACTAGATGTGTGACTGTAGCTGGGTGTGAATATATAATAGAACTTATAAGTTAAGTTATATAATAAGTTATAACTTATAAAATTGTAAAAATTATCGTAAAGTGTATAATTTATTAACAACTTTTTTTTTAATCACACTTTTTAAACTCGTGTAAATGTTTATTTCTGACACCCCTGGTCCTCCATACTGATCAGGTGAAACAGTGGTTTATTAGCTGGTATGACATCATACCATCCAATGAAGGCCTCACATTATTATTTTACATTCATTATTAACATTTAACCTTCACACCTTTAGAAGCTTTTACATTTTAAACTATGATCTTTTTGAACTCTAACCTAAAACAGAAAAAATCTTTTTACTAGATTCTAAACACTTGATTATACAGACAGACGAATAGGCGCCACCTTACCTCATAATTTCCTGTAATTTCCTTTTTTCATGCAGTGGAATTTCCTCTCACAGGGGCACAGGGATATTGCTCAGGGTATCAGTCATACACCGCATAAAATAACTTTAGGTAAATTTAATAGCTTTAAAGAGCATCTGTATATTCTTTATTATTGTTTTTTTAATCCAGGAAACTACCAACAATGAAGCTGTGGGAGATAAGAAAGGAAATGCTGTTAAAAACAGCTTTAACCGCGTTTGTCCTCTCATGTTTCCTGGGACGTCTGGACTGTGAAGGTAAGATGTGTTAATCCTGTAAAACATTAAATTGTAGTTAAATTCAAATGCTAATATACAGTACAGGTTCAGTACATCAGCCTCTCAACTGTCTGGCCTTATGTACAGGTCCTTTAGAAATAAACTATGAAATAAATAACAAGCCATCGCTGTCTGGTACACAAACATCAACAAATTTCTGTATTAAACACCCTGAATGTGACTGACAAGTACAAACAGGTTTTTATACCTTTGTTTTATCATTTTGTACAGACTCTGGCCTTTTCCACAGAGTATGTGAAGCCATTTTACCCATTTTAGCTCAGTAAAACCCACACCACAGTCTACAAATGTTAAAAAAAAGCGTATAAACTCTGAAGTTAGACATTCAAAACCCACTGAAGTTCATGATTTAACATGCTTGTGATGGACCGAGTTGAAAAACAGGAGGAGCCCAGGAATTATTAGAAAAATATGGTTTCCATTTATTTAACCCCCAAAAATTATATTTACAAGACTAATAAAGGTTGAGCTCATAAAACAGGTCACAGAAACAAAACTGAACCCAGGCAAAGACTGCAAACTTAAACCAAATGACTGCTCAAACATACATAATTGACCTAAACATATTTCATGTTTAGGTCAATTATGAAAAATGACATACAAGGGTATATATAATGGCTGATCAGACCATTGTGACACATGAGGGGTAACAAACAAAACACAATCATAAATCACAAACGATGCAGTACAATCTAGGTTGTTAATAAACTAAACACTAAAGAAGAAAATCAAAAACCCCATTAAACCCTAAACTCAAATATTTAATTAAATACAAATACTTTGTTTTTAAAGTAAAGAAAACACACATCCCCCCCCCCCCCTTCTGCAGGAAGTGGTGGTATGGTCCAATTATCTTCCTTTGTATTTAATGGTTTCAAACCCTGGCTACCATCTTTTTGTCCGGCAACTCCCAGGGATGATAGCAGGTAAGAAATAAAAAGACAAAGGTTAGTCAGAAAGCAAAGAAATGAAGTGGTATGAATACATAAGTAAACTAAATGTGCGCGCTTACAAATAGAACAAATGTATCCAAACCAATCAATAAAGTTATTGGAAACTAAAATGTATTACTATGTTCAAATGAAGAATGAAAATACGAAAGTTACCGACTTTAGAGTGTGGCCACGGGTTTGGCCATCACAATGCTGGATGTGTAAACATATCTGGGTCTGAATGTAACGCAGTAAAGCTTTTTTTACTCGCTTATAAATTCTCACAGAATTTACACAAAAATAAAAACTCAGGTTTCTGATATTTGAAGCACAATAATAAGCGTGTTTGAATTATTGGATGCATATTATCTTTATGACTGACCTGTTTTCTTCTTATTTTAGAGCTAACAGTCAAACAAGCAAAGGATGTAACTCTGGAGTGCTATGGCCCCAGTGATGCTAACATAATGATAAGCTGGCAAATGCCTGACCTGCAGTCAGAGTATTATGTGTTCTACTTCAGCGATGAACACATTCACAAAGACAAACAGCATGAATCATTTAAAGGTCGAGTGGAGCTGAAAGATCCAGAGATAAAGAATGGAAACTTTTCTGTGATTCTCAAAAATGTCGCCATGAACGACGCTGGAAAATATGAATGTTATGCTGGATACAACAGACAGAGACCTCAGCTTTTGAAGAGCATCAACCTGAAGGTAAAAGAAGAAGGTGAGTGTGAAGTTGAGCTGCTTCCTGGTTGATGATGTTTGTTTCTAAAGATGTTGTTGATGAGACTTTGTAGAAAGCATCTGGTCTGAGTGATGTGATCAGAGTGCAGTAGATAATGTCTGACAGCAGTTTGAAGAGGAAATGGATTCTGTTCTGTTCTTCACTCATCACCTACCTGACAGCTGACACCTCACACCTGTTTCTCACCTGCAGGTCAGACAGTACTCGATAAGGACAAAGACCAGAGGAGTGGAGCTGATGGCGTAGAAGTTGACATGTCGATTTCCGTTGTGCTTGCTGCTGCTGTTTTGTTGTTTTAGCCGTCTGTTGAACTGCAGCCAGTTTGAAAGGCCACAGATGGAAATATCACAGTGTATATTCACTCCACCCACCCACTCAGCATTCACAGTGACAGATGTGCTGAGGACAGACAGAAGTTAACGATGCACAATTAAACTGGAATTTAGCACCTGGAGGAAACATTAAGTTATGTTCGTGTTTGTGATTATCTGAAGTTTCCTGCTCAACATACATGTTTGTTTACATTGTTATCTGCTGCCTTTTTTAGTCACCATCAAATATCACTGAGCTATTATGAATTCTGAATTTTACATTTTGATATTTTTGTCCTACATATTTTTCATTTTACATTTTATTTTTATATTTTACATGTTTTTTGCATTTTTAAAGGCTTAAAATACTGTTGAGAAGGAAGGTTACATTATATGGAAAGAAGGCCAAATATAAGCCCTGACGGCCATCACTAGTCCACTGGATGACTTTGAAAAATATAAAATGTGAATTAGAAAAGAAAAAGTAAGATGTTGGACTATTTACTGTATTTTGTCATTAACAGTGGATAACATCATGAGAATCGATCATAGATTAATTTTTTAAAAACTATTAGTATAAAGAACAAAGTTTTTATAACAAATTCTCAGGATTGATGAATCTGTAACATCAGCAAAATGTTTTACACTTGGTCATGTGCAATAAAGGACATGTGAATGAATCCAGTGCATGTACGAGCAGATTAACACCAGCCTGGCTTGCAACAAACACTCTGAGAGATATCGTTGTATTATTGTTAGATATGCTGTTTCTACTACTTTACTTTCAAACCATCTGTCCTCTCTGTCCAAAACGTGAACATCGGCATCCTTGAAAGTGTGACCTTTGACCTTTAGGTGCAGATGTAGAGCTGAGTCTTGCCCTGTCGAGGTGGCGCGTCTGTTTTGTGGCTGTTTGGTCTCACCAGTGTAGAGGTCTGAGCACTCCTCGCTGTACTGCACAGCACACACTATGTTGACTGGCTTGTGTTTGGGAGTTTTGTCCTTGGGATGAAACATCTGTGAACGACCATCTCTGAACAGAGGAGGTGGCTCACAACACCGACTGTCCGCCACCTACAACCCAGTTTTGAGATCTTGATCACATCCTGCAACAGCTGATCTCAGTAGGTCACATGACAGGATGAGGCAAGATCTCACAATGGTGGTAAATGTGGTATTGGAACCATTTTACCGGTTGTAGGTTGATTGGTGGGTGTGATTGCAAACCTGCTTGATCAGGGATGAGTTCATTCCTTGTGTTACAGTGCCATCTTGTGGTGGTTTTGAGAATCGTTGCGAATAGAGTTTGTGCAGTACATTTAAGAATGGTGCGCTTCTTTAATCGGACTGTTAAGAGGCCCGTTCCAATAATTTTTATTCCATATTTATGCTGTAATGATTTTTGTCCTTTTTCAGAGAATCCACATATTATTTAACACTCATCTACTATCACACTACATATAAAATGAATTGCATCTCTTACAGCTCGATCCCGTGGTGTAAGCCTCTCCTAATGACCGAGGATAACCAGAGTAGCACAAAGTTGAACAGACGCGCCTCATTCTGAGCAGAATTATTCAATTATGTTTTCATACATGTGCGGATGCAGGTGTGTGAGTGAGAGAGCAAGAGAAGGACTGAAAGAAAGCATGGAGGACTTGACTAAACCATGTAATCAAGATGTAAATCAACTTTGGGTTTGAATCAGCTCCAAGTACACAGCTGAGTGTGACAAGTGTTGTTGGCTTGTTTAGAAACATTTTGTGTCCTGATAGAATCAAAATTGTATTAACATCAGCTTCTTTTCAGCAGTTAGTAAGTTTGTGTCTCTTGACACTGTGGGGAAAATTGTATTTCATCTTATTTAACCTCACTGTATAAGGCAGGTACCTACATGACCACGACAAAAAAACAAACAAAAAAAACCTTCCTACAGCTGATTCTATCCACTCATGAGTTTTTTTCTCTTCTTTTCATCCTGCATTGATTCCTTTGCAAATGATTTTATTAATAAATCTGAGGATATCAGTTTTGGTTTCAATGGTCAGTTTATTTTTCCACAGCAGATGCCAGCTGGATTGGGAATTATGACCATGTTTAGTTAGATCTGGTGACTACTCTTTGCTTCTTTGCCTCTCACTGGCAGGTCACAGTATATGTTAAAAACAGTATATGCTAAAAGTACACAGGGTGGGTCAAAATTTGACCACCTTTCACAATTTTTTCCCATCATGTTGGAGGCTTCGTAGCTTCATTAGTACAGATGATAAACTGATTAAGTGCTAATCAAAAACTGCAACCAAAACAGTTTTATAATCCCAATTCCAAAAACAGGATCCCGTGTAAAATGTAAAGAATCACATAATGCAATGATTTGCAAATCTCAGAAACACAACTTTTAATCACTGTAGAAAATAAAATCGTCAAATGTTTAAACTGGTAAAATGAACTGCTTTAAGAAAAAAATGTCTGCTTAATTTGTATTTAACTTATAGAGAAAATTGATGTAGAAAACATCAGGCAGGATCTTTTAGGCTGTGTTTGGCCCTGTGTCATCACACAGACAAGTATCTGCCTTTTTCCCTAAAGCCTCTTAAGATCCTGCTGAAACAGGTCATAAGATTGGGACCGGAATCTCTGTGGTGACAAAAGAGCCTAGAGAAAGTGTGTAAGCAGCCTCATACAGTCAGGAGGAGTGAAATGTATCATTAAACTCACAGCTCAGCTCCTGGAAGCAGTCTCCTATAGACGGGTTGGACTTAGACTGGAGTTTCCCTCAGTGAGAGGCAGCGAGAGGGCATGAGTGTTTCTCCGGTTCAGTACCTGTAAACTGAGGTTTCCTGTGATGGATGAGACAGTTGTCTTATTTCACTTTGAGCTGAATGTTTGTAAAAGGACCCAGAAATACTATTCAAGTGCACTGAAACCTGGCAGTTCATCAGTCACCATTACAGGTCTGGGACCCTGCATTCTCACGCTGTATAATCTGCTGCTGTCACTTCATTCGGCTTGGTGCTCTCCTGCCTGCCATTGTGTAATAATGACTCTTAGCTTCTTTGTTTGTTGATGTTTTCTGTTCCATAAATCTGTCTGATACAACACCCTATGTGACCGATCTCCTTTACTCACTCGATTAGTTTCTATTTCGGTGTAATTAAAAAGCAGTATGTCCAAAACCAACAACAGGCCACCAGGAAACAGATTTAAAGGCTGCTCTGAGAGTCCTGACAGGGACTAGAAAGAGAGAGCATATTTCTCCTGTTTTGGCTTCCCTTCATTGGCTTCCTGTTAAATCCAGAATTGAATTCAAATCCTGCTCCTCACATACAAGGTCTTAAATAATCAGGCCCCATCTTATCTTAATGACCTTGTAGTACCATATCACCCTATTAGAGCACTTCACTCCCGCACTGCAGGCCTACTTGTTGTTCCTAGAGTATTTAAAAGTAGAATGGGAGGGAGAGCCTTCAGTTTTCAGGCCCCTCTTCTGTGGAACCAGCTTCCGGTTTGGATTCGGGAGACAGACACTATCTCTACTTAAAACTTTCCTTTTTGCAAAAGCATATAGTTAGGGCTGGACCAGGTGACCCTGAATCCTCCCTTAGTTATGCTGCAATAGACGTAGGCTGCCGGGGGATTCCCATGATGCACTGAGTATTTTTTCTTCAGTCACTTTTTTCACTCACTATTTGTTAATTGTCCTCTCTGCATTAAATCATACTTGCTATTAATCTCTGGATGTTTTCCACAGCATGTATTTTATCCTGTCTTTCTCCCCTCACCCTCAACTGGTCACAGCCCTCCCTGAGCCTGGCTCTGCTGGAGGTCTCTTACTGTTTTCCTTCCCTTTGTTGCCAAGTGCTTGATCATAGGGGGTCTTCTGATTGTTGTGTTTTTTCTCTGTATTATGGCAAGATCTTCACATTACAATATGAAGCATCCCAAAGGAAACCGTTGTTGCGATTTGGTGCTTTTGTATTGACATTATATTGGATGGGTGTTCTAAACCAGAATTTGTCTTATACTGTCACAAGATACATCATTTCTATGAGGCCTTTCAGGTGAAGCTCTTTTTTAAAGATGAACAGCTCTGAAACAGGATCCTGTGTTTTTTAGAACTCCACCCTTGTTTTTCTTTTTCGTTCTGAAACAGATTAACTCCACCTTCCTTGAAAGGCAAACACAGCGAGCTGCTGAAAATAAACACACCAGTCATCCCACTCACTTTAGTTCAACAACTTTGGGGTAATGTAGGCAGATCTAAGTCTCTTTAACCTTCCTAACATTAAAGATAATATTTTAATAACACCGCAACATATTTACTTTTACAAATAGAGACAATATGAACCAGAAAAACCTGTGTGGGCCTGTCACTGTGAAAATTTGAAGCCTCCAGTTTTTGTTTTTTTGTTTTATCTGAACCAGGAAGTGTTTTGAATGCAGGGCAGAGCTCTGACTCTGCAACAAAAGGGTAAGGTTGAGGGTAAAAACCTGTTTCAGTGTAGCGTACAGGTGTTCAGCAGTACTGGGAACAGTGGGTGTGTTAGTGGAGGCGCTTAATGAAATGATCCCAGGAAGCACTGAGTGTTTATACACCCACACACCATCAGGCTGTTTAACTCCTCTCTGGAGGGGAGAGGGAGGGGAAACAGGAGGACAAAGGAGGGGGGAACAACTAAGCTGTAGTGCCTCTTCACTGTGCAAGGCTTTTTGTTAATAACCAACGGTGCAACAGACTCACAATACTTGAAATGTGCAATTCCCTTGTATTCTTATTCCTATTTATTCTATTTATCCCTTTTGTATCCTCTGTATTTATATATGTGTATATATGCTATTCTGCTCACATTCTGTAACTTCTGTCGGTGCTGTGCTATTGGAAACTGAATTTCCCAGAGGAATCCACCCGAGGGATTAATAAAGTTTTATCTTATCTTGTCTCTCTTGTTGTTCTTCCGTCAGCCCAAACAACAAAGATTTGGGATATTTAACAAGGTGTAGCAGGCCTCCTATTTTCATTACAGATAACTCGGTTCAAACTTTAAATGTTGTTTGACAACATCTCACAGCTGTGTTTCAACATGTTTTTTGACAGCATTTCCTTTATAACCTTTTAACCTTTATAATAGGTAACTGACTTGAGAATCCAAACATGGCTCTCAGTGCTGCGTTACTATTTGTGAATCCAGCTGAATTTAAAGCGAGTTCAGTGTCACCTGTAGAGGCAAACAGGAGGCAGGGAGTGAAATCCAGCAAACAGACACACATGTCCCAGCAGGCATTTCATCCACTTCTGCTCACCAAAACTGAACAAAACTATTCTGAATTTCCAAATGATGAACAGAATAATCTGTGTCTTCTGATGATGGATGTGTTAAAGTTCTTTATTATGAAATCTGAGACTAATCAAAAAACACGCCAAGGGTTGATGGTGCACCAAAACATAAATACAAATAAGTGCCTCTAATTATTTTATGGTGTCTGTTTCCACACGTGCCCCGACTGCAGTGAGAAGTATTTCTTACTTCCGCCGCGGGGGTTGTGTTTTTAGTAGCGTTTGACACATGTGCATTCAAACATGCTACTCCCTTGAAATTAAAGATAACACACAGATAAGGAAGACAGGAAAAACTGTTTGTTACTCTACCTTTATTTCCAAAACTTTATAGTTAACACACACAGACCCTGTTCGTTTCTGCTGTTTCCTAAGCACAGAATGTTTTTCATACCTTTTCTGCAAGAGTGTGTGGAGATACAGAAATTCTTTTATTGCTGCCATATAACCTACAGCATTACAATTGGATTAATAACATTCTTTACAGCATTATTCCATTTAATAATATTTCTCACAGTATTGATATTGCATTAAAGTCGTTTATTGAAGATGTTAATTTAGGGATCCTTTTATTATGTTAACTTTTATTACAGGTACGGCCAGGAGTATTTCGTACACATTGCATATTTGTGCTTATTTCGAGTTGATGTTCGGTTCATTAAAGGTTTTAAGCTTCACTGGTGTGACTGTCCACGTGATCCATGGTGTGGGAAACTAGAACATAGAAGGATGATTGGATGCATGCTTACAATACATATAACACAGATAATCTAGGAATGTGTCAGGCCTGAGGCCTTAACTCATTTAGCTTCCAACTGCATTTTGGTCTACTTGGTAACAGATGACTGGAGTTGACAACCAGCCCTCAGAGACCTTGAAGGCTTGAAGTTATTACCTTGTTTGGAAGGTGTTATAGAAAAGAGTAGTTCTATGTCTGTTTATAGCCATCTAAGATGTACCATTTACTGTAACTGCCGTCTTTAACCTATTTTTACGCCATGTGGGGGGGGGGGGGGGGGCGTGTACCTCACTGCTTTATAAGTGTTCTCAACATGTATTTTTGTCAGAAGACGTATGCTGATGTTTTCTCCTGGGTGTTAATAAACTCACCGTTTGATTACACTTTTCTGGGGCCTCCGTGGTTTGTGACACTGCTCTACATTGATTGATTTCACGACAAGTGTTTTTTTTATGAGTATGTGGGTTGTGTTAGTAATGAGGGTGTTTACAGAGTTAGACTGACTCTAATGAGAAGGATGTTAAATAAATTAGAATGGGATTTTCTATAAGTCCCAAATGTTGACATTTTGCAGTGTTTTCATGAGAAACAGGGAACATGAGAGCTCGTTGTAGCTGTTGCAGGCCTTCAGATGGGCCTGTTTTATACAGAAAAACACGAGCAGGAGACACAAGTTGTGTTCAGTCTGCAAACTCTTCCTCATCTATTTATTAAACAGAATTTCACCATCTTTTTTTGTCCATGTACACATTGTCATCTTGTCGTCACTTAAAAACACAACGTTAACTCAGGTTAAGATCTTTAAACCCACCTGGTTACCTTGTTTGTTTAGGTGTAAAATTACACAATATTGACCTTTTATTGATCCCTTTTACATGCAGTGTAACTTACAACTAAATCCTCCTGCTCTGCAGCTTCAATAATATATCTGAGCAGATTCACTAACACTGATTAACCTGCTTATTATTAATCACTTTGTAAACTCTCTTTATCTCAGGTGTTAAACATCTACAACCCACTGAGCAAACTGACCTCGGAGTGACTTTTATCTGCCATTTCTGTAACACCAGATGAGGTCTTTCAAGTTGTGGACCTAGTTTGGATATATAGATGTTCAGAATTGGTCATGGACTGATGGACCCAGTATAGACATGATCTGCACGTCTATCCCATGTCCAATGTTTAGTGGGTAGGTGACTTAAGGTTCACCTGTCGAGTCATCTGAGGTCTGGATCAAATCTTCTTCTCCTGTGTTTTGGGTATTGTGAAGGTCATACAAAAAGCAAGAGCTAGCGTAACAAGTATAACACTAACTGTTAAACAAAAGTCCAGTCCAGAGGATACATCCTCGTTCCCTTTGCCTTTCCTGTGTCCTCCTGTCTGACCTGCAGGTGAGAAACAGGTGTGAGGTGTCAGTTGTCAGGTAGGTGATGAGTGAAGAACAGAACAGAATCCATTTCCTCTTCTAAATGACTCACCTGGAGGAACAACTCTCAGGTAGACGGTGCTGATATACTCAAAAATGCTTTTCCTGCCATTTGTTCCTCTCTGGACCACGTAACACTGAAATGTTCCAGTGTCATCACTCGTCACATCCTTCAGAGTCAAAGACGCGTCTCCGTCCTTCATCTGTCTGTCCTGCAGATCCACCCGGTTCACAAACGATGGAAGCTGGTTGAATGAAACAAACTGCTCACCCCGGTACATGAGAACATGTCCTTCCTGCAGGTCAAGTCTGAACCACTCCACAGCTCTGATGGGCATGCTGATGTTTGGAGTTTGACATGGCAGAGACACGTTCTGTCCAGACTCAGCTTTGATGATTTTCCCATCTGAAACAGGGGAGAACCTTATTAGTTCACAGACAGAGAGCCCGCAGAGCTCAGCTGAACTAAAAAGTCTTTTTAATCTGAGATATGGTGAGAGATAGAAGTATCTGACACACCGTGAGTTCCTGCAGTATGTAAATACATTCAATTAAATCAGAGGGAACATTTATAATAAATAGTTAACTGAGTATTCTAACAATTACCCACAAAAATGTTTACTTTAAGTTTTCATCTCAGATAAGTGTGTGTTAGCTTTGGCAAGCATGCATACATCATTGATTAGTTTATGTGTAGATTTGCCAAAGTGTTGAAATATATACCTTATTTTAAATAAAACCGTTTTAAAGCCTTATTTCAGACTCACTGTTGCAGTAAGATCAGAAGGACCTGTTTTATTATTATTATGAGCAAACAGGATATGTTGACAAACCAGACTTACAACAACAACACAGATAGGAAACAGTCATTACACATTCAACAGCTGTACACAGATCTGCATCTTAAGGATAAAGGACACTCTTTTGAGGATGCCAATGTTCACATTTTGGACAGAGAGGACAGATGGTTTGAAAGAGGAGTGAAAGAAGCCATCTATGTCCACTGTGAGCGACCATCTTTGAACAGAGGCAGGGGTTTACGACACCAACTCTCTGCCATCTATAATCCAGTTTTGAGATCCCTTCCCAGACGCCTTAACACCCACTCACATCCTGGGCCATCTGACCTCAGGAATTGGCATGATAAGGTGGGGCCAGGTTTCACAATGAACTCACCCGAAACTCTGGCAGATTGGGACCCACGCCCAGTTTCCCACCTTGGCTCAGGCAATTAGAGGATCATCAGGGGGTCCTTTTGTCCTCTGTGGGGGGTCACTCCCACTAGGTTTATATCTGGGACTCTCCACCATTTGACATTAGAACTGAAGAAGCTTCTCGGATGAGAGGTGAAGTCCAGATGCTTTTCTTTGCAAGCTCCTTTGACTATTGTAGAGACACTGACGCTGCCCTCAATGTAATAAAGGCCTGACTCTGTCGTGAACTTAGGAGTAGATTGTAGGAGACCCCTCCCCCACTTGAACTGTGAAAGTAAAACAGAGAGGAGTTAATGCTGAGTGGAAATTCCCCAGAGAATGTTTGGGTGGGGGTCTCAACATTTGTAACTGGATAACTGTGGTCTGGAAGGGAGAGGGGTTTTATGACCTCTAGGGAGTCACCTACACCCACAGTGTTTTAACTGTCACGCACACACATCCACATGCACACTCACTCATGTGCACTCACACATACACACAGGTATGCGTACACAGTCACACACGAGCGCTCACATAGACACGAGGGAACGCGCACATGTAGGCATTCATGTGCTCGTGCACATAGACACAGACAGAGTTGGCAGCACACTGTGGGGGGTTTTATGATGGGGACGCTTCTATAAAGCTGGCTGTAACGAACAAAGGGGTGAAGATTTTGCAGAGGGGCACCGGCCTGGCAAGTCTTCCCTTCTAGAAGATGCATGCTTAAATGAAGATGAATGAAGATGAGTAAAGATGAATAAAGGCTTTGTGAAAATGACTACTGAGTCCGGTGCCATCTTTGGATGCTCGAGGAATAAAAAGAACCGGGGTAAAACTGATTTCGCAACACTATCAGCGTGGTAGATAACACAGTTGGGGTCACTATATTGAATACTTGGTATGAAATGAATTTTCTTACTCTATAGTGTTTGAAAGCAGAGTTTTTTAGTTAATATTTCTTAATATTCTGTTTTAATTTTTTTATTTTTCAGTGTTGCAATTTGTAGACAGTCCCTTAAAACTTAGGCTCATGTATGTCTGAGATCAACTCCTTTGAATGAAAATGAGGTTGTAGATTTTTTAATAACATGAAACGATGGTGTTATTGGAGCTCTGATGAAATTTCTGATAGAAGTTCAAAAATGGTGAATTTCAAGTTAACCTTAAAAAGGGAAGCGATGCAACTCTAATTGAGAAAAATAAGAACTTGATTTCAACATGTGTTTTGATAGCATTTTCCAGACCTCTCATTCATAAACCTTTGACATAAACGCCATAACCATATTAATGCGGCAAATCTCCGTTAGCGAGTTAACATGAATCGCCCCGTGCATGGTCCTGCACAGTGCTAACGAGTTAAGGAGCTAACGTGTTCTGTCCTCACTAGATGTGGGCGTGATTTAGCTTATCCAGTTTGACAGACAGTGAACAGAATGAGAAGAAGAGAATGCTTTGAACTGAGATTCTTCTTTACTTCGATCTGCATCTCCAGTTTACAGGCCATGTTACTGAGGCTTCTTATACATGATATCCTTTATCCATTTTCATTACTCTCCTTTCTCTTTTCTTTTTGTAAAAAGGCATGCGTGGGCAAAAGTTTCACCTCCACTGAGCACTTGTAGCAAACTAGCTGGGCATAACAACTTCCCAAATCAAAAACCCTGGATTAACGGAGATGTTCGCGCGGCACTGGCGGCACGGAGCACCGCCTTTGCCTCCGCGAACACATCGGACTACAAACACGCACATTACCAACTCCGGAAGACGATCAAAGCAGCCAAACGTGAGTACAGGGACAGGGTGGAGCAACAGTTTGACAACCCTCAGAGTATGTGGCAGGGACTAAACACGATCGCAGACTTTAGAGGGAAAACCAGCACACCGCAGACCACGGCCTCTCTGTGTGAGGATCTAAACGTATTCTACGCTAGATTCGACACAGCGAACACCATGAGACCGGACAGTGTGCGCACCGCGGATGACGTCAGTGCGCACACTGTGTCTGAGGAGGATGTGCGGAAGTGCTTCAGGAAGGTGAACGCACGCAAAGCTACTGGTCCGGACGGGATTCCCGGCCGCGTCCTCAGGTCATGCGCGGCTCAGCTGGCTGGAGTGTTCACGCACATCTTCAACCTTTCCCTCTCTCTGTCTGTAGTCCCAGCCTGCTTCAAAATGGCCACCATCGTCCCTGTACCCAAATCCTCCACCATCTCCTCATTGAACGACTGGCGACCTGTAGCCCTGACCCCCATCGTAAGCAAATGCTTCGAGAAGCTGGTCAGGGACTTCATCTGCTCTGCACTACCCGACTCACTGGACCCTCTACAGTTTGCATACCGCCACAACAGGTCCACTGATGATGCCATAGCCCTGACACTACACACTGCCCTGTCACACCTGGAGAAGAGAGACACGTATGTGAGGATGCTGTTTGTAGATTACAGCTCAGCATTCAATACCATCGTTCCCTCGAAGCTGGACAGGAAACTGCAGGATCTAGGACTGAGCAGCTCCCTCTGCAGCTGGATCCTTAGTTTCCTGTCTGACAGACGCCAGGTGGTTAGACTGGGCAGCATCACCTCATCCCCCATCACACTGAACACTGGTGCTCCACAGGGGTGTGTACTGAGCCCTCTCCTGTACTCACTCTACACCTACGACTGCACAGCCACTAACAACTCCAACATCATTGTGAAGCTTGCGGACGACACTACAGTGGTGGGTCTTATCACCAACGGTGATGAGACGGCTTACAGGGAGGAGGTCAGCGCCCTGACCCACTGGTGTCAAGACAACCATCTCACCCTCAACGTCGCAAAGACAAAGGAGTTGATAGTGGACTTCCGGAGGTGCAGAGAAGTACACACCCCCATCACCATCAACGGCGCTGCTGTGGAGAGAGTGAGCAGCTTCCGGTTCCTTGGCGTACACCTGGCTGAGGATCTTACGTGGTCAGTACACACAAACAAAACAGTGAAGAAGGCGCAGCAGCGCCTCTTCTTTCTCAGGAGACTGAAAAGATTCGGCATGAGCCCCCGCATCCTCAGGACCTTCTATCACTGTGCCATTGAGAGCATCCTCACTGGATGCATCACCACCTGGTATGGCAACAGCACCGCCTACAACTGCAAAGCTCTCCAGCGAGTAGTGCGGTGCTCTGAACGGATAATTGGAGGTGAGCTTCCCTCCCTCCAAGACATCTACAGGAAGCGCTGCCTGAGGAAAGCGGGGAGGATCATCAAGGACTCCAGTCACCCCAGCCATAAACTGTTCAGACTGCTTCCATCAGGAAGGAGGTTCTGCAGCATCCGGTCCCGTACCAGCAGACTGAGAGACAGCTTCTTCCACCAGGCCATCAGACTGCTGAACACGTCATAGACACCTCAGCTTCACTACTGGAACTTTAACATTATGCACTCCATACTGTACAGAAATGCCACTTGTTTTGCACATATTCAACTCTGTATATTTTATATATTTTATTATTATTATTATTATTATTTTTTTTTTTTTTTTTTTACTATTTAATTTGTAAAAATGTGTATACACACACACACACACACACACACACACGTAGGAAAATATTTAGTATACACATCCAGAAATGCATACACTATTATATATTGTACATATATTTATTAGTTTCAGGTTGGCCATTCTTGTATTTTGCTCGTTTGTGTTGTTGTGTTTGCACATCTCTGTTGCTTGTGGGGCTCGCACACAAGAATTTCACTCGCATGTGCTGTGCCAGTGTGCCTGCACATGTGATGTGACAATAAAAGTGATTTGATTTGATTTGATTTGAGTACCAACTGTGGCCACAAGAGGGTGCCAAATCATACAAACAAAAGCATATTACCACATTAAAGTTATACCAACACATAACGCGTACAACATTTACTAAAATATTTGTTACTTTGTATATTTAAAACACAATTTTAAATGTAATCTAAATATTACAGGAAACTAAATATTTAGCTAACATGCAAATTTATATTACCGGTCAATGGAAATACCAAAATAAAAGCTTTACGAAAACCTCCAGTGCTAAAGTGTGCAGTAGTGGTCCGGTTCTTCTTACTGCCATAAGCTGCTTCACTTCTTGCCTACCAGCACAAACACGATTTAGCTGAAAACATCAAAAGAGCCATCCAAAGGTTCAGCAGTAGTGCACCCTCAGCAGCTGCAGTCTCCACCTCACAATCACCGCAGCACATGTCCAGCTGAATCTCTGGAGTTTAAATGAACCCATTTTCTCAACCATATCTAAGGCTTAACAAAATCAGAACTTTCACTGACTCTACTTTCTGGAGCAGGGGCTCACATCTTTAAAAACTCCTCAGTAGCATCTGATCGTGTCATGTACTCATAGACAGCAAGAATCCAAACATGGCTCTTCGTTGTGTGTTTCTATTTGTGAATCCTCTTGAATTTAAAGCAAGTTCAGTCTCACCTGTAGAGGAAAACAGGAGGCAGACAGACAGTAAAATCTGGCAGAGAGACGAGCTTTTCCCAGCCGGCATTTCATCCACTTCTGCTCATTCAAAGCTAAATAAAACTATTCTAAATGATTAAGCCTTTTTCCCCCAGGAAGAACAGAATAACTATGTTTTAAACCTGACTAGGTTAAACACTGGTCAGTGTCATATCAGCTCTGCATGCTTATTTTCAGCCTCTCTCTCTGACTGTCTCATGAGGAAAGAGGAGTTGATGTTGATTATGAAATCTGGGACTATTTAAAAAACAATGCCAAAGATAATGACGTTCGTATATAAAAATAACAGGGAGTGCCTTTGTGGGAGAGCAGACTGACTTCTTTTCTTTCATTAGTTATTTGAGGTGTGTGTTTTAACAGATGCCCTGATGAATACATTGTCTCCACCCAAGCATTACATGGGTGTCATCCTTTCTGTCAGTAAACACTATTACTCAAGTACTTTTGATTTAATTATAAAAAAATTTAGGGCTGTAGAGTGGGTTCATATTAACAGTCAAAACATTTGTTTTACATTGACCAAGTCTTCCAGTTCAACTTGATGATTTATTGTCCTAAAACTGAAAAGAAAAACCGTAAAACTGCTATTAGACTTGCAAGTGCGTTAAGGAGATTCTTTGTCCCCACTGGGGAGTGATCATTACCAAGAGTGGCTACAGATACTGTCAGCAACCATGTCTATATGGATGACATAAAGCTATATGCAGGAGTGAATGAGCCCCCCCCCCCCCCCCCCTGTGAGTGCCAGAACCAATATCCTGGATGAAACAACAGAGATCCATGAGTACATTAGGAGGGTGGCCACAACTGGCCATGTGATTAGTTATTGCATCAGGCAGCAAAAACCTGAGAAAGAAGAAGGAGCGAGGAGAGGAGTCATCATAGAAGGACAGGTCCCTGTATGGTATGTACCACCAACAGAGAGAAGTAGTGAGACAATCCAGCGCAAAGCAGCTGGTACATGGTGCTAGCAGTCAAGGCATACAGGGAACACCATAACAAAGGTGCTGTGCATAATATACAGAAACATCTGTGACAAGTATGGCCTGGAAGTCCCGAGATAGTTGAGAATGACCAAGCCAAGATCCCATGGGACTTCCAGATACAGATGTGGGAGTGATGACAACCAATAAAATTCAAAAAGATAATTTATTAGGACAATGATCATAAAAATGAAGGGCTAAAATAGTCCAGTTTCGCACTTGCAATAGGGATCAAACACACAGTCCAAGGCCAGAGTCAGCTACACTACACATGCCAACAGCTGTAACAGTGAACAGCAGTTGTCCTCCACCCACCACCCTGAAAGTAGTAATCCAGCAATCACCCCGGCCTCAGCAGACAAACTCTGCCTTTAGGCTGCAGCATATACTAGGCCCTGGCCTACACAGAGAGACAAAATATCACATCAGTGTTTGTAGTGTGGACTATAAGTAGACCAGAGGATCAGTACAATCAAATACACCTGCCTTCAATTAATCCAACACACAGCTTGCTCACAGCAGTTGTGAAACACACAAACAACTCCCATGCTAGTGCCCATTTCCCACAGCAAACACAGAGATGAGTTAATATAGGCAATACTGGTCCACCATGTTAGTGACTTTGCCTAATCATGAACATTGTAATAAAGTATTTTTTATTTTATTTTATTTTATTTTGAATAACATAATATGTTTATTTATATTGTAAGTAAGTAATCACTAAGTAAGCAAGTAATTACAGTACTTACTTATTTATATAGCACCAACTTACAACAACAGTTACCTCAAGATACTTTTTATTGTAAAGTAACCACGTTACAATAACAAAAGGTGAACGATAAATGATAAAAGCTGAAGTTATTTAAAACTCGTGCACATACGCACACATCACAGGTTCTGTTCATGCTCCTGCAAAGTATAACAACAACATCTCATTGATGACGCATGAAACACGTAAATACCGTGATAAAAATCTTATACGTATATTCTTTGGACTGATTCCAGATCAGATTAAAGCTGCACCAACTGGTTTAACAGGATAGAAAGTTCTTGCCCTCATTCTCTCCACGACGAAGCAAAATCTCTCTCAGATACATACACACACACAGCAGCTGCAGCACCTAGTGCCAAGTACCGTATCATTTTTACATTTGTTTAAAAATATTAATGTCCTTGCAGTGGATTTCTTAGTAAGCAAGGACAAGCAAGTAGCTGTGGGACCTTCCTGGTAGTGGGTCCTTTTGTCCTTTCCCCTTTGTTACAGGTGGTTGGATGTTACACTCTGGAAATGGAAGTAAGGTGAGTAAGTAAGGTGAGTGTTATTAACCCTCTGTGGTCCACGGACACGCTGCACCTCCACATCACATGACTGATTTAAGCTGACACAGCAACAAGCTGCAGCCACGTTGACTCTCTATTTCAGCCCATATTGAATGTTCGGACTTCTAAGTTTTTAAATTTTAATTACAGGCCAGTAAATCCACAGTTGTTATAATTTATATAAGCCATGCCATGCCATGCCAAAAACTGTTGTCACGTTTTGCTTTGTTTTTGTGTGTGTTTTTTTAAGCGTATTCTAAGGACAGCGCGGAAACACTAAAAGAAAGAAAAAAGTCACCTCTTTCCCGTTCTGTCAAAAAATGTCTCATGTCCACCAATTAAAAAGAAAAGTCACCACCAGGTTATGCTTGTTTAGGAAGAGGGGAAGGCAGGGCAGGAGACAGAGCGAGCAAGTTAGGGAGAGAGAGAGAGAGTTTTTAGATGTGGGCAGTGTTGGGCAAGTTACTTTGAAAAAGTAATTAATTATAGTTACTAGTTACTTCGTCAAAAAGTAACTGAGTTAGTAACTGAGTTACAATATTCTAAAATTAATTAATTAAAGTAACTATTGAGTTACTTTGAAAAAAATGTTTAACCCTCTGGGGTCCAGGGTATAATTGGCCATTTTTAACTACTTTTGATTTTTCCTCCACATTTTACCTTTAAAAACTATTTACTTTGCCTTGTTTTCATTTTTACATGTATTGTATTAACACAATAGATCTAAAATCAGAAAAAAAAGGAAAATCTGAGTAGAAAAAGTTATATTTTTTACTGTAACAACCACAAACATGTTTAATGAATCATATTTCATAACTTTAAATGCAAGTATAAATTGTCAATTTTAAAATCCTATGAACAAGTTTTGCAAACAACAAAGTTATTTGTTATAGGTTATACACTGTAAAAACTGTGATTTGGGTTAATTAGTATCTAATAGGAAAGTAATAGTAACTATTACTCAGTAAAAGCATGTATGTGTTGTTTTAATTAAATCTAAGCAAAATTAAACATTTTTGAGATGTTCAGTTATGTAAATTTACACAATTTTGTTTGGGGTAAATTAAGCAATAGTTTGTTGAGCAGATCTAACAAAAATGTATGAGTACCGTGAAAAAATAAGAAATCTAATAGATTTAACTAATGAAAGCATTTTCATTTCAATCATTCTACACTTCCGCCTGTTGTCTGTTGTGCCACGTGCAGAACACACACGCTTCAGCAGTGGATGATCTCCATTTGTCCGAGGTAAGATTGTCTTAATTTGTACGAATATACGACACGTTTTAAACAATAACGTATAGCAGTTTTGAGTAAAAGTTCTAAACAGTATGATACTTCAAAATTAGATTAATAATGACCACACAGTATTGTATTTTTACGCAAAATGGCATGAAGTGGACTGCTAGCATAAGGTCATTTTCCAAGCCTTCGTGGCTATGTTACTTCATAGCTTTGACTAACCACGTTTTACCATATTAAAAAAATATATCAATGATGTATTTCGATGGGCTGTAGCCTCCCTCATTTACTTTTAAAATTTTTGAAAAAGTTTTGCACTCAGTGGTGAGTGATGTAGTTAAAATCATTTGTGCATACAGAGATACAGAGATGACCTTGTGTAGATTAAAAGGACATCTTTTCAAATATGGGAAGATATATACAGTATATAAATACACAAATAGTGTTATTTTATGTCATGATCTGTCACCAAATCAGTACAGAAAATAGGGTCCCCTTTTTAATCTAATAAAGAGTTTCATTGTTTTATATGTGAACCTCACCTTTAAAAATGTTTGTATTAATTCAAATTTGTCTTTAACAATTTGTGTGTGTAAAATTTTTACTTTGGAGAGTGTGATTGTTATTAATGTTGTGTTCTTTTTAGTTGTTGGAAGATCCCTCAACTTAAATTCAGCTGATCAGTATGTAGACTATGCATTTTGAATAGGTTTTGATGGATGATTGTATTGAATTAAACTACTAGTTCTGAAATTGAAGCAGCAGAAAATGACTAAGTTGACCCTACTTAATCTAACTCAACTCTGCCCATTTACATTTCATTCTAGGTTGAACGAGATAGAGCTCCATGTAATCACTGATGACCAAATGGAGAAGTTGTTTCTTCCATCAGGGATCCCACTAACAGTAGAGGAGCTGCAAAGTGTTGTGAAGGATACCTTTGGGATTTCAAACGACTTCAGTCTTCAGTCTTTAAAGTAAAGACTGACATTCTCGAGAAGTTGGCTGAAACTGTATTTTCAATTATGGCCTATTCTTCCTATTATTTTGGGGCAAGCACTAGTGAAGAATTTCAGTGCATACAATCTAAATTAATCAGAAAAATGTTATATTATAAATTTTGTATATGTTTTATATTCCACAATAAAAACAATTACTGTTTGAATGTTGTCTTTGTGAAATTGATTCATTTTACTCAGAAAAGAAGTTAAATTAATTTGAGTTTCTCTTACTATTCAGTCATTAATTATAAAGTTTAATTGGAAAATTAGTGAATCCAATTTGAGTTTTAATTAAAAACAAAAAGTTTTCATTTCTTTGTAATGGATATTTTAGTAATTTTTTACTAAACCTTTGCTAAATCGTTAGTAAATTCAAAGTAATTTTTCTCAGAGATTCATTTCAAATGAACAAATTTTTTGTTACAATTAGGCAATTTTAACCTTCAATTTGAGATTTTGTCCCTAAATTCGACACATATTTACAAGAGAATGTTAAAAATATCTATTATTGTTTTTTGTTGAAATTTAATTAACATTTTATCTAAATTTTACATAAATCACTTGAAATTTAAATCTAGTTAAATAAATTAAGTGTCGCTTTGTTGCCATAGGTTTTTTAAGTAACCTCTATTCACAGTTATACAGTTATACACACACACACACACACACACATATAGTGCCTTGTTTTAGAACCGGGGGGGGGTTACGATGGGAGGTGCTTGTGTTGTGTTGTGATGTGTACTGTAACTGTCATGTCAATAAAAAGGCTACGAGGACAGCTGCTCTTTGAAGGATTTGGGCTAGAGACAGGTGATGAGCATTATGCTCCACCGCCTGGTTCAGACCAAAGCTCTCCCTCGTTAGCAAGTTAAAAACCAGTTGAAGATGTTCTGCTATGTCTTGTGTTCGTCATGAGGAATAAGTCTCTAAACTAGCGGGGCATGTGGAAACACAGACCCAACATTTAACAAATTTATTACTGCTGGAAATAAACTAAACTGGAGCACACGTTTCCAAACAGCAGAATCAAAGCTGTTAATCACGAATTAACCTCAGCAAGCAAATAATCAAAGATCAAAAGTGATAAAAGAAAAAAAAACTTAGGAGAAAAATTATTTTGGTGAAAGTGGATTGCAGCAGTGTTTAATTTACTGGCTGCACTATACGGACTTCATTGGCATTATTACCTTTTAACAGCAACATAATAATGAAGAAGACAATGAAAATTAACTTTGTTTTTAAATGTCCTTAACAATACTTTTAAGTAAAAAAGAGAAAAACGCTAAAAAATTCAATTGTATTTGTGTTAAACGTCTACATTTCATTGCTGGATGTCCATCGCTGCTCCCTACAACTCTCAGGTAGACGGTGCTGATATGATCAACAGTGCTTTTCCTGCCATTTGTTCCTCTCTGGACCACGTAACACTGAAATGTTCCAGTGTCGTCACTTGTCACGTCCTTCAGAATCAAAGACACATCTCTGTCCCTCATCTGTCTGTCCTGCAGATCCACCCGGTTCACAAACGATGGAAGCTGGTTCATTGAAATAAACTGCTCATCCCGGTACATAAGGACATGTCCTTCCTGCAGGTCAAGTCTGAACCACTCCACCACAGATCTGATGGGAATGCTGATATGTGGCGTTCGACATGGCAGAGTGACGTTCTGTCCAGGCTCAGCTTTGATGATTTTCCCATCTGAAAAAGGAGAAAAGTGTTTGTACACAGTGAGGAGCAAACAGAGAGATAGATGAGCTGAACTAAAGAAACCTAATTTCATCTTTTTGAATTGAAATGTAAATTATTTGGCACGCATTTCAGGATGGAAATCCAATTTATTAAAGCTATTAAAGCTAATGGAAGTAGCTCTAACAAAAGTTACAGTTTTCTTGCAATTGACCACAAAAATAATTACTTTAAGTTTGGACTGACTCAAACTCTATAGGATAACTGTGTGTTAGTAATAGCAAATATGGACACTTCACTGATCAATGGATGCGTATATCTGTCAAAAACTTGAAACATGTTTCATATTTTCATATTTTCATATTCTAAATAAGACAGATCTAGTGTGTGTTATTCCTTACTCACTCTTGGATCAATAGCTTTACCTGGATGTATGAGTTAATATTATTAACGTCTGAACCAAATGCATTGAGTACAAATGGTCTGGTAAATAGTCTGTATTTGTATAGCGCTTTACTACTACTACTATTACTTTACAGGCAAGCTACATTGTAGCCACAGCCACCCTGGGGCGCACTGAAAGAGGCAAGGCTGCCAGACACTGGCGCTACCGGGCCCTCTGACCATCACCAGTAGGCAACGGGTGAAGTGCCCAAGCACACAACGACTGAGACTGTCCAAGCCGAAGCTCGAACCGGCAACCTTCCGATTACAAGGCGAACTCCCAACTCTTGAGCCACGATCGCCCCACAAGGACCAAGAAGACTTATAATAGCAGCACAGAGTGGAAAACATCCAGGGAGAGTAGAAATATATAGAAATAGAATAGAAATATAAGTGTGTGTATGATGTGAACACGACGTTTATGGGCCTTAGTCAGGGAGGTCGTCACATTCCCTAGTTTTCTGACTTACAGTCCATTTGTAAGTCTGAGTTATTCGTTTGTTCCTCTTGAGATCCGATGGAAATCTAAACACTTGTGGTCGCAGATTTTGAAGCCATCCTGATAAACTTATCCCACCAATAATGTGGAGCTCTAAGCTGTCAAGCTGTCACATGGGCGCAAGAGTGCAACTTTGCTGATTTTAGTATCGCTGATACGTTTGTGGCTACAGGGCAAAAGCCTTTTGTAAGAGAGAGACAGTATGAAAATGGAACGAAGTGTGATAAAATTAATGCTGGAATTGGAGATGTGAGTAAAGAAGCTTTGGTAAGCACTCAAAGAAATGGCAAGTCTTTGAGTTCCTGTTTTGCCGCCACTATCGCTTCTGGGCAAAGCGCAACCCTTCCCCGTTTTTTACTGCAGGATGGCCTGCTCACGAGGTGGTGGTCCTCAGATTAGTGGAACATTGAACGTCATGCGGGTGGTGGTACCATCCCATCATCGTGATCGGGTGCTAAGCTTAGCACATGATATGGGCATGGCATCTCGGAATAAATAAAAAGTATTACTTTTTTATTTATTTATTTTTTTTGCCTGTCCCGTTTGGCTCTTTTGCCATCAGAATTATTGTCTAAAGGCAAAGAAAGATGCCCAACGGATTTACTTTACAAAATTGACCATCCCAGCCTTGCCATAATGGTCCATTTGATTCACCTTTTATTGTTTATTTTATTTTCACTTGCTGAATACGGGACAGACTTGACTGGAGAAAGAAGGAGAGAAAGAAAGAGGGAAAGAGAAACAGCTGAGAAGAGGGACGGGGGAGAAGGGCAAAAAACAAAAACCAACAGAATGGGCAGAAAAAAAAAAGAAAAGAAAAAAAATGCATATATCGATCACCTGGATCACCTGTTGAGAAAGAAAAAGGAAAACAAGCCGAAGAGAACAAGAGTAATAGAATAAACAACATCACAATGATATTTGGGAATATGACAGTAAATACTAAATATTAAACATTATTGTGCAGCACATAAGATCAACAGAACACAGTGTGCTTTGAGGTAGGAGCCAAAAGGGGTGTAGTTTGTGTGTGTGATCACCCGTGTGTACACCTGTGAGCATGGACGCGCTTGTTTTTTTTAAAAGGTTCCTTCATGTAATAATCTGCTAGAGGGTGTGGGGGGGGGGGGGGGGGGGGGGGGGGGGGGGCCACAGCCCCGTCCTCCATGGCATGAAGCAGGTATGGAGGAGATCAAAACTCCAGACATCCAGAGGCCCCAGAACACAAGAGACCAAGGAAGACCAACAGAGGGGCAGCCGCGCCACTGTCCCAGAAAGAGCTGAGGAGAGTCCCAGATGAGGGTTCACCCAGCAGCCGCGGAGCAGAAGCCAGGGGGAGTTGCAGTGACGCGCCCGTGAGCTCCGCCGGCAGCCAGCTGTGCCTGAGTGACCGAGCCCCAGGCCGAGAGGCCGGGGGCATCCCACCTCCGAAGTGGCCCGAGCGAGCCCCAGGCTCCGGGCCCCGATAAGCGGCCGCCAAGGAGTGAGCCGGCGTGTACCTGGACGCCCATCCCCAGACACAAAGAACCACCAACGCACAGATGTCTGAGGAAGTCGGCCACTGGCAGGGGAAGTGGTGGTGGGGGGAGATAGGCCTCCAAACCTTGGAGGGCCTGAGATGTCCCCAGAGAGGTGGCGTCTGATACCCAACCTGACATATAGACACAGACATACAGGCACACACAGATACAAACATCCATTCCCACCCTCATGCTCTCATATGCACTTACTCCACACTCAACCAACGTGGAGACAGACATAAAGAGACACTGTACACACAATCACACTCCCCAAGCGTACTCTACGAACCGGGTCTAGGTACCCTTGCCCCTGGAGGGGGGAACTGCACCCAGACCCAGGTGGTTTTACCCTTTTCCCTGCGGTGGGGAGAGGCAGACCGCCCCGACTCCGCAGCAGCAGGGAGGCCCCACACTCCAGACCGCAGTCGGACGGCCAACTCCTCCTCCTAGCCCCCCCGCTCCAGCAGGCCGCAGAGAACGGAGGTGAGAGAAGACTCCAAACCTCCCTCCACCCGCTCATTGTAATGTTGATGCATGTGTGTTCTAAGGTGCAATAAAAAGTATTACTGAGTGCTGAGCAACTTCTTTTGGCCTGGTTTAAAAAAAAAAACATGTTGTTGCTTACAGTCGGTCGTGCGCCACATGCACCATGCAACCATCACCTACCTTGGAAAGCAGGTGGGTCAAGGGTGATGTGTCGGTCGTGAACGAAACTGCTCTTAGAGCCGTATCTTTGAAGTGAGCAGTTTTGGGTAAGTTACTTTAAATTAGTAGCTTAGTTACATTACTAGTTACTTCTATCAAAAGTAACTCAGTTACTTCAAGTTAGTCATTACTTTCAGAGTAACTAGTTACTCAGGAAAGTAACTTTGGTTTTACTCAGAATTCTCTTGTTAATGTGTTGCTTCCGTAACTGGATACCCAGCAAGAGTGCCAGTCTTCTAGCTTGCTTACTTGCCTCAAGTGCACTGTGCCACCTACGATTAGAAAGGAAAAAAATAATGTCCATATTTCCACAAGAGAAATAGTACTGACTTTTTCGTAGTTATGCTACAAAAAAGTCAGCATAACTAAAAAAAACTATACCTGAACTGACCCAGATAGACTGCAGGTCATAACTTCTTACCTGAAGTTCACCTGACACTTGGACAGCGGCCGCCTCACCATTTCCCTCATCCACCTGCTGGCCTCCACCACTTGCTAATGTTACTGAATCTCTGGAAGCTCCGCAATAGCCACCACACGAAGTAACGAATAACGAGCTGTGTTTCTTTTCCCCTTTCTCTTACCCGCTCTGTCTCACTCTTTTCACTTCACACCGCACTTGAGCCTTGTGTTTGCGCTGAGCAGAGGGGGGAGGGGCGGTGGTTACACTCGCAGTAGCAGAGGAACAGAGTGTGAAAGAGAGAAAGAGAGACAGGGGCAACAAGACACAACATCAACACATTAGAAAGGCATGGTAATAAAAATGAGTGACACCAAGAAAAGAAGCAAAATCTGGAGCAATTTCAACTTTACTGAAAACAAAGACAGAGTGTAAAGTCTGTAAGAAAAAGATATCATGCAGAGCCGGCTCCACAAACAACCTGCACAGGCACCTGAGAACTGTCCACCCATCAGTGCAATAGGAATATAAAACAGTCAGTTGAGTGTGATATTAATGAAGGTGCCAGTGTGTCTACTGCAACTGTTGCTGCCACTGCATCTACAGCATCTTGCAGTATACCTCCAAAACCACCTAAACCAACCCAGAGTTCGATTAGACTTTTTGCAGAAGTCTGCGACCCCAGCAAGACAGAACTCAAGTGATAAAGACCTGGCAATGTTTGAGAACACCTCACAGAGGAGGAAAGGTGCAAACGCATAGAAAAATCTGCGTTTTCAAAAATACCCGGGTACGTGTGGACGTAGCCTCAATCTCTACAGAGTCACGGAGTTAGAAAATGATTTAAATAAAACAGTATGAATGAAACAGGAGTAGCAGGAAGCATCAGACAGAAAACTGATGCTCCTAGGGTTGTGTTGTGAATCCTGTTGAACTTAAAGCAAGATCAGTCTCACCTGTAGAGGCAAACAGGAGGCAGACAGAGAGTAAAATCCAACAGAGAGATGCCCATGGCCCAGGAGGCATTTCATCCACTTCTTGTCATCTAAAGCTAACTTGATGCACCTTAAAACTGTGCTAAATTTCAAAACGACAATGTTTTTTTTTCCCCAGGAAGGACAGAATTAAACCTGACTAGATCAAACACTAGTCAGTGTGACATCGGGTGTGTTTTTTTTCATGAGCTGCTCTCTCAGTCTGTATTCCGTGTCAGTCTTCAAATGACACCCCAAAGGGCAAATGATGCTCTGGTACATAAACATGTGGGAGTGTCATTTTAGAGAGCAGACTAACTTGTTTTTAGGTATTTGCAGTGTGTATTTCCACATGTGCGCTGACTACAGTGCTTTCTTTTTTTTCTTTTTTTTTGCCTGTCCCATTTGGTTCTTTAGCCATCAGAATTGTTGTCTGAAGACCAACAAGGATACCCAATGGATTTACTTTGCCAAATGGATCATCGTGGCATTGCGGTATTGGTCCATTTGATCGACCTTTGTTTTTATTATTTATTATATTTTATTTTCAGATGTTACAGACGGGACAGACATGAGTGAGGGATAGGAAAGGGAGAGAGAAAGAGGAAGGAAAAGAAAAACAGAAGGGGAGAGGGACAGTGAGAAAGGGGGGGAGAAAAAAAATCTCCTGGATCACCTGTTGAGAGGAGAAGAATAGAAAACAAGCAAAAAAAACCCCAAAAAACCCAAAAAACCAAAGCAACATACTAAACACAACACCATCGCATTAATCTAGCTAAGTGTAAACAGCAGTAAATACTAAAAATTCAATGTTGTTGTGCAGCACGCAGGACAGACAGCGCACAATGTGCTTTGAAGTAGCAGCCAAGAAAGGTGTAATTTAAGTCTACGAGCAGTGAACACCCGTGTGCATACCTGTGTGGATCAGCGTGCTTGTATTCAAATGGTTTCCACATGTAATGGTCTGCAAGAGGATGTAGCGAGCCATAGCCCCGTCCCCCAGGGCATGAAGCAGTCATGGAGGAGATCCAGGCCCCAGACATCCAGAGGCCTCAGAGTGCGAAAGCCCAAGGAGGACCACCGGAGGGGCATCCGTGCCACCCTCATGGGAAGGGCTGAGGATCCCCAGACGAGGCGTCACCCAGTAGCCACCGAGCAGAAGCTAGAGGGGGCTTGCTGCCGGCGGCCATCTGTGCCAGAGTGAACCGAGCTGCAGGCCCAGAGGCCAGAGGCCCGAGGGCCCCCCGCACACCGGAGGAGGCCTGACCGAGCAACAGGCGCCAGGCCCCGCCAGGTAGCCACCGGGAGTGAGCCGGTACATACCTGAGTGCCCAGCCCCGGACACCAAGAACCACCAATGCACCGACCACTGAGGGCATCAGTCACCGGCAGGGAGTGTGGTGAGGTTAGATAGGCCTTGGAGCGCCTGGGAGTTCCCAGAGAGGTGGAGTCTAAGACCCGACCTGACATATAGACACAGACAAACAGGCACACACAGACACAAACATGCGTTCCCAACCTCATGCACACATATACAAACACTCAGCACTCACCCAACGTAAGGATTGACATAAATGGACATGTACACACAATCACACTCCCCAAACATACTCTATACCCCGGGTCCAGGTACCCTCGCCCCCAGAGGGGGAAACAGAACCCAGACCCAAGAGATGTTACCCTTACCCCCGGGGTGGAGGCAAGCAGACCGTCCCAGGCTCCGCAGCAGCAGGGAGGCCAATCGGACAGCCAACATCTCCTCCCAGCCCCCCCGCCCCGATGGCTAGCAGAGAACGGGGGTGTGTGAAGACCCCATACCTCCCTCCTCCCGCTCATGTGTAGTGTTGCTGCGTGTTGCTCTAAAGTGCATTTAAAACAAGGGAGAGCATGGTGCTGCTGCCAGAGAGCAGCAGGTGTTAGCACGGCCCCTCCCGAGAACCCTCAATGTCTACATGGATTTAAAATTGAGAGGTGGGCTACAGTGCTTTCAACAAAAGTGTTCATTATGTAAGTGGAAAGATAAATTGCCATATTTAAACTTCAAATAAAAGAAAAGTAAATAAATTCAGTTTGTTATACTCTCATTCCAAATGTGACAGTAAAACACAAAGAGGACAATTCGCTCAGCAGTGGGAACTTCAAATATATTCGAACTTCTGCTGTCAAAACCTGATCGGAAATCATATTAGAGCTCCACCTTGTCCCAAACACAATATTAAGGCACACAAATTTACAAGATTATTTTCATTCACATGTGTTGACATCAGGCCTTCGGACATTTAGGAGATGCTCAGAGAAGAGCCGCTACTCCTCCTGATCTAAAGGAGCCAGTCGAGGTTTTCAAGGCCTGTCATACTAGAAGGAGGGCAGAGGGCAGACCCATTATGCGATTAAATAAATTCTGTTATGTCTTAATGAAGGGAAGTTTAAATTTGTTCTTCATCACATACAGCTTCTCTTTGTTTCTGGTGTTTTTGTAAGAAAGGTTTCCGTATGTGTGTGTTGTTAGTAATGGAGGTGTTTTTAAAGTTATTGTCATCTAAAGGATGTGTAGTTCTGTCTGTGTCCCTCTTGCCCACATGACAGCAGGTGTTATCAGATGAAGGTTTAAGGCCACCCCCACCACATACACTCCATCTTACAGCTGGATTCTGCAGCTCTCCACCTTCAAAAATATATCTGTGCATTATCACTGGGATCTCTTTAACTTTTAACACATGCAATAACACATCACATCTGACAGTAACCATCAAACATGTTCCACGATCTCTGAAAGAAATGTATACCAGGCTGTATTTACAGTGTAGAAACAAAACAAGTGAGAACTAGATTGTGTAGAAATCCTGTTAGTCGATCGGAAAACCTTCACTAAACATTGGAATATAAGAGGTGTGACCTGGAGCTACATGTGCATGAAAAATAAAGCATATACAGTAAGGTGGGCCATCTTATTACACTACATACATGTGGAAAAGCCAGGTAGGGCATTAACAGGGAAAGTGGGACACAAAAAATACTTTTCTTTCTTATTCTCATTTAAAATATCTGGCTTTTATTAAATAATTATCTGACTCTTACGACCAACGTTTTTATCTGACGTAAAATGTAGAGAAATCATTCATATACCAACAGGACAGTGTACATCACTGTCGCAACAGCTTTTGTTTTCATTCAAAGGCTTTATGGCTTTAATACCTGGTGGGCCGGTCTCTAGTCAAAATGCCTGGGCCGGTTTTTTGTCCCAGTCCTGCTCTGGGTTATAAACTGCTGACTAAAAGAGCCCGCGATAGTTGAAATCAGCGAAGTAGCAGAGCCTTGACCTGAATTTTAAAAATATTTGGAAAAAAGGACTATGGTGCTAAAAAATGAAAAATAAATATTTACAAAATATCTGGATAAATGTTTATTTTACGTGTTTGATGTTTGTGGCAGGGCGTGGTCTGCAGTGCCGCTGCAGGGGAGGCATACGCACCTGAGCGGCATCTCTCCGGCTTAAAGTCTGTGCTCTCTCGGCTGTTGTGTTGGTGTGTGTCGGGCTGTGAGTTGAAAAGCTACAGCTGGCTGTGTGGGTACAGCAACCATGTGTGAAAAGTGGTCAATAAAGAAATGCTAAAAAGCGTGTTAATGCAAAAATCGTCAAGTCTGCCGTGGTACATTTGGACTTCTGCTCCTGAACCTCTGCGCACGTCTGCAAATCGCGGCTGTACGAAGTCACTTCATCCTTACGCAAGACTGTAAGCTGTCATCTGTGAGGCACGAGCGGTGTTTGGTTTTTACCATAGTTCATGGTGGAGAATAGCTGCTCTAGTGCGTTTTGTTCCCTGTAGTCATATGAATGGCAAACTACACTCATTGGCAGTAGAATAGAATAGAATAGAATTCAACTTTATTGTCATTGCACATGCACAGGTACAGGGCAACGAAATGCAGTTTGCATCCATCCAGAAGTGCTTTAGTGATATAGATATATTACAATAAATATTAGCAATAATATAGATATGTAAATATATTACAGAAATGGGTCTATTATGGAATGTTATAATGTACACGGTATGAAGTATGTTGTGAATATTCTATAACTATAAGTATGTACAGGCTGTAGTGAGTACAAGCTATGTACAGGCTATGAACAGGATATAAATATGAAAAACTATACAGAATATGAAATAAATAACTTTACAGAATCTGAGATATACAGCTATACAGAAATGGGAACTGTGCAAGTTGTAAACAGTTGTAGGGTTAAAAATTATCGTATGTACAGAATGATTATTACAGAGCTATACAGTAGTGCAGTTAAGATAAGTGAGATATGTGGATAATTCTACAGAGGCTATATAAAGTGCTGGTGGTTGTGAGTGGTGGTTCAGTCCATGTTATTATTGTGTGTTTGAGGGTACAGTTGTCCATTGTGGGTGTGTGTATGTTCAGTCCAGGTTTTAACGTGGGTCAGATGTCAGGAGGCAGAGTTCAGGAGTCTGACAGCTGTGGGGAAGAAGCTGTTCCGGTACCTGGTGGTCTTAGTCCGGAGGCTCCTGTAGCGCCTCCCAGAGGGCAGGAGGGTGAAGAGTCCATGTGATGGGTGACTGGGGTCTTTGATGATTTCCCCAGCCCTTTTCAGACACCGCTTCCTGTAGATGTCTTTTATGGCAGGAAGTGGTGCTCCGGCGATGCGCTGGGCAGTTTTCACGACCCTCTGCAACGCCTTCCGGTCCGAGGCAGAGCAGTTCCCGTACCAGACTGTTATACAGTTGGTCAGGATGCTCTCGATGGTGCAACGATAGAAGTTCACCAGGATGTCTGAGGACAGGTGGTTCTTCCTCAGAGTCCTCAAGAAGAAGAGGCGCTGGTGAGCCTTCTTGACCAGCTTGGAGCAGTTGGTCGTCCAGGTGAGATCCTCGGAGATGTGGACTCCCAGGAACTTGAAGCTGCTCACACGCTCCACAGCCGTCCCCTTAATGTGGATGGGTGGATGTGGGTCAGCATTCCTCCTGTAGTCCACGATGAGCTCCTTGGTCTTCTCGGTGTTAAGCAGCAGGTTGTTTGTGTCGCACCACTCAGCCAGACGATCCACCTCCTCCCTGTAGGCGGCCTCATCGTTGTCACTGATGAGGCCAATCACCGTGGTGTCATCTGCAAACTTAATGATGGTGTTGGAACCATCAGCAGGTCTGCAGTCGTGGGTGAAGAGGGAGTAGAGGAAAGGGCTCATCACACAGCCTTGTGGTACACCGGTGTTCATTGTGATGGTAGATGAGCAGTGGTTATCCAGCCGGACATGTTGGGGGCGGTTGGTCAGGAAGTCCAGTAACCATTTGCAGATGAGGGAACTGATGCCCAGGTCTGTCAGTTTCCGGATGAGTTGTGAGGGGTGGATTGTATTGAACGCTGAACTGAAGTCTATAAACAGCATTCTGGCGTATGTGTTGTTGTTGTCCAGGTGTGAGAGGACAGAGTGCAGTGCGATGGAGACTGCATCCTCTGTGCTCCTGTTCTGGCGGTATGCGAATTGGTGGGGGTCCAGGGTGGGGGGGAGACAGGATTTGAAGTGTGCTAGGACCAGTCGCTCTAAGCACTTAGTGATGATGGGGGTGAGTGCTACTGGGCGGTAGTCATTGAGGCAAGATGGGTTGGAGTTTTTGGGTATCGGGACGATGGAGGTGGATTTGAAGCAGGCCGGTACCACAGCGTGGGCCAAGGACAGGTTGAATATGTCTGTCAGCACTCCTGCAAGCTCCCCAGAACACGCTCTGAGAACACGCCCGGGGATGCCATCAGGACCTGCAGCCTTGTGGACATTGATCCTGCTCAGCACCGCTCCTACATCGGTGGGGGAGAGAGTCAGAGGTTGGTGGTCTGGCTTCACGTCTGCTTTGGTTGTGGTTGTGGGGTTCCCTCGCTCAAAGCGAGCATAAAAGTTGTTGAGCTCGTTGAGGAAGGAGACATCAGAGGATGCGGGGGAGGGTTTGGTGGTCCTGTAGTCTGTGATGGTCTGGAGTCCTTGCCACATGCGTCGGGGGTTGGAGTTGGAGAAGTGTTCTTCTACCTTCTTTTTCAGAATCAGAATCAGAATCAGAATACTTTATTGATCCCTGGGGGAAATTATTTTTTGTTACAGTGCTCCATTTTAAACCAACATTAAGACAAGACAGACAATACACTAACTAAGAATAGTACAATATATACATATATATACATACATACATACATAAGTCACTCATAAATAAATAGTTGGAAAAGAAACATGTGTAGCTGTAGCAGCAAACAGTGTGTTAAGTGGATGCGTTGTACAGGGAGATGGCCACAGGCAGGAATGATTTCCTGTGTCGTTCAGTGGTGCTTTTCGGTAATCTCAGTCTCTCACTGAACGAGCTCCTGTGACTGACCAGCATGTCATGGAGTGGGTGGGAGGTGTTATCCAACATTGTCTTTATCTTGGACAGCATCCGCCTCTCCGACACCACCTTGAGGGAGTCCAGCTCCATCCCCACAACATTGCTGGCCTTACGGATCAGTTTATCGAGTCTGTTGGCATCTGCGACCCTCAGCCTGCTCCCCCAGCATGCAGCAGCATAGAGGATCGCACTGGCCACAACAGACTCATAGAAAATCCTCAGCATTTTCTGGCAGATGTTGAAGGACCTCAGTCGCCTCAAAAAATAGAGACGACTCTGGCCCTTCCTGTAAAGTGCTGTGGTGTTTTTAGCCCAGTCCAGTTTATTGTCAATGTGTACTCCAAGGTATTTATAGTCCTCCACAATGTCAACACTGACCCCCTGGATTGAAACAGGGGTCAAGTGTTTCCTGGTCTTCCTGAAGTCCACGATCAGTTCCTTGGTCTTTGCCACGTTGAGCTGCAGATGATTCTGCTCACACCACGTGACAAAGGAGTCGACCACAGCCCGGTACTCTGTGGTGGTTGGATGCATCAGCAGGGATGATGAGACAGAGTCATCAGAAAACTTCTGAAGATGGCAGGTCTCTGTGCAGTGGCTGAAGTCTGTGGTGTAGAGGGTGAAGAGGAAGGGGGAGAGGACAGTCCCCTGTGGTGCCCCTGTGTTGCTGATCACCTTGTCAGACACACACTGTGGGAGACGTACATATTGTGGTCTTCCTGTCAGGTAATCAACAATCCAGGACACCAGAGAAGCATCCACCTGCATCGCTGCTAACTTATCACCCAGGAGGGTCGGCCTGATGGTGTTGAAAGCACTGGAAAAGTCAAAAAACATGACCCTCACAGTGCTCGCCGGCTGGTCCAGATGGGTGTAGACACGATTGAGCAGGTAGATGATGGCGTCCTCAGTTCCGAGACGAGGCTGATAAGCGAACTGAAGGGGATCCAGATGTGGTCTTACTATGGGTCGCAGCTGGTCCAGGATGAGCCTTTCCAGGGTCTTCATGATGTGGGAGGTCAGTGCCACGGGCCTGTAATCCTGGGGGCCACTGGGACGTGGCGTCTTTGGTACAGGGACGAGGCATGATGTCTTCCACATCACCGGGACCCTCTGCAGACTCAGACTCAGCATAAACAGTTTATGAAAGACTCCACACAGCTGGGGGGCACAGGTCTTGAGGACGAGGGGACTCACTCCGTCTGGTCCAGCAGACTTGCCTGAGTGAAGTCTCCTCATTTGCATCTCAACCTGGTATTGAGTGAAGGTGATGGGTGGGGGAGGGGTGTCAGGAATCTCACAGGAGGCAACATGTGAAGAGAGAGGCTGGCACAGTGGTGTGGCTCTGGATTCCAGGCTGACTACAGGTGAGGTTGTGGGGGTGGGAGCAGACACTGTGGTGTCGAATCTATTGAAAAACAGATTCAACTCGTTGGCTCTATTCTCACCTCCCTCAGCTCCCCTGCTGTTGGTTGGCCTGAATCCAGTGATGGTCTTCATGCCCCTCCACACCTCTCTCATGCTGTTCTGCTGGAGTTTCCACTCCAGCTTCCTCCTGTAATTGTCCTTAGCCTCGCTGATCTTGTCCTTTAGTAACACCTGGATCTTCCTCACCTCCTCTTTGTTGCCCCCTCTGAAAGCCCTCTTCTTGTTGTTGAGGAGGGCTTTGATGTCCTTAGTCACCCACGGCTTGTTATTTGGGTAACAATGAACAGTCTGAGCTGGAACAATGGAGTCGGTGCAGAAAGTTATGTAGTCTGTGATACACTCAGTAAGCCCATTGATGTCCTCGGCGTGAGGCTCACAGAGTGTTTCCCAGTCGGTCACCTCGAAACAGCCCTGTAGTTCTCCTAAGGCCTCCTCTGACCACCTCCTGACAGTCCTGGTGGTCACAGGTTCCCTCCTCACAATTGGCACATAGCGGGGGGTGAGGTGAATCAGGTTATGATCTGACCTACCAAGTGGGGGGAGGGAGGAGGAGCTGTATGCATCCTTGACGTTAGCATACAGTAAGTCTAAAGTTTTCTCTCCCCTGGTGGGACAGTCCACATATTGTTTGAATGTTGTTAGTGTATTGTCCAGTGATACATGGTTGAAGTCACCCGAGATCACAATAAAGGCACTCGGGTGCTGAGTCTGTAGCCGAGCTATGGCAGAGTGGATAGTGTCACATGCAGCTGTGGGGTTAGCAGAGGGGGGAACATAAACAGCCACCAAGATGACGTGAGAGAATTCCCTGGGTAAATAATACGGCCTGAGTCCAACAGCACACAGTTCAGTGTCCGGGCAACAAATCCTTTCTTTGATTGTTATGTTGGCAGGGTTACACCACCGGTTGTTAACTAGAACAGCAAGCCCACCTCCTTTCCGCTTACCGCTAGCAATGCTGTCCCTGTCCGCCCGAACAGTGTGGAAGCCTTCCACGGAAGCATTCTCATCGGGAATGTCCTGGTGCAGCCATGATTCGGTGAAACACATCAGGCTACACTCTCGGTATTCCCTCTGACTCCGTACCAGTGCTGAGAGCTCGTCGATTTTAATTGCCAACGATCGCACATTACCCATCACGATAGACGGCAGACACGGTTTAAACCTCCTCCTCGCTTCGAGCCTCCGCTGTCTCACCGTCACCTTTTTTCTTCTCTTCTGTCCTTGACCTCTGCATCCCCGATGTGTTTTCCTCCAAATTTCAGCTGGTACTTCTGCGGGCCTGGCCAGCGAGCTGGCCGGCATCAGGGCGATCAGCTGATCTCTGGAGTAAACAGTCTGTGCGTGTAGGAGATGTGCCGCGGTCCCGTTCCTTGATAAAAGTAACAGTTCCACGGCCACCAGAAGAACAAAAACTCTCTCAATCCACATGATTGAGTAAGAGATAGAAAACGGAGGAAAATACAAGTCAGAAAAAAAAGAATACGTAAGAAAAAAGAGCTAAACTAAGAGAAAAGCAGGAGCGACTGTAACAGGCTGCACGCTGGTTGGCGCATGCGCACTAAAACAATTGTAATGGTGTTTGGCTTTTTTGATGCCCTTCTTTAGATTAGCCCTGGCTGTACTGTAGGCGTGTGCATCTCCTGACCTAAAGGCGGTGTTGCGGGCCTTCAGGAGGAGACGAACATCCCGGTTCATCCAAGGCTTCTGGTTGGGGTACATGGTGATCCGTTTCTGGGTGGTGACACTGTCTGTGGTTTCGGAGATGTAATCCAGTACAGATGAGGCGTACTGGTCCAGGTCTGTGTGCGTGAACATATTCCAGTCTGTGTTCCAGTCCGATGGTCCGATTGTCCAATGTGGGGGAGGGGTGTTGCTTTGTAGGCTCCAGCCAGGTTGGAATACACATGGTCTAAAGTCTTGTCTCCTCTGGTGTGGCAGGAGACATGTTGGTGGAATCTGGGGAGGACTGTCTTTAAGTTGGTGTGGTTGAAGTCGCCAGCAACAATAAAAGCAGCCTCGGGGTGTTTATTCTGGTGTTTGTTAATGGCTGCAGAAAGTTCTTTCATGGCCAACCTAGCATTAGCGTCGAGGGGTATATACACGGCAGTGAGTATGATAGAAGTGAGTTCTCTGGGGAGGTAATAAGGTCTGCATTTGACCATTAAAAACTCTGCATTAGGTGAGCAGTGACTCTCAGTAGTAGTGGAGTTCATGCACCAAGCATTGTTAATATAAATGCACAAACCTCCACCTCTGGTCTTGCCGGAGTCATCTGCTAGCCTGTCGGCTCGGTGTGTGTGGCGTCCTGCTAACTCGATAGCATTGTCCGGGCAGCTGTTGTTCAACCATGTTTCGGTTTTGCATGCAGACTGCGCCGGGATCGTAAACAAAGGCGAGGTAGGCGCGGAGGGCCTATGCTATTTAGCCTATGCTACTCAAAAACCATGTTTTCGAGTAGCATAGGCACACTAAAATTTATTCTGAAAAGTTCGCTGTCTAGTTGCTTTTTATTGTGGTTTAACCTGTCAAGGACAAACATGTACTGAAACTCTGCATCAAGTCTTGAATGGTGGTTAGTGCTGTTGCCTCACAGTAAGAAGAGCCTGGGTTCAACTCCACAATCTGGCTGGTTTGCAGTGATTTCTCTCTGGGTATTCTGGTGTCCTCCCATAGTTAAAAGTCATGCAGTTATTAGAGTTAGGTTAGGTTAATTGGTGATTCTAAATTGCCGGTGAATGTAAGTGCAAATAGTTGTTTGTCTCTATGTGATGGACTGATGAGCTGTTCAGGGTGCACCCTACCTTGTTACCTATCGTGTCCCAGCCTTCCCCCTGCAACTTTATCCTATAGGATTAAGATAGGATGGTTTTTGTTGTAGATCCATTCAATTTTTTTTATGTTAACCAGCGTCTAGACTTTGAAAATTATGTAAAATAAAGACAACATGTAGTATTTAAGTGACCAAGTAGTATTGGGGTAAAAGTTATTGAATACTGTTGAAATAGAAAGACAAAATTGTGAAGGATTAAAATTTAAAAGAACAACTCGATTCAAACATGTTTAGATGAAGTGTGTTTTATGAACACAAAATGCACAGGTTTATTGAACATGAATAAGTTGTGTTGATTTAATTCAGTAGTTTAAGTTTCTGCCAAAGCATAATATTTGTGTCCACTATTGAATTAACTATGTGTGTGGTTTTATATGTATGACTCGTCCCACCACAGGATGTGATTTGGGTCTTTCTCTCTTTACACCTGGGAGGGAGAAGCATGTCTTGATGGAGACAGGTGCCTGCTGAGTGGTTGGACTGGATAATTACTTGGAGAACAGGCTTTTAACCGCCTCGCCCCTCCCTCCTGGCCTCCACCACCTAACAAACAGCCTGAGTTTCTCCTGGTAGCATTGAGTGTTTCTGTGTGAAAAAGGTCAAACCGTTCCTGAGTAGAAGCCAATTTGTGTGTGGTGTTGTGAGTGCTAGACCAGACCTTTGTAAACAGTTGGAGGTAGTTTTGTGAATTAGACAACTCGTATTGTTTCACTGTATTTAACACTGCAGCAGCCTCGTAGGAGTGAGAAACTTTTTCTCCTGAAACCTGGTTTCTCTTGTTTGTCGCAGTAGACATTTATGTAAGCAAAGTGTCTTTTGTTCGACTTTTATTTTGTGCATGGAAGATTATGGAGCTTTAGAGATCTTTTGTTTGTAATTTTGGCATAGCTCACTGCCAAAGTCAATAAAAGGCTGCATGGGGTTTGCAATTGCATAGTTTTGGCTCTTTCTTGGGTGGAGTTGGAGTGGGGTGTCACATTTCACCTGCAAACTGTGATTTGTATAATAGACAACACTGTCAGAGCAGTTACACATGCCAAAGGTGTGTAATGCTCCTGTACATATCTGGGAGTGCCTGTTGTGAGAGCAGACTGACCTGCTTTTAGGTATTTGCAGTGCTTTCAATGGAAGTGTTCATTACCGCAGTTGAGAAGGATATATTTGCATATTTAAACTTCAAATAAAAGATTTAAGCAAATAAATTCAGGTTGTTATACTTTGTTTCCAAATGTGACAGTCAAACACAAAGAGGACGATGAGTTCACTCAGCAGTGAGAACATGTTGCAACATTATGCCAAATTCAACTCAATTTCATTTGAAAAAGAAATTTGAAAGGTTGCCAGAGCAGATGTGTTCATATACTTTCAAATTCATATATTTCAACTTCTACTGTAAATACTTGATGTGAAATATTATTAGACCTCCAACAACTCCACCTTTTCCCAGTCATATTATTAAGGCAGACAAAAATTGTAAGCTCATTTTCATTCGCGTGTTTAACACACGTCAGGCCTTTGGACATTGGGGAGATACTCAGAGGAGAGTCACTACTCCTCCTCACCTAAAGGAGCCACCCGAGGTGTTCTGGGCATGTCCCACCAGGAGGAGGGCAGACCCAGTGTGGGATTAAATAAAGTCTGTTATGTCTTAATGTTTTTAAAGCGACTGTCATCTAAAGGATGTGCTGTTCTCTGTGTGTCCATCTCGCCCAGAGGTAAATTCCACAGGACAGTGTTAAGTGTAATTGCTGAATGTTGCCATTGTGTTTCTTAAATTTGTACAGTCTTAGTTCAAGCAGTAGGATCAAAGCCATCCCTTTGATCCTGACCACCTCTCCAACCAGTCTGTGTTGGGGGAGGTTTATTGTAGATACATCCTATCTGAAAGATCTGTTTCTTTTGATGTAAGCTTCCTGGGTTTACGACCCTTTGGTCAGCAGGAGGTCTGACACACACACACACATTCTCACATAACACACACACACACACACACACACACACACTCTTACAGACGTTCACACATACACATAAAATGCTTTGTCTTAGAACCAAGGGGGCGTGGCTTTGTTCTGACGTGTTTTGTGTGAACTGTCTCTCAATAAAAGGTAGCAGGAGGAGGTCAGATCTGGGGGTCATTTTCGTGGTGGACACAGACGAGGCCTCCCTTGCGCAAATAATCGATCGATCGACTGTCTTGTTTTCTTCATGATGAATAAGTCTCTAGAATTAGCGAGGCTTGTGGAAACACAGACCCAACAGACAGCATGACCGAGAAGGTTGAAGGCCACCCCCACCATATACACTCCAACTTACAGCTGAATTCTGCAGCTGTCCACCTTCAAAAACATATCTGTGCAGTAGCATTAACACTGTGATTAACCTGCTTATTATTAACTTTGCAAACTCTTTTTATCTGTGAACACATGCAATAATACATCGCATCTGACAGTAACCACTAAACATGTTCCACCATCTCCCAAATTAAATATATACCAGGCTGTATTTACAGTGTAGAAACAAAACGAGTGAGAACTAGATTGTGTAGAAATCCTGTTGGTCACTCAGTAAACCTTCACTAAACTTTTTGGAATACAAGAGGTGTGGGCCTGGAGCTGCATTTTACATTGAAAATAAAGCATATACATTAAGGCGGGCCATCTTGTTACACTACATACAGTGGGACAAAAAAGTATTTAGTCAGCCACCGATTGTGCAAGTTCCCCCACCTAAAATGATGACAGAGGTCAGTAATTTGCACCAGAGGTACACTTCAACTGTGAGAGACAGAATGTGAAAAAAAAATCCATGAATCCACATGGTAGGATTTGTAAAGAATTTATTCGTGAATCAGGGTGGAAAATAAGTATTTGGTCAATAACAAAAATACAACTCAATACTTTGTAACATAACCTTTGTTGGCAATAACAGAGGTCAAACGTTTACTATAGGTCTTTACCAGGTTTGCACACACAGTAGCTGGTATTTTGGCCCATTCCTCCATGCAGATCTTCTCGAGAGCAGTGATGTGTTGGGGCTGTCGCCGAGCAACACGGACTTTCAACTCCCGCCACAGATTTTCTATGGGGTTGACGTCTGGAGACTGGCTAGGCCACTCCAGGACTTTCAAATGCTTCTTACGGAGCCACTCCTTTGTTGCCCGGGCGGTGTGTTTTGGATCATTGTCATGTTGGAAGACCCAGCCGCGTTTCATCTTCAAAGTTCTCACTGATGGAAGGAGGTTTTGGCTCAAAATCTCACGATACATGGCCCCATTCATTCTGTCCTTAACACGGATCAGTCGTCCTGTCCCCTTGGCAGAAAAACAGCCCCATAGCATGATGTTTCCACCCCCATGCTTCACAGTAGGTATGGTGTTCTTGGGATGCAACTCAGTATTCTTCGTCCTCCAAACACGACGAGTTGAGTTTATACCAAAAAGTTCTACTTTGGTTTCATCTGACCACATGACATTCTCCCAATCCTCTGCTGTATCATCCATGTGCTCTCTGGCAAACTTCAGACGGGCCTGGACATGCACTGGCTTCAGCAGCGGAACACGTCTGGCACTGCGGGATTTGATTCCCTGCCGTTGTAGTGTGTTACTGATGGTGACCTTTGTTACTTTGGTCCCAGCTCTCTGCAGGTCATTCACCAGATCCCCCCGTGTGGTTCTGGGATCTTTGCTCACCGTTCTCATCATCATTGTGACCCCACGGGATGAGATCTTGCGTGGAGCCCCAGATCGAGGGAGATTATCAGTGGTCTTGTATGTCTTCCATTTTCTGATGATTGCTCCCACAGTTGATTTTTTCACACCAAGCTGCTTGCCTATTGTAGATTCACTCTTCCCAGTCTGGTGCAGGTCTACAATACTTTTCCTGGTGTCCTTCGAAAGCTCTTTGGTCTTGGCCATGGCGGAGTTTGGAGTCTGACTGTTTGAGGCTGTGGACAGGTGTCTTTTATACAGATGATGGGTTCAAACAGGTGCCATTCATACAGGTAACGAGTGGGGGACAGAAAAGCGTCTTACAGGAGACGTTACAGGTCTGTGAGAGCCAGAGATTTTCCATGTTTGAGGTGACCAAATACTTATTTTCCACCCTGATTTACGAATAAATTCTTTACAAATCCTACCATGTGAATTCATGGATTTTTTTTTCACATTCTGTCTCTCACAGTTGAAGTGTACCTCTGGTGCAAATTACTGACCTCTGTCATCATTTTAAGTGGGGGAACTTGCACAATCGGTGGCTGACTAAATACTTTTTTGCCCCACTGTACATGTCGAACAGCAACTCCCATTTAAACTGTGGCAAAGTTCACATTTGTGTCTCTTTCAAAATGTATTTAAAAAAAATTAAGATCACCAGACTAAAACATCTTTTATATCCTTATTTATTCATTGTGGTTCAGTAACTCGCACGACTACGGAGCCCCCCAGGGGACATGGGAGAAAAAAAAATTAGGGAGAAAAAAAAAAATTAAGACGGACTTTTGCGAGATCTCGCAAAAGTATTGCGAGCGCTCGCAAAAGTATTGCGAGATCTCGCAAAAGTATTGCGAGCTCTCGCAAAAGATCCCGCTCCTTTTTGATAGCGTTTCAGTTGAAGGGTGCGGTGCTACGGTATGGGGCTCCATACGGTGCGGACATGGAGGAGGATTTAGAACATTTCTTGCGGTCAAGAGAGGTCCCACACGACGACATCATGCACATGCAACAAGACAAAGTACGTATAAACAACAAAGCATTAAACACCGCGGTTCAAAAGGCGAGTAACTTGTTGAAAAACCGAGGTCGTATATGCAGGCCTTTAATGTTAATTCTTGTAAATATGTTCAGGTTCATTAAATGCACATATGTTTTGAAATTTCAAATCGTGTCCAAATTCATGGGCTGCATCCTCCCGAGGACTCGGGCTTCGTGGTCTACGTGGGCCGGGTCCTCAGAACGGCTGGGGAAATTGGACGGTCTAGCCTTCTGATTAGCGTCACCGCTGTCTCGGTGGAGTGTAATAAGCTCGTCCGTCTGCTCCTTTCTATCTAAAATATAAGACGACACTGGAGTAAATTCTCGACCATCTCGCACTTCTGTTTAATCAGTTTTCTGTGTGACGTTGATTAAGCGCTGTAAAACCAATGTGGAACCCACCCAGGGGATTAATAAAGTTTTATTTTATCGAATTTAATCTAATAACTTTAATCTCAGCCAAACCGTTTTACTCACGAACAAATGAAACACTGAAAAAAGCCAAACATTAACATTTTTAGGTTGTCTAAGTGTTTTATATATTAAGTTTAGCCTGAGTAGCTAAAGTCCGCGGTGATCTGAGAATAATATGCCGGGAGTTGTGCCGTTCTTGGCGGCTTTAGTGACCCTTGAGCTCTCGGCTACCTATCGAGCTGGTGGGTAACAGACATCAAGGAAAACGTCGAAGCACTTTTGCAAATATGCGATATCTTGATAAACCGAGAAGATATTTCAAGTTTATACACCCACGTTCTCCCCTGAAATATATTAAAAAAAAATTTGTGACCCAGAAAGATTAATAACGGTCATTTTAAAACTTATTAACGGCCGCCATTACCGGAAATGGCGGCCGTGTCCTCCCATAGTTAAAAGTCATGCAGTTATTAGAGTTAGGTTAGGTTAATTGGTGATTCTAAATTGCCGGTGAATGTAAGTGCAAATAGTTGTTTGTCTCTATGTGATGGACTGATGAGCTGTTCAGGGTGCACCCTACCTTGTTACCTATCGTGTCCCAGCCTTCCCCCTGCAACTTTATCCTATAGGATTAAGATAGGATGGTTTTTGTTGTAGATCCATTCAATTTTTTTATGTTAACCAGCGTCTAGACTTTGAAAATTATGTAAAATAAAGACAACATGTAGTATTTAAGTGACCAAGTAGTATTGGGGTAAAAGTTATTGAATACTGTTGAAATAGAAAGACAAAATTGTGAAGGATTAAAATTTAAAAGAACAACTCGATTCAAACATGTTTAGATGAAGTGTGTTTTATGAACACAAAATGCACAGGTTTATTGAACATGAATAAGTTGTGTTGATTTAATTCAGTAGTTTAAGTTTCTGCCAAAGCATAATATTTGTGTCCACTATTGAATTAACTATGTGTGTGGTTTTATATGTATGACTCGTCCCACCACAGGATGTGATTTGGGTCTTTCTCTCTTTACACCTGGGAGGGAGAAGCATGTCTTGATGGAGACAGGTGCCTGCTGAGTGGTTGGACTGGATAATTACTTGGAGAACAGGCTTTTAACCGCCTCGCCCCTCCCTCCTGGCCTCCACCACCTAACAAACAGCCTGAGTTTCTCCTGGTAGCATTGAGTGTTTCTGTGTGAAAAAGGTCAAACCGTTCCTGAGTAGAAGCCAATTTGTGTGTGGTGTTGTGAGTGCTAGACCAGACCTTTGTAAACAGTTGGAGGTAGTTTTGTGAATTAGACAACTCGTATTGTTTCACTGTATTTAACACTGCAGCAGCCTCGTAGGAGTGAGAAACTTTTTCTCCTGAAACCTGGTTTCTCTTGTTTGTCGCAGTAGACATTTATGTAAGCAAAGTGTCTTTTGTTCGACTTTTATTTTGTGCATGGAAGATTATGGAGCTTTAGAGATCTTTTGTTTGTAATTTTGGCATAGCTCACTGCCAAAGTCAATAAAAGGCTGCATGGGGTTTGCAATTGCATAGTTTTGGCTCTTTCTTGGGTGGAGTTGGAGTGGGGTGTCACATTTCACCTGCAAACTGTGATTTGTATAATAGACAACACTGTCAGAGCAGTTACACATGCCAAAGGTGTGTAATGCTCCTGTACATATCTGGGAGTGCCTGTTGTGAGAGCAGACTGACCTGCTTTTAGGTATTTGCAGTGCTTTCAATGGAAGTGTTCATTACCGCAGTTGAGAAGGATATATTTGCATATTTAAACTTCAAATAAAAGATTTAAGCAAATAAATTCAGGTTGTTATACTTTGTTTCCAAATGTGACAGTCAAACACAAAGAGGACGATGAGTTCACTCAGCAGTGAGAACATGTTGCAACATTATGCCAAATTCAACTCAATTTCATTTGAAAAAGAAATTTGAAAGGTTGCCAGAGCAGATGTGTTCATATACTTTCAAATTCATATATTTCAACTTCTACTGTAAATACTTGATGTGAAATATTATTAGACCTCCAACAACTCCACCTTTTCCCAGTCATATTATTAAGGCAGACAAAAATTGTAAGCTCATTTTCATTCGCGTGTTTAACACACGTCAGGCCTTTGGACATTGGGGAGATACTCAGAGGAGAGTCACTACTCCTCCTCACCTAAAGGAGCCACCCGAGGTGTTCTGGGCATGTCCCACCAGGAGGAGGGCAGACCCAGTGTGGGATTAAATAAAGTCTGTTATGTCTTAATGTTTTTAAAGCGACTGTCATCTAAAGGATGTGCTGTTCTCTGTGTGTCCATCTCGCCCAGAGGTAAATTCCACAGGACAGTGTTAAGTGTAATTGCTGAATGTTGCCATTGTGTTTCTTAAATTTGTACAGTCTTAGTTCAAGCAGTAGGATCAAAGCCATCCCTTTGATCCTGACCACCTCTCCAACCAGTCTGTGTTGGGGGAGGTTTATTGTAGATACATCCTATCTGAAAGATCTGTTTCTTTTGATGTAAGCTTCCTGGGTTTACGACCCTTTGGTCAGCAGGAGGTCTGACACACACACACACATTCTCACATAACACACACACACACACACACACACACACTCTTACAGACGTTCACACATACACATAAAATGCTTTGTCTTAGAACCAAGGGGGCGTGGCTTTGTTCTGACGTGTTTTGTGTGAACTGTCTCTCAATAAAAGGTAGCAGGAGGAGGTCAGATCTGGGGGTCATTTTCGTGGTGGACACAGACGAGGCCTCCCTTGCGCAAATAATCGATCGATCGACTGTCTTGTTTTCTTCATGATGAATAAGTCTCTAGAATTAGCGAGGCTTGTGGAAACACAGACCCAACAGACAGCATGACCGAGAAGGTTGAAGGCCACCCCCACCATATACACTCCAACTTACAGCTGAATTCTGCAGCTGTCCACCTTCAAAAACATATCTGTGCAGTAGCATTAACACTGTGATTAACCTGCTTATTATTAACTTTGCAAACTCTTTTTATCTGTGAACACATGCAATAATACATCGCATCTGACAGTAACCACTAAACATGTTCCACCATCTCCCAAATTAAATATATACCAGGCTGTATTTACAGTGTAGAAACAAAACGAGTGAGAACTAGATTGTGTAGAAATCCTGTTGGTCACTCAGTAAACCTTCACTAAACTTTTTGGAATACAAGAGGTGTGGGCCTGGAGCTGCATTTTACATTGAAAATAAAGCATATACATTAAGGCGGGCCATCTTGTTACACTACATACAGTGGGACAAAAAAGTATTTAGTCAGCCACCGATTGTGCAAGTTCCCCCACCTAAAATGATGACAGAGGTCAGTAATTTGCACCAGAGGTACACTTCAACTGTGAGAGACAGAATGTGAAAAAAAAATCCATGAATCCACATGGTAGGATTTGTAAAGAATTTATTCGTGAATCAGGGTGGAAAATAAGTATTTGGTCAATAACAAAAATACAACTCAATACTTTGTAACATAACCTTTGTTGGCAATAACAGAGGTCAAACGTTTACTATAGGTCTTTACCAGGTTTGCACACACAGTAGCTGGTATTTTGGCCCATTCCTCCATGCAGATCTTCTCGAGAGCAGTGATGTGTTGGGGCTGTCGCCGAGCAACACGGACTTTCAACTCCCGCCACAGATTTTCTATGGGGTTGACGTCTGGAGACTGGCTAGGCCACTCCAGGACTTTCAAATGCTTCTTACGGAGCCACTCCTTTGTTGCCCGGGCGGTGTGTTTTGGATCATTGTCATGTTGGAAGACCCAGCCGCGTTTCATCTTCAAAGTTCTCACTGATGGAAGGAGGTTTTGGCTCAAAATCTCACGATACATGGCCCCATTCATTCTGTCCTTAACACGGATCAGTCGTCCTGTCCCCTTGGCAGAAAAACAGCCCCATAGCATGATGTTTCCACCCCCATGCTTCACAGTAGGTATGGTGTTCTTGGGATGCAACTCAGTATTCTTCGTCCTCCAAACACGACGAGTTGAGTTTATACCAAAAAGTTCTACTTTGGTTTCATCTGACCACATGACATTCTCCCAATCCTCTGCTGTATCATCCATGTGCTCTCTGGCAAACTTCAGACGGGCCTGGACATGCACTGGCTTCAGCAGCGGAACACGTCTGGCACTGCGGGATTTGATTCCCTGCCGTTGTAGTGTGTTACTGATGGTGACCTTTGTTACTTTGGTCCCAGCTCTCTGCAGGTCATTCACCAGATCCCCCCGTGTGGTTCTGGGATCTTTGCTCACCGTTCTCATCATCATTGTGACCCCACGGGATGAGATCTTGCGTGGAGCCCCAGATCGAGGGAGATTATCAGTGGTCTTGTATGTCTTCCATTTTCTGATGATTGCTCCCACAGTTGATTTTTTCACACCAAGCTGCTTGCCTATTGTAGATTCACTCTTCCCAGTCTGGTGCAGGTCTACAATACTTTTCCTGGTGTCCTTCGAAAGCTCTTTGGTCTTGGCCATGGCGGAGTTTGGAGTCTGACTGTTTGAGGCTGTGGACAGGTGTCTTTTATACAGATGATGGGTTCAAACAGGTGCCATTCATACAGGTAACGAGTGGGGGACAGAAAAGCGTCTTACAGGAGACGTTACAGGTCTGTGAGAGCCAGAGATTTTCCATGTTTGAGGTGACCAAATACTTATTTTCCACCCTGATTTACGAATAAATTCTTTACAAATCCTACCATGTGAATTCATGGATTTTTTTTTCACATTCTGTCTCTCACAGTTGAAGTGTACCTCTGGTGCAAATTACTGACCTCTGTCATCATTTTAAGTGGGGGAACTTGCACAATCGGTGGCTGACTAAATACTTTTTTGCCCCACTGTACATGTCGAACAGCAACTCCCATTTAAACTGTGGCAAAGTTCACATTTGTGTCTCTTTCAAAATGTATTTAAAAAAAATTAAGATCACCAGACTAAAACATCTTTTATATCCTTATTTATTCATTGTGGTTCAGTAACTCGCACGACTACGGAGCCCCCCAGGGGACATGGGAGAAAAAAAAATTAGGGAGAAAAAAAAAAATTAAGACGGACTTTTGCGAGATCTCGCAAAAGTATTGCGAGCGCTCGCAAAAGTATTGCGAGATCTCGCAAAAGTATTGCGAGCTCTCGCAAAAGATCCCGCTCCTTTTTGATAGCGTTTCAGTTGAAGGGTGCGGTGCTACGGTATGGGGCTCCATACGGTGCGGACATGGAGGAGGATTTAGAACATTTCTTGCGGTCAAGAGAGGTCCCACACGACGACATCATGCACATGCAACAAGACAAAGTACGTATAAACAACAAAGCATTAAACACCGCGGTTCAAAAGGCGAGTAACTTGTTGAAAAACCGAGGTCGTATATGCAGGCCTTTAATGTTAATTCTTGTAAATATGTTCAGGTTCATTAAATGCACATATGTTTTGAAATTTCAAATCGTGTCCAAATTCATGGGCTGCATCCTCCCGAGGACTCGGGCTTCGTGGTCTACGTGGGCCGGGTCCTCAGAACGGCTGGGGAAATTGGACGGTCTAGCCTTCTGATTAGCGTCACCGCTGTCTCGGTGGAGTGTAATAAGCTCGTCCGTCTGCTCCTTTCTATCTAAAATATAAGACGACACTGGAGTAAATTCTCGACCATCTCGCACTTCTGTTTAATCAGTTTTCTGTGTGACGTTGATTAAGCGCTGTAAAACCAATGTGGAACCCACCCAGGGGATTAATAAAGTTTTATTTTATCGAATTTAATCTAATAACTTTAATCTCAGCCAAACCGTTTTACTCACGAACAAATGAAACACTGAAAAAAGCCAAACATTAACATTTTTAGGTTGTCTAAGTGTTTTATATATTAAGTTTAGCCTGAGTAGCTAAAGTCCGCGGTGATCTGAGAATAATATGCCGGGAGTTGTGCCGTTCTTGGCGGCTTTAGTGACCCTTGAGCTCTCGGCTACCTATCGAGCTGGTGGGTAACAGACATCAAGGAAAACGTCGAAGCACTTTTGCAAATATGCGATATCTTGATAAACCGAGAAGATATTTCAAGTTTATACACCCACGTTCTCCCCTGAAATATATTAAAAAAAAATTTGTGACCCAGAAAGATTAATAACGGTCATTTTAAAACTTATTAACGGCCGCCATTACCGGAAATGGCGGCCGTGTCCTCCCATAGTTAAAAGTCATGCAGTTATTAGAGTTAGGTTAGGTTAATTGGTGATTCTAAATTGCCGGTGAATGTAAGTGCAAATAGTTGTTTGTCTCTATGTGATGGACTGATGAGCTGTTCAGGGTGCACCCTACCTTGTTACCTATCGTGTCCCAGCCTTCCCCCTGCAACTTTATCCTATAGGATTAAGATAGGATGGTTTTTGTTGTAGATCCATTCAATTTTTTTTATGTTAACCAGCGTCTAGACTTTGAAAATTATGTAAAATAAAGACAACATGTAGTATTTAAGTGACCAAGTAGTATTGGGGTAAAAGTTATTGAATACTGTTGAAATAGAAAGACAAAATTGTGAAGGATTAAAATTTAAAAGAACAACTCGATTCAAACATGTTTAGATGAAGTGTGTTTTATGAACACAAAATGCACAGGTTTATTGAACATGAATAAGTTGTGTTGATTTAATTCAGTAGTTTAAGTTTCTGCCAAAGCATAATATTTGTGTCCACTATTGAATTAACTATGTGTGTGGTTTTATATGTATGACTCGTCCCACCACAGGATGTGATTTGGGTCTTTCTCTCTTTACACCTGGGAGGGAGAAGCATGTCTTGATGGAGACAGGTGCCTGCTGAGTGGTTGGACTGGATAATTACTTGGAGAACAGGCTTTTAACCGCCTCGCCCCTCCCTCCTGGCCTCCACCACCTAACAAACAGCCTGAGTTTCTCCTGGTAGCATTGAGTGTTTCTGTGTGAAAAAGGTCAAACCGTTCCTGAGTAGAAGCCAATTTGTGTGTGGTGTTGTGAGTGCTAGACCAGACCTTTGTAAACAGTTGGAGGTAGTTTTGTGAATTAGACAACTCGTATTGTTTCACTGTATTTAACACTGCAGCAGCCTCGTAGGAGTGAGAAACTTTTTCTCCTGAAACCTGGTTTCTCTTGTTTGTCGCAGTAGACATTTATGTAAGCAAAGTGTCTTTTGTTCGACTTTTATTTTGTGCATGGAAGATTATGGAGCTTTAGAGATCTTTTGTTTGTAATTTTGGCATAGCTCACTGCCAAAGTCAATAAAAGGCTGCATGGGGTTTGCAATTGCATAGTTTTGGCTCTTTCTTGGGTGGAGTTGGAGTGGGGTGTCACATTTCACCTGCAAACTGTGATTTGTATAATAGACAACACTGTCAGAGCAGTTACACATGCCAAAGGTGTGTAATGCTCCTGTACATATCTGGGAGTGCCTGTTGTGAGAGCAGACTGACCTGCTTTTAGGTATTTGCAGTGCTTTCAATGGAAGTGTTCATTACCGCAGTTGAGAAGGATATATTTGCATATTTAAACTTCAAATAAAAGATTTAAGCAAATAAATTCAGGTTGTTATACTTTGTTTCCAAATGTGACAGTCAAACACAAAGAGGACGATGAGTTCACTCAGCAGCGAGAACATGTTGCAACATTATGCCAAATTCAACTCAATTTCATTTGAAAAAGAAATTTGAAAGGTTGCCAGAGCAGATGTGTTCATATACTTTCAAATTCATATATTTCAACTTCTACTGTAAATACTTGATGTGAAATATTATTAGACCTCCAACAACTCCACCTTTTCCCAGTCATATTATTAAGGCAGACAAAAATTGTAAGCTCATTTTCATTCGCGTGTTTAACACACGTCAGGCCTTTGGACATTGGGGAGATACTCAGAGGAGAGTCACTACTCCTCCTCACCTAAAGGAGCCACCCGAGGGGTTCTGGGCATGTCCCACCAGGAGGAGGGCAGACCCAGTGTGGGATTAAATAAAGTCTGTTATGTCTTAATGTTTTTAAAGCGACTGTCATCTAAAGGATGTGCTGTTCTCTGTGTGTCCATCTCGCCCAGAGGTAAATTCCACAGGACAGTGTTAACACTAGGAAGGCCCAGAGCCCAGCCATTTGGCTTTTCTACCTTTAAAACCCGGAGAGCAGCCAAATGGCTGGTAGGCTTTTAGCTAAGCTTTAGCTTCAGGCAAGTGGAAGCTAAATTGGCTAGTCATTCATATGTAAATTGGGTTGTTACCTGGGAATTCTGGAGGGAGGGGAGTGGGGGTGTGTGGATGAGGGGGTGGGGGAGCTGCTAAAAGCGGTGAGCTTCCTTTTGTTTCATCTTGATGCATTCTCAATCATCCAGGGAAACAAATCTCCAAAAGTCACCAACTTGGAGTGTTTCAGTTTGCCATCTTAGGGAGAAATCAACACACATGGGTGTATGTCCTTTGTTGCTGAGATTTATTGATAAAAACAGTACAAAAAATCAACCATTTGTACACATTTTTACAAATAATTATAAAAAGTGAGTGAGTACATTTCAACATTTTCAGCAATCACTCACAATCCTGGCACTGCCATGGTATCTGTAGTCTGCATTTACCTTGGCTTGGCTTCCTGATCAATTGTCCACTACCAAAAGGAAGCCAAGCCCTGCCACCCTTTACAACAAAACAAGGTGTGATCACAGGGCTTGGCTTCCTTTTGGTAGTGGACAATTGATCAGGAAGCCAAGCCAAGGTAAATGCAGACTACAGATACCATGGCAGTGCCAGGATTGTGAGTGATTGCTGAAAATGTTGAAATGTACTCACTCACTTTTTATAATTATTTGTAAAAATGTGTACAAATGGTTGATTTTTTGTACTGTTTTTATCAATAAATCTCAGCAACAAAGGACATACACCCATGTGTGTTGATTTCTCCCTAAGATGGCAAACTGAAACACTCCAAGTTGGTGACTTTTGGAGATTTGTTTCCCTGGATGATTGAGAATGCATCAAGATGAAACAAAAGGAAGCTCACCGCTTTTAGCAGCTCCCCCACCCCCTCATCCACACACCCCCACTCCCCTCCCTCCAGAATTCCCAGGTAACAACCCAATTTACATATGAATGACTAGCCAATTTAGCTTCCACTTGCCTGAAGCTAAAGCTTAGCTAAAAGCCTACCAGCCATTTGGCTGGTGGCGGGTTTTAAAGGTAGAAAGGTAGAAGCCTGGGCCTTCCTAGTGTTAAGTGTAATTGCTGAATGTTGCCATTGTGTTTCTTAAATTTGTACAGTCTTAGTTCAAGCAGTAGGATCAAAGCCATCCCTTTGATCCTGACCACCTCTCCAACCAGTCTGTGTTGGGGGAGGTTTATTGTAGATACATCCTATCTGAAAGATCTGTTTCTTTTGATGTAAGCTTCCTGGGTTTACGACCCTTTGGTCAGCAGGAGGTCTGACACACACACACACATTCTCACATAACACACACACACACACACACACACACACACTCTTACAGACGTTCACACATACACATAAAATGCTTTGTCTTAGAACCAAGGGGGCGTGGCTTTGTTCTGACGTGTTTTGTGTGAACTGTCTCTCAATAAAAGGTAGCAGGAGGAGGTCAGATCTGGGGGTCATTTTCGTGGTGGACACAGACGAGGCCTCCCTTGCGCAAATAATCGATCGATCGACTGTCTTGTTTTCTTCATGATGAATAAGTCTCTAGAATTAGCGAGGCTTGTGGAAACACAGACCCAACAGACAGCATGACCGAGAAGGTTGAAGGCCACCCCCACCATATACACTCCAACTTACAGCTGAATTCTGCAGCTGTCCACCTTCAAAAACATATCTGTGCAGTAGCATTAACACTGTGATTAACCTGCTTATTATTAACTTTGCAAACTCTTTTTATCTGTGAACACATGCAATAATACATCGCATCTGACAGTAACCACTAAACATGTTCCACCATCTCCCAAATTAAATATATACCAGGCTGTATTTACAGTGTAGAAACAAAACGAGTGAGAACTAGATTGTGTAGAAATCCTGTTGGTCACTCAGTAAACCTTCACTAAACTTTTTGGAATACAAGAGGTGTGGGCCTGGAGCTGCATTTTACATTGAAAATAAAGCATATACATTAAGGCGGGCCATCTTGTTACACTACATACAGTGGGACAAAAAAGTATTTAGTCAGCCACCGATTGTGCAAGTTCCCCCACCTAAAATGATGACAGAGGTCAGTAATTTGCACCAGAGGTACACTTCAACTGTGAGAGACAGAATGTGAAAAAAAAATCCATGAATCCACATGGTAGGATTTGTAAAGAATTTATTCGTAAATCAGGGTGGAAAATAAGTATTTGGTCAATAACAAAAATACAACTCAATACTTTGTAACATAACCTTTGTTGGCAATAACAGCGGTCAAACGTTTACTATAGGTCTTTACCAGGTTTGCACACACAGTAGCTGGTATTTTGGCCCATTCCTCCATGCAGATCTTCTCGAGAGCAGTGATGTGTTGGGGCTGTCGCCGAGCAACACGGACTTTCAACTCCCGCCACAGATTTTCTATGGGGTTGACGTCTGGAGACTGGCTAGGCCACTCCAGGACTTTCAAATGCTTCTTACGGAGCCACTCCTTTGTTGCCCGGGCGGTGTGTTTTGGATCATTGTCATGTTGGAAGACCCAGCCTCGTTTCATCTTCAAAGTTCTCACTGATGGAAGGAGGTTTTGGCTCAAAATCTCACGATACATGGCCCCATTCATTCTGTCCTTAACACGGATCAGTCGTCCTGTCCCCTTGGCAGAAAAACAGCCCCATAGCATGATGTTTCCACCCCCATGCTTCACAGTAGGTATGGTGTTCTTGGGATGCAACTCAGTATTCTTCGTCCTCCAAACACGACGAGTTGAGTTTATACCAAAAAGTTCTACTTTGGTTTCATCTGACCACATGACATTCTCCCAATCCTCTGCTGTATCATCCATGTGCTCTCTGGCAAACTTCAGACGGGCCTGGACATGCACTGGCTTCAGCAGCGGAACACGTCTGGCACTGCGGGATTTGATTCCCTGCCGTTGTAGTGTGTTACTGATGGTGACCTTTGTTACTTTGGTCCCAGCTCTCTGCAGGTCATTCACCAGATCCCCCCGTGTGGTTCTGGGATCTTTGCTCACCGTTCTCATCATCATTGTGACCCCACGGGATGAGATCTTGCGTGGAGCCCCAGATCGAGCGAGATTATCAGTGGTCTTGTATGTCTTCCATTTTCTGATGATTGCTCCCACAGTTGATTTTTTCACACCAAGCTGCTTGCCTATTGTAGATTCACTCTTCCCAGTCTGGTGCAGGTCTACAATACTTTTCCTGGTGTCCTTCGAAAGCTCTTTGGTCTTGGCCATGGCGGAGTTTGGAGTCTGACTGTTTGAGGCTGTGAACAGGTGTCTTTTATACAGATGATGGGTTCAAACAGGTGCCATTCATACAGGTAACGAGTGGGGGACAGAAAAGCGTCTTACAGGAGACGTTACAGGTCTGTGAGAGCCAGAGATTTTCCATGTTTGAGGTGACCAAATACTTATTTTCCACCCTGATTTACGAATAAATTCTTTACAAATCCTACCATGTGAATTCATGGATTTTTTTTTCACATTCTGTCTCTCACAGTTGAAGTGTACCTCTGGTGCAAATTACTGACCTCTGTCATCATTTTAAGTGGGGGAACTTGCACAATCGGTGGCTGACTAAATACTTTTTTGCCCCACTGTACATGTCGAACAGCAACTCCCATTTAAACTGTGGCAAAGTTCACATTTGTGTCTCTTTCAAAATGTATTTAAAAAAAATTAAGATCACCAGACTAAAACATCTTTTATATCCTTATTTATTCATTGTGGTTCAGTAACTCGCACGACTACGGAGCCCCCCAGGGGACATGGGAGAAAAGAAAATTAGGGAGAAAAAAAAAAATTAAGACGGACTTTTGCGAGATCTCGCAAAAGTATTGCGAGCGCTCGCAAAAGTATTGCGAGATCTCGCAAAAGTATTGCGAGCTCTCGCAAAAGATCCCGCTCCTTTTTGATAGCGTTTCAGTTGAAGGGTGCGGTGCTACGGTACGGGGCTCCATACGGTGCGGACATGGAGGAGGATTTAGAACATTTCTTGCGGTCAAGAGAGGTCCCACACGACGACATCATGCACATGCAACAAGACAAAGTACGTATAAACAACAAAGCATTAAACACCGCGGTTCAAAAGGCGAGTAACTTGTTGAAAAACCGAGGTCGTATATGCAGGCCTTTAATGTTAATTCTTGTAAATATGTTCAGGTTCATTAAATGCACATATGTTTTGAAATTTCAAATCGTGTCCAAATTCATGGGCTGCATCCTCCCGAGGACTCGGGCTTCGTGGTCTACGTGGGCCGGGTCCTCAGAACGGCTGGGGAAATTGGACGGTCTAGCCTTCTGATTAGCGTCACCGCTGTCTCGGTGGAGTGTAATAAGCTCGTCCGTCTGCTCCTTTCTATCTAAAATATAAGACGACACTGGAGTAAATTCTCGACCATCTCGCACTTCTGTTTAATCAGTTTTCTGTGTGACGTTGATTAAGCGCTGTAAAACCAATGTGGAACCCACCCAGGGGATTAATAAAGTTTTATTTTATCGAATTTAATCTAATAACTTTAATCTCAGCCAAACCGTTTTACTCACGAACAAATGAAACACTGAAAAAAGCCAAACATTAACATTTTTAGGTTGTCTAAGTGTTTTATATATTAAGTTTAGCCTGAGTAGCTAAAGTCCGCGGTGATCTGAAAATAATATGCCGGGAGTTGTGCCGTTCTTGGCGGCTTTAGTGACCCTTGAGCTCTCGGCTACCTATCGAGCTGGTGGGTAACAGACATCAAGGAAAACGTCGAAGCACTTTTGCAAATATGCGATATCTTGATAAACCGAGAAGATATTTCAAGTTTATACACCCACGTTCTCCCCTGAAATATATTAAAAAAAAATTTGTGACCCAGAAAGATTAATAACGGTCATTTTAAAACTTATTAACGGCCGCCATTACCGGAAATGGCGGCCGTGTCCTCCCATAGTTAAAAGTCATGCAGTTATTAGAGTTAGGTTAGGTTAATTGGTGATTCTAAATTGCCGGTGAATGTAAGTGCAAATAGTTGTTTGTCTCTATGTGATGGACTGATGAGCTGTTCAGGGTGCACCCTACCTTGTTACCTATCGTGTCCCAGCCTTCCCCCTGCAACTTTATCCTATAGGATTAAGATAGGATGGTTTTTGTTGTAGATCCATTCAATTTTTTTTATGTTAACCAGCGTCTAGACTTTGAAAATTATGTAAAATAAAGACAACATGTAGTATTTAAGTGACCAAGTAGTATTGGGGTAAAAGTTATTGAATACTGTTGAAATAGAAAGACAAAATTGTGAAGGATTAAAATTTAAAAGAACAACTCGATTCAAACATGTTTAGATGAAGTGTGTTTTATGAACACAAAATGCACAGGTTTATTGAACATGAATAAGTTGTGTTGATTTAATTCAGTAGTTTAAGTTTCTGCCAAAGCATAATATTTGTGTCCACTATTGAATTAACTATGTGTGTGGTTTTATATGTATGACTCGTCCCACCACAGGATGTGATTTGGGTCTTTCTCTCTTTACACCTGGGAGGGAGAAGCATGTCTTGATGGAGACAGGTGCCTGCTGAGTGGTTGGACTGGATAATTACTTGGAGAACAGGCTTTTAACCGCCTCGCCCCTCCCTCCTGGCCTCCACCACCTAACAAACAGCCTGAGTTTCTCCTGGTAGCATTGAGTGTTTCTGTGTGAAAAAGGTCAAACCGTTCCTGAGTAGAAGCCAATTTGTGTGTGGTGTTGTGAGTGCTAGACCAGACCTTTGTAAACAGTTGGAGGTAGTTTTGTGAATTAGACAACTCGTATTGTTTCACTGTATTTAACACTGCAGCAGCCTCGTAGGAGTGAGAAACTTTTTCTCCTGAAACCTGGTTTCTCTTGTTTGTCGCAGTAGACATTTATGTAAGCAAAGTGTCTTTTGTTCGACTTTTATTTTGTGCATGGAAGATTATGGAGCTTTAGAGATCTTTTGTTTGTAATTTTGGCATAGCTCACTGCCAAAGTCAATAAAAGGCTGCATGGGGTTTGCAATTGCATAGTTTTGGCTCTTTCTTGGGTGGAGTTGGAGTGGGGTGTCACATTTCACCTGCAAACTGTGATTTGTATAATAGACAACACTGTCAGAGCAGTTACACATGCCAAAGGTGTGTAATGCTCCTGTACATATCTGGGAGTGCCTGTTGTGAGAGCAGACTGACCTGCTTTTAGGTATTTGCAGTGCTTTCAATGGAAGTGTTCATTACCGCAGTTGAGAAGGATATATTTGCATATTTAAACTTCAAATAAAAGATTTAAGCAAATAAATTCAGGTTGTTATACTTTGTTTCCAAATGTGACAGTCAAACACAAAGAGGACGATGAGTTCACTCAGCAGTGAGAACATGTTGCAACATTATGCCAAATTCAACTCAATTTCATTTGAAAAAGAAATTTGAAAGGTTGCCAGAGCAGATGTGTTCATATACTTTCAAATTCATATATTTCAACTTCTACTGTAAATACTTGATGTGAAATATTATTAGACCTCCAACAACTCCACCTTTTCCCAGTCATATTATTAAGGCAGACAAAAATTGTAAGCTCATTTTCATTCGCGTGTTTAACACACGTCAGGCCTTTGGACATTGGGGAGATACTCAGAGGAGAGTCACTACTCCTCCTCACCTAAAGGAGCCACCCGAGGTGTTCTGGGCATGTCCCACCAGGAGGAGGGCAGACCCAGTGTGGGATTAAATAAAGTCTGTTATGTCTTAATGTTTTTAAAGCGACTGTCATCTAAAGGATGTGCTGTTCTCTGTGTGTCCATCTCGCCCAGAGGTAAATTCCACAGGACAGTGTTAAGTGTAATTGCTGAATGTTGCCATTGTGTTTCTTAAATTTGTACAGTCTTAGTTCAAGCAGTAGGATCAAAGCCATCCCTTTGATCCTGACCACCTCTCCAACCAGTCTGTGTTGGGGGAGGTTTATTGTAGATACATCCTATCTGAAAGATCTGTTTCTTTTGATGTAAGCTTCCTGGGTTTACGACCCTTTGGTCAGCAGGAGGTCTGACACACACACACACATTCTCACATAACACACACACACACACACACACACACACACACACACACTCTTACAGACGTTCACACATACACATAAAATGCTTTGTCTTAGAACCAAGGGGGCGTGGCTTTGTTCTGACGTGTTTTGTGTGAACTGTCTCTCAATAAAAGGTAGCAGGAGGAGGTCAGATCTGGGGGTCATTTTCGTGGTGGACACAGACGAGGCCTCCCTTGCGCAAATAATTGATCGATCGACTGTCTTGTTTTCTTCATGATGAATAAGTCTCTAGAATTAGCGAGGCTTGTGGAAACACAGACCCAACAGACAGCATGACCGAGAAGGTTGAAGGCCACCCCCACCATATACACTCCAACTTACAGCTGAATTCTGCAGCTGTCCACCTTCAAAAACATATCTGTGCAGTAGCATTAACACTGTGATTAACCTGCTTATTATTAACTTTGCAAACTCTTTTTATCTGTGAACACATGCAATAATACATCGCATCTGACAGTAACCACTAAACATGTTCCACCATCTCCCAAATTAAATATATACCAGGCTGTATTTACAGTGTAGAAACAAAACGAGTGAGAACTAGATTGTGTAGAAATCCTGTTGGTCACTCAGTAAACCTTCACTAAACTTTTTGGAATACAAGAGGTGTGGGCCTGGAGCTGCATTTTACATTGAAAATAAAGCATATACATTAAGGCGGGCCATCTTGTTACACTACATACAGTGGGACAAAAAAGTATTTAGTCAGCCACCGATTGTGCAAGTTCCCCCACCTAAAATGATGACAGAGGTCAGTAATTTGCACCAGAGGTACACTTCAACTGTGAGAGACAGAATGTGAAAAAAAAATCCATGAATCCACATGGTAGGATTTGTAAAGAATTTATTCGTAAATCAGGGTGGAAAATAAGTATTTGGTCAATAACAAAAATACAACTCAATACTTTGTAACATAACCTTTGTTGGCAATAACAGAGGTCAAACGTTTACTATAGGTCTTTACCAGGTTTGCACACACAGTAGCTGGTATTTTGGCCCATTCCTCCATGCAGATCTTCTCGAGAGCAGTGATGTGTTGGGGCTGTCGCCGAGCAACACGGACTTTCAACTCCCGCCACAGATTTTCTATGGGGTTGACGTCTGGAGACTGGCTAGGCCACTCCAGGACTTTCAAATGCTTCTTACGGAGCCACTCCTTTGTTGCCCGGGCGGTGTGTTTTGGATCATTGTCATGTTGGAAGACCCAGCCGCGTTTCATCTTCAAAGTTCTCACTGATGGAAGGAGGTTTTGGCTCAAAATCTCACGATACATGGCCCCATTCATTCTGTCCTTAACACGGATCAGTCGTCCTGTCCCCTTGGCAGAAAAACAGCCCCATAGCATGATGTTTCCACCCCCATGCTTCACAGTAGGTATGGTGTTCTTGGGATGCAACTCAGTATTCTTCGTCCTCCAAACACGACGAGTTGAGTTTATACCAAAAAGTTCTACTTTGGTTTCATCTGACCACATGACATTCTCCCAATCCTCTGCTGTATCATCCATGTGCTCTCTGGCAAACTTCAGACGGGCCTGGACATGCACTGGCTTCAGCAGCGGAACACGTCTGGCACTGCGGGATTTGATTCCCTGCCGTTGCAGTGTGTTACTGATGGTGACCTTTGTTACTTTGGTCCCAGCTCTCTGCAGGTCATTCACCAGGTCCCCCCGTGTGGTTCTGGGATCTTTGCTCACCGTTCTCATGATCATTTTGACCCCACGGGATGAGATCTTGCGTGGAGCCCCAGATCGAGGGAGATTATCAGTGGTCTTGTATGTCTTCCATTTTCTGATGATTGCTCCCACAGTTGATTTTTTCACACCAAGCTGCTTGCCTATTGTAGATTCACTCTTCCCAGTCTGGTGCAGGTCTACAATACTTTTCCTGGTGTCCTTCGAAAGCTCTTTGGTCTTGGCCATGGCGGAGTTTGGAGTCTGACTGTTTGAGGCTGTGGACAGGTGTCTTTTATACAGATGATGGGTTCAAACAGGTGCCATTCATACAGGTAACGAGTGGGGGACAGAAAAGCGTCTTACAGGAGACGTTACAGGTCTGTGAGAGCCAGAGATTTTCCATGTTTGAGGTGACCAAATACTTATTTTCCACCCTGATTTACGAATAAATTCTTTACAAATCCTACCATGTGAATTCATGGATTTTTTTTTCACATTCTGTCTCTCACAGTTGAAGTGTACCTCTGGTGCAAATTACTGACCTCTGTCATCATTTTAAGTGGGGGAACTTGCACAATCGGTGGCTGACTAAATACTTTTTTGCCCCACTGTACATGTCGAACAGCAACTCCCATTTAAACTGTGGCAAAGTTCACATTTGTGTCTCTTTCAAAATGTATTTAAAAAAAATTAAGATCACCAGACTAAAACATCTTTTATATCCTTATTTATTCATTGTGGTTCAGTAACTCGCACGACTACGGAGCCCCCCAGGGGACATGGGAGAAAAAAAAATTAGGGAGAAAAAAAAAAATTAAGACGGACTTTTGCGAGATCTCGCAAAAGTATTGCGAGCGCTCGCAAAAGTATTGCGAGATCTCGCAAAAGTATTGCGAGCGCTCGCAAAAGTATTGCGAGATCTCGCAAAAGTATTGCGAGCTCTCGCAAAAGATCCCGCTCCTTTTTGATAGCGTTTCAGTTGAAGGGTGCGGTGCTACGGTACGGGGCTCCATACGGTGCGGACATGGAGGAGGATTTAGAACATTTCTTGCGGTCAAGAGAGGTCCCACACGACGACATCATGCACATGCAACAAGACAAAGTACGTATAAACAACAAAGCATTAAACACCGCGGTTCAAAAGGCGAGTAACTTGTTGAAAAACCGAGGTCGTATATGCAGGCCTTTAATGTTAATTCTTGTAAATATGTTCAGGTTCATTAAATGCACATATGTTTTGAAATTTCAAATCGTGTCCAAATTCATGGGCTGCATCCTCCCGAGGACTCGGGCTTCGTGGTCTACGTGGGCCGGGTCCTCAGAACGGCTGGGGAAATTGGACGGTCTAGCCTTCTGATTAGCGTCACCGCTGTCTCGGTGGAGTGTAATAAGCTCGTCCGTCTGCTCCTTTCTATCTAAAATATAAGACGACACTGGAGTAAATTCTCGACCATCTCGCACTTCTGTTTAATCAGTTTTCTGTGTGACGTTGATTAAGCGCTGTAAAACCAATGTGGAACCCACCCAGGGGATTAATAAAGTTTTATTTTATCGAATTTAATCTAATAACTTTAATCTCAGCCAAACCGTTTTACTCACGAACAAATGAAACACTGAAAAAAGCCAAACATTAACATTTTTAGGTTGTCTAAGTGTTTTATATATTAAGTTTAGCCTGAGTAGCTAAAGTCCGCGGTGATCTGAAAATAATATGCCGGGAGTTGTGCCGTTCTTGGCGGCTTTAGTGACCCTTGAGCTCTCGGCTACCTATCGAGCTGGTGGGTAACAGACATCAAGGAAAACGTCGAAGCACTTTTGCAAATATGCGATATCTTGATAAACCGAGAAGATATTTCAAGTTTATACACCCACGTTCTCCCCTGAAATATATTAAAAAAAAATTTGTGACCCAGAAAGATTAATAACGGTCATTTTAAAACTTATTAACGGCCGCCATTACCGGAAACTGGAGTTTGGCTGGGCTGCACTTTGAATTCTGGGATATGGTGGGCCACGAAGCACACACCGGACCAATCCTTCAAATTCGGTGAAAAGTGAATGTTTGTAATTCTTTGTATTACACCCCCTGGCATATGTTAATTTTGTTCTGGTTGTATACATGTTCTGTATACTGTTTCTTAATAAAGTTCAATAATTAAAAAAAAAAAAATAGGTGAAAAGGAGGACGCATTTGTCTGCTGCATTCGGAGGAGTTTACGAATTTAAAATAGAATCTTTGTAGAGATTGCCATAATTGTTGTACATTTCTGTGCAAATAAAAAAAAAAAGGAGTCTACGAATTTGGATAGCCTTCGGTGCATCGCTGTGACATAATCGGTCTACAAAAGCGTCCTCAGGAGGATGCAGCCCATGAATTTTGACAATGTGATAAATACAGTTTAAAAAAAAAAAGAGGTTGCAGCCCATGAATTTGGATGTTGTTATCTGGCTGTGCCATTACCATGGTAACATGGACACCATGACACAAAATACTTGGTGGAACTTACCTTACTTATACCTTACTAGCAAAATATTTTTTAGTAACGTAGTATATAAATATCTACTACTATTACTATACTAATACTAACACAGCAACAGTAAAGTAATAAGACAGAAGTTGACAGAGTAACTTTTGATAATGATCATGAACAGTGATTAAGAACTCTATTCTAATACAGTTAGTATTCCATGTGTGCTAGTGTGGCTTCCTAGAGTAAAAGTATATTAATACCATTTCTCTAATGTTTTATGTCTGCAGGTGGATAAGGCAGTGCTGTCCGTCATGACTGATGGACAAATGGCAAAATACATAAGGACATATGGTGACAGACTAGCTGTCCAGTCCTTCTGTCAACAAACTAAGTACAGCACAGATAAAGAGACTGTTCTGCAGAACCTAAGAGATAAAATTGCCGCACGGAAAGTAAGATCAAAAACCAAAGGAGTGCTGTGTGGTTCATCATGCGTGTTCCAAAAGCAAAGTGAAGGGATGGCAAGACAGAGAAATACTGCAGCAGAGAAGACCTGCAGAAAAATAGAAATCGGATGGCTTCATTTAAGCAGTAATGAATACCGTCAAGTGAGAACCAGAAATGGTGGAGGAACAAGACATGCAACTGTGGAAAAAACTACAACTGTAGCTAAGATTTTGGAAATGGGAAAGGACCTGTTTTTTCCAGATGGGTACTCGCCAAAAGGGAGAGTTGAAGACTTTGTCATTGATATCTGTGATTTTAAAAGAAATCCGATTGCTTTAGATGTCACTGTTGGCAAACTTTATGAACAAACCAAATTGAAGCTCCTGAGATTTTACATTTGAAACACTGTTAACAGTTCAGTCCTCATCTGAAGAGGATTTTTCTGTCAGCATAACTGAAGAAGATTCACCGGTGACATTACTTGGATTTGACAGTGAGACAGATGATTTTGTCCCAGATCTACTTGAACATGGGGATTCATCTGACAGTGACACTGGCAAACAGGTTTGTTAAAATAAGAAAGTTATTATTAAAAATAATGATCACTTTAAAGTTACTGTATTTTGTTGTGTTTAGTAGTGCTCGGTGGTAACATGCGACATTTTCTAATTTTGTTGTACTATTGTACTAGGTTTGACTGTGCAACTGCAATAAAGAGTTGTGTTATTCAAGTGCTTTATGTACATCTACGAATATTTGCACTTCTGTAGGATGAAATTATTCCAGGAATTTGTTGTTGACTTGTGTGGTAAGGTACATTTAATACATCTGTGAAAGACTTACAGCTTTGTATTCATTAACATGTACAAAATGACTGGCTGCTGAAAAAATAATTGAATTATTTTCGTTTGTGTCTTGTGTTTGTTTTCTGGTTCACAGATTCACAATTTCCAGATGGAACCCAATCCAAAAAAACTGAAATCACTCTGTGAGGCAGTGACAACACAAAGTCCAGGAAAATCCCATCATATGCATTCAACCCCAACAGACATTAAAAACACTGTCGTGGGACAGCGGCAGCAGACTGACTCAAGTGATCATGATTTCCCTGACCACTGCTCTGAAATTATTGATCTGACCAGTATAGTTCCTAACAAATCCTTCAAACTAGAGTCCCGGGCCAAACTTCCAGAAGATTTGGAATGTCATTTTCCACACATAGACGAAGCGGATACGGTTGTATGGAATCCTGAAGAGGATCTTGTCAGAGCAGATGGTGATGACACAGTCGTGATAACCCTGAATTATGTCAACAGTGAGGATCTCAGACAGGTAAGACCATGGACAGTTGTGGTTGATATGGTTCAAGTGTGACAAAATATGGAAATTTATTAATAATCAAATTCAGTAACTTGCATAGTTCTGCTTTTAAAAAAGCTGATCATGCATTCCTGCTTGGACAAAATTTAAGCATGTGTGTTATTTTCTGTAATATTCTTTTGGATCTTAAAAGAAATAACTTACAGTACTGTGAAACAATTTTTCGATTTCTATTAATCAGAATTCATCTCTTGTTTGTTTAAAACTTGATTTTTTACAGCAATAATACAACATTTTAAGTAGCAATAAGTACATCAAGATCTGATAAAAACCTGTGGAATTCCACTGTAATATGTCTTTTTACTCTTGTAAGTGAGACATGTAGGCTGAAAATAAAGTGGTGTATTTTTGTTCTATTTCTTAATACCTATTGACATATTTTGCAGACTTTTTAAGAACATTCATGACTTAGAATAGGCCAAGGTAGAAGATTGAAGAAGAGTCTTCTAATCTTGAAGGGTTAAGGTGTCTGTTGTCAATTAATGCAATACTTCCTTCTCAGAATGCCGACACAAATGGATTACCTATGGATGGTTTCCTGCTACCATTGTCTTCAGCTAATGGCTTGCCCACACCCCATATGCAGTCAATACAAGAGGAAGCACCCCAGATTGCACAGGTAAGATGGATCAATTCAGGCAACCATAAACACCTACCTTTACATACTGTAGAGATGCCAAAAATGTCATGCTATTTTCTGAGGATATGGCAGTTTGTGGGTCTATTTGAATTAAAAGGATATTGTCAGTTGAGAGACAATTCCAGTGTTTTACATTAACATAAGATTAAACAGGAAATTTAGTCTTGAAATCAAATTATTTACATAACACAGCAGTGAGACATTGTTTTGGTGTCACTATTGTGTTCTCTACCTATTTTGCACAGAAGTGAGTCTTCTCATACATGTAAAGAACACTTGTATAATTTTCTGTGAGGCATACAAGGACATCCATCAGGCCACAATGTTAATGTTATATATAAATTGTCAGTGCAACCATGGTTTGGGAATGTACAGCCCACTAAAATTAGACAAATAAATTTCAAACTTTTTCAGAACATTGATATTGTGTAATCTGTACAATTCATTTGCATTTCTTATGGAATGTGCATGTTTTGTCTTTTACTCAGGACCATGGACTGAATTTCATCGCACAAGGTTTGCGTTTAGATTCAAGCAACCAACTTTCCCCATCAAATTCAGGAGACCCACAGAGCCCCCTACATGTATCAATTCGCAGGATAAAAGTTGTTGATGATCTTTTGGCTGTATTTATGGACAGTCGCATTCTGAATGTGACTTTAAAGATGAACTTTGTAAATGAAAATGCTGTTGATGATGCTGGGGTGTCAAGGGAGGTTTACACTGCATTTTGGGAGCAATTTTTGGAACAGTGTGAATGTGAAAATGAACGAGTTCCAAGGCTGAGGCCAGACTTTAGTGAGGCTGAATGGCAAGCAGTTGGACAGATATGGGTGAAAGGCTTACTAGACCATGGTGTCTTTCCAGTGAGGCTGTCAAGGGCTTTCATTTTAGCTTTCATCCACGGAATGGACTCAGTTGATGTAGACATTCTGATTGCATCGTTTCTCAACTATCTCCCTCCTGTTGAGAGATCAGCTGTTGAGAAGGCGCTCCAAGGCACAATGGATGAAAATAATGAAGAGGACCTGCTTGACCTTTTTACAAGGATGGGTTCCCACTTCCTACCACCTAAGAACAACATGCAGCCTGACATTGAAACAATGGCTCATAAGGCCATTCTCCAAGAGCCAAAGTATATAATGGATTGCTTCTCCACACCCATGGCACATCTGCAGCTGAAACTGGCAGACAAGGAAAGTGTGTTATCTCTGTATGAGACAAAGAAGGCCACAGGCAAAAGACTAGTGCAGCTATTTGAAGCAACAAAAATCATGCTGTCTCACGGAGAACAAACAACGTTTAACCATCTTCAGCGTTATGTTAAAAACGCTGATGAAACCAAAGCTGAAAAAATCCTGCGCTTCTGCACAGGATCTTCTGTGATATGTATTGACAAAATTTTGGTGTGCTTTAATGCTGAAACTGGGCTCAACAGAAGGCCTGTTGCTCACACCTGTGGAGCTACCCTTGAAGTGCCATGCACTTACAGTTCTCATCCTGAATTTCATACAGAGTTCGACAATGTCCTTTCCAGCAATTACTTTGAAATGGACATCATTTGAACTTGATGAGTGTACTAATGGTTAGAGCTGTAATTTTTATTTGTATAATTATCCTTGAGTTCATAAATTCTGTCTTGTTTCATTTTGTCATTGAAGCATTTGATATATTCAGCCGTATAACAAGCAGTCACAAATTTAATTTTCTGATGGTTTAGTTGTATGTTAGGTCAGATTTCACAAGGACTCTTTATTGTTTAAAATTCTTTGAAAATGACCGCATCTTTAACTTCTGTTGAAAACAAGGTTTGTGTTTAGCGTTAGAGGGACAGATCACATCAAAATTTGCTGTACACATTGTCATTGTTTTCTTTTACTCTTGCCATCAGCCAGAATAAAGGCTCGCTTTTGTTTTAAGTTGATTGTCCTCTCTCTCTCCTTGTCTGCTTTTGGGTACGTTCTCTCAACACACCTGCATACCCCGCAGTGACACACATTGGCTTGCTGTTTATCCATCTAGAATGTTTTGTCGTGAGTTGCCTAGTTTTGGGAGATATTAGCTGTAGAGATCTCTTCCTTGTTGAAAAACAACATGAAGCTACATAAGGTCTACATAAAGACATTGCTACTAAGCATTAAGTACCATGTAAAACAAGAGAGGGGTAGGCTTGTACAGTCAATATCTCTAAAATTGGGCAACTCACACTAAAACAATGTGGATTAAGGAATACTACAGCTAGCGAACAGAAAAATTGGTAAATTTGATTTTAGGGTGAAAAGTCCATTAATATTAGTAAAGAATGTCACTATGGTTGCGAAAGAAGTTATTGAAAGTTAATGATAAGATCCTGTTTACAAATTCTTAAAGCTGATGTGGCCTATAAACATCATCTTGTAACAATAAGTCCTATTTTCCCTTGATTAGCTTCCAAAATGTTTACTAGTTGTTTTGTTAAAAATCATATTGCCATCACAAGTTATTTTTTTTGAAAGGACTTTGCCATAATGTGACATACAGATGATTCACAATTCTTTATACTGTCTTATATAATTACAAATTAACAAGCAATGATAATCAGATTTAACAGTTTCTAGGATAAACAAGATTGTAGGCCAGGATTTCTAATTAGATTAAATAGTATATATGGTTAATTATAAAGTATTGCTACATTTTTGACAGATTATGCACATCTGTCTACCCTTCTCTGAAATTAAAGTGCCTGGGAACACAGGCAGTCAATACACAGATGTTGTCGATATGCTTTTGTCATTTGCAATTTTTTAGTTGTGTGTACTACATAGTCCAAAAAAAATTAGAAATTGATTAGATTTCAGTTTATTTGTCCGGTAGTTCAACAACACATATCATCCTTTCAGAAGTGGTGAGTTTTGCAAAAATAGCATTCGAATGAAATTGCTGTTCATCAACAGAACAGGTGGGTGCAAAGAATTTGTTATTCAGCTGATAAAATAAGCTTCAGATAAATTCAGTGACAAAAAAAGAATGTTTATATCTATTAGAAATTCTAATAGTTCAAAAGGTCTCTATTTAGTTCTTTATTTTTTCAGTTTTGTTTAACCAACATTAAAAAACTAAAGCTCTTCTGGAATCAGAATAAATAGTTAAAAAAAAGAAGCAAAAATGACATGAAATAATTATATTTTTAGCCAGAGAAACTGGAGTTCAGAAAAATGCCAAGGTGCCCCCTCTCAGATCATGATGCCCCTTAGTACCATTTCATGTAGCCTGCCAATGTGACAGTTGGCATTATAATATATATAAAGCAGCAAGGCATAATATCATATCTCTTCAATTTTAAACAGTATTCTAGCCAACATCAACAACTAAACATTCCCATCATTAACAAATAGAGATGGTGTAAATAAAGACCAACTCACCATTTAAAAATTATTACAAAATACTCAACATAAACCACCATTATCTGATTAAACACTGTACATTAAAACTCCTAACACATTAAATTAAGATGTGTCTTATGTTTTGATCCATGTATCAAGCCAAATACACAGTTAAAGTAATTCGAAGTAATACACATAGACATGGAACTTGATAACATTTGACAGAACATTACAATGTTTTTGTGTTAAAGAACACTCAGAATATCATTAACAGGCAGAGACTCCCCTTTATACTTTAGTTCACTGACCCTCCTGGAACACAACAATAAATATTTCTATATAAGATATTCTCATAAATGACTGTGTACTAGAAAGCTTACAGTTTACAGTCTGTTTAACATCCAGAAGTTAGCTTTCTCACATATCACAGGTCAATTTTGAGTAATGTTCTCTGCTGCAGTGTATGCAATTTACACTAATGCCATGATGTTCTCTCTTAAATGCATGTACAAGTTCACAGCCTGATATGAGTCTGTTGGTGGAGTCAGATGGGACTCAGTCATGATGATATTGCACAGTTCATATACATCGGGGTCACATGGTTTGGTCAGTCGAAAAACACACTCAGTTTTACACATTTCAACATGTTCTTCTTCAGTGGGGCAAAGGAAGTCTCTTGTCCCGTAGAGCTCAGGTAATGTATACATTACATTAGGTCGACCACTGGGGATATTGATGTTTGTTGATGGCCTGATGGAGTGTGTATTCCAAACCTGTGCAGTGTCATCCAGCTCATCCTGTTAAAAAGAATACAGAAATTTAAGAAATGCGATCGCATGTATGTATATACATATACGCAAATCACGATGAGACAACTCACTCACCGAGAGGAAGGTTTATTATATTTATGCAATTTATTATTTTTAAACAATCATGTGCATTTTTGTAATCATGTACTTTACCTAATGTCATCTGTACAAGTGTTTCACACACTAACTACGGTTACTGTTATGCTGTGATATCTTACATTAGTAATATTAGTCTTATTACTACCTGCTTGGCTCATCTACTCACCTCATAATAATCAATTTGTTTTATGTCACTGATCATTGTATTTTGTATTTGTAAGTTATTTTGATATCACAATCGAAATAATTCCAAATTGTAAATAGTTAATATTATAGATAAGAAAATTTCATATGCCATGTCAACATAAACAACATAGATGTTACTGTAGTCTTGGTTGTTGAGCTCTTCCTTAAGGCGGCCGATTGCTTAAACCTAAATTATAGTATTTACACAATTTTTGATTTCATTTACTCCCTGCTCCTCTCACCCGCTTCTCCCTGTCTTGTCTCTTTCTTCCTGCAAGTCTCTCCATTCCCTAAACCTGGTACAGGGCCCTATTTCAGGAAGTGAAAAACGATACTCAGGGTTGAGTAACCCCGAACTGTCCAACTCGGAATATTCGGTTTCAGAAAGGCTGATAACAATTAGTTCAATCAACGCGGAGTTGCTTTAACCCCAAGTTAAGCGCGCGCACGAGGATACATAAAGCCCTGATTAGTGGAGCACAGATTAAGCGAGTCACCATGGAGACGGAGGGAAAGAAGGCGCGGTCAATGTATTTTACAGCGCTTGACGCCGAAATTCTGATGGCAGCATATGCCGATAACATGCAAATTTTGCAGAAAAAAAGTAACACAGCCTCAGCTGCAAAAGAAAGGGAGCATGCATGGCAAAACATAGCCGACAGAGTCAATGCGTGAGTGTTAATGTAAACATTGATCTAGGGATTTCCACCCATTTAACACGTTATTTATTATATTTTATTTTTTATTTTATACATTTTATTTTGTGACGTGATGTGAGCGCAGGTGCAACCCAACAGGCCCCAAACGTTCCTGGCAGCAAGTAAAAATGAAATATAAAAATATAGACCAAACAGGTAAGGTGTAATTGTATTATGAGCCATAGTGCTTGGTCTGTTTGTCCCATGTAAATCAATTGCAGTTAGAGGCTACATTAATTTTCTTTCTGTAAGCACTTATTGAAATTATCTGAGCACATTACAAGTACATATTTGCTTACTCTGTATGCTCAAATGTGACCCATTATGGCCACTAGAAAAAAAGCGGAGGCCCGAAAAAAAAAGGTGGGGGTCCTCCACCACCACCACCACCCACAGAGGCTGAGCAGTTGGCTTCCACATTTGTGATAATGGGAACACCACAAACGAGTACAGGAGACGTTTCACTTCCTCAGTTTCCTTTATCTCTCACTCACACACGCATGCATCCATACACGCAACAAAACATATTTTATTAACTCACCTGGATGAGTCCCATGCAACAAAACTGAAGGAGGATTTTGTCCAGAAACCCACCATCAAATTACCCGTTGTCTCTGATGTCTGCAAATAAGGATAACCAGAACTCCAGACACTGGCTGCGAAGAAAACGCCACCAGTATTCAATCCTTTGATTGGCGGTACTTGCTCCCTCCAAGTAACTCTCAGGGGTGTCGTTAGGAGCCACGGGCACAAGGAAACGCTGAAAGCCTCTAACATGGCCATTTTCAGTTCCAAGATCGCCCCTCACAACTCTAGGGCAGCCCTTTAAACGCTGCACCGCTTCTATGTAATACCCCCCGATCACTTTCGGATTACTATTTGTTGTGTATGCATTAAGCCAGATTATTTTTCTCGAGAAACCGTCAATACTACCATTGATACAGATGCCATATGGCTTCAGTTTGTCGTAGGAGTCGATGTGCCAGATGAAATTCGGCCCTTTTGAAAAATAGTTCCTTCGCCTGAAACGTCTTGCTTGCCTCAGTGCGACGCCTCGGGGATCCAGCTCCTTCAAAACCAAGCGCACATCCTCTTTCCTCACGCGTAGTCCATGTTCCCTGCATTTAGCGTACATCCATCGGTATCCGTGAAGCTGCCCAGAGTACTGCAATTGGTTGTCTATAAATTCAACCAAGACGGCCAGGTCAGAGTACGCTTTGTGGCGAGTGTGTCCCCTTGCGCTAAGAACTCTCTTCAGATGTCTTTCGCTTATATGAAAACTGTGTCTAATGCAAAGCACAGTTTTAATGTCTTTATAGTTTAGTCCAAGCTCAAAGTAAAAATCTATGAATCGCTCAAATGGGTGTGTGTCCTCCATCGCTGTGGTTGTTTCTAAGGTTTCAGTGCTGATTTGGAGGTCTATGGTACAGACTTTTGCGAGCTCTCGCAATACTTATTGCGAGCTCTCGCAATGCTTTTGCGAGATCTCGCAAAAGTCCGTCTTAATTTTTCTTTTTTCTCCCTAATTTTTTTTTCTCCCATGTCCCCTGGGGGGCTCCGTACACGACTGACCTGTTATATAGAGAAAAAGTAGAGACAGGAGCAGAGATGGACAGTGAAGCATTACTGTATTCTGATTACTTTTTTCAAGTAGTGAGTAACGTAAGGGATTACTATTGCCAAAAAAGTAATTAGATTACTGTTGCTTTCCCGTAAGCACGCTAAGTTACATGCATTACTAAACCGTGATTCTTTTTTGTGAGAGTGTCTCATGACAATGATGAGAGCCAGGCGCCAGGACTGCCAAAATGAAATAAATAAATATATCATTAAATAATTAATTAAATGTGTCAATAATTAATTAAATGTGTCAATAATTAATTAAAATGTGAAATACATAAATAATCAATTAAATGTGTCAATAATTAATTAAAATGTGAAATACATAAATAATTAATTAAATGTGTCAATAATTAATTAATTACATGTGTCATAACTATTTATTTAATTAATTAATTCCAATTTTAATTAATTATTGCCACATTTAATTAATTATTTAATGGTGTATTTAATTAATTCATCATGGCAGTCCTGGCACTCCACATGATCCACACACATACACATGCACACGGTTGTGCAATGAAGAGTGATGCACACACACACACACACGCTGATGCAATGAAGAATGCTTTGCTAACAAATGCTTATGCTGATATGCGAAATGCTGCACACAAACATCCAAAGATACAGAATTTGTTATAAGAAGCCATTGATTACTTAGAATGTGTTATATGTCATCCAGAGGGCATTTATGTAGATTTTAGGAATAAGGTCTAAAACGGTTTGGTTACGAAAATAATGTCTGTGCGTGGTGTCTGTTTATGGCTCAAGGCCTTGACTGAATTCTTTGCTGTGCTTCACACAGCCCTGATGAGGAACAGTGGCACAGAGTGAAAATGATGAATTAATAGTGTAAGTTTTAGGTCGGAGTACGGCATTTTCTGTGATTGAGATTTAATTCAAGGAGGAACAAAAGGTGTTACGGCACCTGAGGTTCTCATTCCCACACAATATTGTCCCGGCAGGAAGCAAAACGTTCCTGTGAATTTCTGGTTGATTTTTTGGTTTGCTTAGCGCTAGCTTGATTTTATCAGTGAGCTTTGGCTTGTGTTCTTTCTCGTAAGCGAGAGAGGGATATGCTTGGACATGACTGCAACGGGCCCTAGTTTGTGTTATTTTAGTAGTATTTTGTTGGTTATGTCTGTTTTCGTTTTTGTTACAGTGCACTGAGATAAGAAAATCTGAGAGGTGTGATCCACCGGTGGTGAGGTGGTGATAGGTTGATATTTTGTGAGTTCATGATTTAACAATCAGCTCTGTAAACCAGGCCTGAAAGATTGAGATTTAAAGCGCTATAAAATATTATTACTGTAAACAGTTGCAAAGTGTGCTTCTCCATGATTGTAATTGGCTTGAGAGAAATTCACTTATAGGGAACACTGATCACATGAGAAGTCCTGAGTCTAAAAGGATTGCAGCGAGTCAATCCGGTCCAAAAAACAAGGAATTGTTTTCCTTTTAAAATGATGACGTCATCTTGCTGGTGATGGAGGCTCGAATAGGTTGCGCGTGAGACTCCATTATCAGCAACATCTGGTATGAATGTGTGTGGATGAATGCATGTGAATGGACTGTGATGGACTGACGACTAAAAGTTTTTTTTTTTTTTTTTTTTTTTTTTTTTTTTTTTCCTAAATGACATCAGAAACAGCAGTATGCGACATTACGTGATGGCAGAGCTTCAGTTCATCCTTTGTCATTTTTTTTTTTTTTTTTTTTTTTTTTTTAATAAATAGGACAGGGGGAATGAATGAGAGAGAGAGGGGGAGAGAAAAAAAGAAAACCAAAGGGGAGAAGAGACGGTGAGAAGGGGGGGGAAGAGAGACAAAAAAAACAAAACAAAAAAAACAAAAAAAAAAACTCCTGGGTCACCTGTATGGAGAAAAAAACAAACAAACAAACAAACAAACAAACAGAGGAGACAGCAAACAACAAAGAGCAACATAATAATAGAGAAAACAAAGCACCATCACAATAAACTAGCTAGTCATAGATATCAGTATTTACTAAGTAATAAACGATATTGTGCAGCACGCAAGATAGACAGCGCACAGTGTGCTTTGAGGCAGCAGCCAAGAAAGCTTTAGTCCGCGTCTGTGAATACCCATGTGTGCATACCTGTGTAGATCAGCATGCTTGCATTCCAAAGGTTTCTCCATGTAATGATCTGCTAGGGAGTGTGGGGGGGCCTCAGCCCCGTCCTCCAGGGTGTGAAGCGGGTATGGAGGAGATCAAAACTCCAGACATCCAGAGGCCCCCAGAACACAAGAGACCATGGAAGACCAACAGAGGGGCAGCCGCGCCACTGTTCCAGTAAGAGCTGAGGAGAGTCCCAGATGAGGGCTCACTCAGCAGCCGCGGAGCAGAAGCCAGGGGGAGTTGCAGTGACGCGCCCGTGAGCTCCGCCGGCCCCCAGCTGCGCCTGAGTGACCGAGCCCTAGGCCGAGAGGCCGGGGGCACCCCACCTCCAAAGGGGGCCCGAGCGAGCCCCAGGCCCCAGGCCCCGACAAGCGGCCGCCAAGGAGTGAGCCGGTGTGTACCCGGACGCCCACCCCCAGACACAAAGAACCACCAACACACCGACACCTGAGGGAGTCCGCCACCGGCAGGGGAAGTGGTGGTGGGTGGAGATAGGCCTCCAAACCTTGGAGGGCCTGAGGTGTCCCCAGAGAGGTGGCGTCTGATACCCAACCTGACATATAGACACAGACATACAGGCACACACAGACACAAACATCCATTCCCACCCTCATGCTCTCATATGCACTCACTCCACACTCAACCAACGTGGAGACAGACATAAAGAGACGCTGTACACACAATCACACTCCCCAAGCGTACTCTACAATCCGGGTCTAGGTACCCTTGCCCCTGGAGGGGGGAATTGCACCCAGACCCAGGTGGTGTTACCCTTTTCCCTGCGGTGGGGAGAGGCAGACCACCCCGACTCCGCAGCAGCAGGGAGGCCCCACACCCCAGACCGCAGTCGGACGGCCAACTCCTCCTACTAGCCCTCCCGCTCCAGCAGGCCGCAGAGAATGGGGGTGGGAGAAGACTCCAAACCTCCCTCCACCCGCTCATTGTAGTGTTGATGCATATGTGTTCTAAGGTGCAATTAAAACCCAGGAGGGCATGGAGCTACCTGCCAAGGAGCAGCAGGTAAGCGCATAGTCCCTCCTGCTAACCCTCAATGACTAAGTGTATTTAAAATTGAGAGGTGGGCAACGACGTCAGGGGTGAGGTATACACCCTGATGGTGATTTGGACTCCGTGATTGTGCCCACCCCCAAGATCCTATATGTATGTGTAATGAGAGTGTGAATAATGTGAATGTCTAAGTTGTGGGATAAAATTGAGGCAGAGGCAGCCAGAAGGGGACAGGGGGGGGGGGTAGCCTCCTCTGCACCCTGGTGACATACCCCCACTCCAAGGCCCTGCATGTGTGGGTGGTTGTGGAGGAGCGGGAAGAGGGAGGCAGCTGGAGATGGGGAGGGAAGGAAGGGAGGGGCAGGTAACCCCTCCCTGGGGCCAGCTCCCCCGCTGACCCCAGTAGGCACTCCCACCCTCCGCGACCCGCCAGGGAAGGGGGGCCCAGGCCCATCAGACCGGGGCCCAGTGCAGTAGCGCCCCCCGGCTCCACAGAGCCCTGGACAGTCCACCCAACCCCACCACAGAGAAAACTGCACCCACCCCACCAACCACACATCTTCCAGACTACATAAGACGGTAAACGCCCAGGCTGAGATCTTCCTCCACCTCTCCTGTATCTCCCCCTCCTGCAGAGAGTTCCTGAGAGAAGAAAGCTCCTGCCAGATGTGACCATCCCCCCCACCAGTTGAAGAGCCCCCCAGGCGGCTCGATGCACCGGCGGCACCCTGCTCCAGGGCCGGGCCCCCATGCACCCACCCGCCCACAACCCCGGCAACACACCAACCAGGACCCGAGCCCCCGAGGCCCGGCCCGGGCCCCCGCCCAGAGACGGAGCACCCCCAGAACCTCACGCCCATCCCGGACCCACCCAGGGGCAGCCAGGTTGCCAGGTCAGTAACCCACGTCCGTCAGCACAGACCCTCCCCTAGCCCCGCTGCACGCAGCCGCGAGGAAACAGTCACCTGAGAGCCAACAGAGCCCTCAACCGGACGTGACCGCTACCCCGGGTTGAGCCCCCCAAGGAAGATGCCTCCGGGGAACCCCCCGACGCCCTAAGCCTGTCCCTACCCCCTCACCAATCACAACAGTGAAGGCGGGACCAAACTATGACCCCCCACCCCCACTAGGTGATGGAGCTGATAAAAGGGGCCCAGAGCAATTGATCTGATGTGGTGGCAGAGGCTGTGTCAAGACTAATGTAATCTAATAGATAATTTCTATATTGGTTAGAATTAAGATTATTTTTATTTTTCCAGTTCATGAGGACTGTTTTCTTGGCTATGCATAGGGCAGTGAAGATCATATGGGCTATATTCTTTTCTGAAGTGACATTATCTAAGCTGCCCAACAAACACACTAAGGGGGAGGTTGGAATGTTACATTTCAGACATTTTGATAAGTCTTCACATATCTCGCGCCAAAACTTTTGCACTGGTGGACAGAACCAAAGAGCGTGGATGTAATTGTCTGGTGTATTGCCTTGACAGTGTGAGCAGTTGTTGGAAGATGTAAAGCCCATCTTGAACATCCGATGACCTGTATAGTGCACTCTATGAAGTATTTTGTATTGTATTAATTGCAGACTGGGATTTTTAATTAATTTAAAAGTTTTTAAGCAAATCTGAGACCAGAAGTTTTGGTCTAGGTTGACTGATAAATCTGCTTCCCACTTTGCAGTAGGAAGGGATATTGATTCATCTAATTTAGAAAGTGTTCTGTATATTTTAGATAATAATTTGGGGGATTTAAGAGTAAGAAAATGTGCCGCACTTAGTGGTGTTTGTAATTCAACTTGACTGAGGTTAAATTTCTTTTTTACTATGGATTTAATTTGTTGATATTCTAAAAACCTTGTCTTGTTGATCCCATATTGTTCAACTAGTCTGTCAAATGGAATAAATTCTGTTCCCTCTAATATATGTTCTAAGTATTTAATTCCTTTACAACTCCATTCTGGGAAATTAATCATATTATTGTTTTGTAATATGTCAGGGTTATTCCAGATAGGTGTACGTTTGCATGGGATTAATGAAGACTCCGTTATTTTTAGAAACTCCCACCATGCTGTTAGAGAAAAGCTGATGTTGATACTTTTAAAGCATTCATGTCTTTTGATGTTTGAGCTAATAAATGGTAGGTCTGAAATCTCTAGATCCTTGCATAGTGCCTGTTCAACATCTAGCCAGGGCTCAACTAAGAAGGTATGTTTTAACCATTCTGAGATGAACTGAAGCCTGTTGGCTAAGAAGTATTGGTGAAAATTAGGCAGATCTAATCCTCCTCTATCCTTGGTTCTTTGTAGCGTTTTTAAGCTAATACGCGGGGGTTTATCTTTCCAAAGGAATTTGGAAATATATGAATCCAGAGATCTGAACCAATCTTGTGATGGTTTGTTAGGGATCATCAAAAATAAGTAATTTATTTTTGGCAAGATCATCATTTTTATAGTGGCGACCCTTCCCATGAGTGATATGGGTAAAGATTTCCATCTAGTCAGATCGCCTTCTACTTTCTTTAGAAGTGGGATGTGGTTTAGTTTAGTTAAGTCTGAAAGCTTAGGAGAGATATTAATACCTAAATATTTAATGTTTCCGGATTGCAGTGGGGCAGAGGAAGAATTATGGAAGGAGCAGTTAATGGGGAGAACTGTAGATTTTGGCCAGTTAATTGAATAATCTGAAACTCTTGAAAACCAGTTTATTAAAGTAATTACCTCAGAGAGGTTGGTTTGTGTGTTTTGCAGAAAAAGCAACACATCATCCGCATAGAGACTGATTTTATGTTCTATGTTCTTACATTTTATGCCCTTAATTGTTGTAGCCTGTCTAAATGCTGCTGCTAGAGGTTCGATAAAAATTGCAAAAAGTGAGGGGGAGAGTGGGCATCCCTGTCTGGTGCCCCTCAGGAGACAGAAGCTGGAGGATGTCTGGTCATTTGTTCTGATACGAGCCGTTGGGGAATTGTATAATATTCTTATCCAGTTTATGAAAGAGTTTCCAAAACCAAATTTGTGTAAAGTTGCGAATAAAAATTTCCAATTAACTCTGTCAAATGCTTTTTCTGCATCTAGAGATAATATTCTGGCTTCGATGTTTTTATCGTATGAGTAGTCTATTAAATTAAATAATCTACGAGTGTTTGTTGAGGAGTGCCGACCTTTTATGAAACCAGTTTGGTCAGGATGAATTAAGAGGGGGGTCATTTTCTCTAATCTCTTTGAGAGAGCTTTGCAGATTATTTTAAGGTCTACATTTAAAAGAGAAATTGGACGATAGCTTGAGGGAAATAAAGGGTCTTTGCCTGGTTTTAGCAGGAGACTAATGTTGGCAGAATTCATATTTGGTGGTAGTCTGCCCTTTTCCTCGATTTCCTGCAACATGCTGTGGAATACTGGTGCCAAAATTGTCCAGAATTCTTTGTAGAATTCTGCAGGGAAGCCGTCTGGACCTGGAGCCTTATTATTGGGCATACTTATCAGGGCTTCCTGGAGTTCACTTGGCGTCAGTGGCGAATCCAATTCCATTGCTTGACTGTCTAGTAATTTTGGAAGAGTTACGTTGTCAAGAAACAGATCAATTTCATTTTTAGATGGGTTTATTTGTGGTGAGTATAAAGTTTCATAGAAATCCCTAAAAATGTTGTTTATTCTTCCAGGATCATATATTGTGTTCCCCGATAAATCTTTAGCAGCACATATAGTTGTTTTTTCTTTATTTATTTTTAGCTGGTTAGCTAGAAATCGACCTGATTTGTTACTGTGTTCAAAATTCTGCAAGCGAAGTCTTTGTATAAGGAATTGTGTTTTTTTATTAATAGTTTCATTTAATTCTAGTTTTGTTTTGCATATTTTGTTCAATGTTTCCTGATCTTGGTGGGACGCGTAGGCTTCTTCTAGTGATTTGATGTTTTTTTCTAATTCCTGAATATTTTTGTTTTCTTCTTTCTTTTTGTGTGATGAGAAAGAAATTATTTTACCTCTCATCACAGCTTTCCCTGCTTCCCATAGAACAGAAGCAGATATTCCGGGAGTGTCATTAAAGTCTAAGTATGAAGTCCATTCCTTTTTAAAGTATTTAATAAAGTCTTCATCTTTAAGTAGTGATATATTAAATCTCCAGTTTTTACTTGGCGTAGTATTATTCTTGTGCATTAGTGTTAAAGATACAGGAGCATGATCGCTGACAGCTATAGGATGAATCTCAGTGTCTGAAATGTCACACAGCAGTGAGCTGCTGACCAAAAAATAATCCAGACGAGAGTAAGAGTGATGAACATGCGAGAAAAAAGTATATTCCTTACTGGTGGGGTGAAGAGAGCGCCATGCATCGCAAAGACCAAAGTCGTTCATATACTGTTTGATTATATTTGTGGACTGCCAATTACGCTGAGTTCCTGTTGTGTTGAGCCTATCCATTTCTTCATTTAGTCCAAGGTTGAGGTCACCGCCAAGAATGAGTGTGCAATCAAGGTGTTCAGAGAGTGCACTAAAAAAACCGTGGAAGAATGAGGGTTCATCAACATTTGGACCATATATACTAACAATACATAGTTTTTTGTTCAATATTGATAGTTTAATAATTAGAAATCTACCCTCTGGATCTATAACTGTATCGAGTACTGTAAAATTAACATTTTTATGTATTAAAATTGCTACTCCCCGTTGTCTAGAATTATAACCGGCTGCAAACACGTTAGGAAACTCAGGTGTTTTAAGTTCATTTAAACCTGTGACAGGTTTGTGAGTTTCTTGTAATAAAACAACATCTGCCTGTAGTTTTTTAAGCTGGTTAAATATTTTTAACCTCTTTCCTCTGGTGCCAGCTCCATTTACATTCCATGTGACAAACCTCAGCATGCCCTTAATTGTGCGTGTATGTTTAATGATGTATGCTGGGTGTTTCGTTTAGACAGGTGGAGAGAATATGGAAACATCCCTTGTTTGTAAATAGAAAGAGAAAAAGAAGTGTGGTGAGAGACTCCATAAGTCTGACTATGTGTGTGAATATTCACTAATATGAACAAGCGTGGCTTGCTTATGTGTCCTGCAAGTCTGTGCGTGCTGTGAAGCTGTTGTGAATGTGCTGCCGTTGAGCTGATGTGTTTGCGTGATCGTGTTGTGAAAATATGGAGAAATAGAGGGTGTTGTTTGTAGGTGAGTGGGGGAGTAGGTGACCACAGCAGTGAAAGACAAGAGAAAGAAAGAAACCACATGAACTGTGAGCGACAACAAAAAAAAGGAAACGAAACGGAAACATTCCAATTAAAGCAATGACGGAGGGTGACGGTGTTATATCTGCTATGACATCCTACTGATATTACTAGGTTAAACACATTTTAAAGGAGAAAGTGTGAATGAATAAGAAAAGAGTGTAGCGGGTTCTTATCTGGAGTGCAGTCAGTATAACCACGGTGTGGTGCCGGGGTCGCGGTACAGCTGTCCGTCCACGTAGAGCCGGTCCACAGCGATGACAGCACGGGAGCCTTTCTGGATAAAGCTACGTCGAACTGGGAACAGGACCTTGCGTCGTTCCAGGATCTCTTTAGGGAACTGGTCGTTCACGCTGAAGTCCGTTCCTTTCAGCTCTCTGCCGCGACTCTTCACCTGTTCCTTTTGTTTGAATTGGCTGAATTTGGCCACAATAGGCCGTGGTCTCCCGGTCCGCGACCGCGCGCCCCCCAAGCGATGTACTCTATCGAAGTCGATGTTCTTTACGGTGTCCTCCGGCAGCTTCAGGTGGATTTTAATGAAGCTTTTCACCGTTGCCTCTGCGTCCTCTCCGGCAGTTTCTGGAATACCAGAAAACACAAGATTATCTCTCATGCTACGGGCTTGTAAATCGATAACGGACTCTTTTATTTTTTTATTTTCAATGTTTAGCTGGGTCACGTTATCGGTGAGAGATTTAACCGACTCCCGTAGCGTGGCATTTTCAGCGGCAAGCGTTTCCACCTGCCGCTGGCTGAATTCCAGGGATTCTCTCAGAGATTTAAATTCCCGGTGTAAGATCTCCACCAGGGACAGCCTCGCATCGAAACTGGACAATCGCTTGTCGATGGACTCCAGGATTTCTGCGATGTCTTTGCCGGCAGGCGATGTTGTACCGGGGGAGTCTGCCTGGCGACTTCTCTTCGATGACGGCGTCTCGATTTTGGCCGGGGAAGATGCACTCTGGGCCTTATGCATTACTAAATCTTGAAAACAGCGGTCGATGTAATCTTGGAGAGCGTCTAAACTCTCCCCGTTGTCCTCCAGGGTGTTAGAGATGATAAAATAGATGTTGTTAGTTATATGACAATTGATTAGTATATTTGGTAATACTGAAGCTTGGAAAACCTTTGTTAAACTCTATGCTACCATTTGCTTTTTCTCCGCCAAAATCTCCGGCGTCTGACGTCACCTACAACATCACTTCCGTCACTTACCTCTCACTTCCGTCACTTACCTCCTCCTCCTAAAAGTTTCAACTGACTTGATACTGAGACAAACACTGTACCAACTTTAGGATTAGTAAATGCCGACAAACAATTCACCCAGCCGGCGAGAGAAGGGTGGATGCTTCGCTTTGTTTTGTTTTTGCAGGAGCAGGAGGATAAGAGAGACTGGAGGAGGAGACTGTAGCTTCACATAAGATGACAAGGCTGGAGCAACGGTACTCAAGAGAAGAATTTCTGATACTTTCTGAGATATGATGTCACTAACCTTCTCTTTTAATTTTCTAGCTCCGATGAATTGACACATGGGAGTGTGTCAAAAAGGGGGAAGTGGAAGTTGAGTTTGAACATCAAATAATGGTTATATGAAAATTTCCATGAGTTTATTTGTGTTTAATAATTTAGCTATGGTAAAACTTAAGCTTATAATGTGTTAGACTTAGAAATGTTTCATTAATTTTTGATTTCTTTTACACACACATAGATTATGATTAGAATAAGTCCCTGGGACAGAGAGTCCTGAACATAATATTTTGAACCAAATATGAATCATTAGAAGAACAATGGATAACAATATTAGATTATCAAGGCTAGGGAGAGAGGTGTTTTGGTTTTCTGTCTCTTGCAGAGAAAGGAACAGACACCAGACGGGGACACGGAGATATGCGGATCCTTCACAGCAGAGACAGACGTAGGGACTGCCGAGACAGCAACTGAGGTCAAGTGTCATGGCGTTTGGGCTCCTCGAGAAGATGGATCCCATAAACACAGCAATAACCATGAAGGGGTTGGCGAAAACCAGGAACACCAGACCAACGAGGTTCGAGAGGCTCTTGGTAAAAAGGGGGACACGGCGGTGATCCCAAAACACACAGATCTTTGTTTGAAATCGGGGCAGAATAATCCCCTGATCTGTGCAACGACTAAAGGGTGGTCTAACCCCGGAGGTCGAAGAAAGAAGCTGAGAATCACCCAACTGGAAGACACTGGTAGCTGCAGCAATAAAAATAAAGGTTAAAAGCTCCTTAGACAGAGGTTCTAGTCTAAGTACATTTGAAAGGTATAAGGTGGCATCAAAATGGGGGTGGAAAACTGGAGCACCAAAATAAAGCTGTGGGAGAATTGGGGAGTAATGGGAGTGTCATCTGTAACTGCTGTTATAGTCTCCCCCTCACCCTAGATGGTTCACCCTAGATAACATGGTGAGGAAGTCCAGCAGTTCATCTAAACAAAAGGCACTTAGACTAAAACAGACATAGCTACGCTAAAACAGTAAAACAAGGTACAAGCTCTTCCCATGCTCCCAGGATGTGGGGGTGCATTCCTAGAGTGCACACCAAGCCTTTTGCGGCCTGCTACAGATCACACATCCTGTCACTACACAATTGATTATACGCCTCTAAGCATACATGGTTAAATATTTCCTAATACAAATGACTACATGCAGTATTCTATCATATGCGAACTTATATCACTAAAAGATTATACTGATTAATAAGTACAAGTTTCCATTGAAACAGTCTAAATCCAAAACTATTCTACAATGCGTATTTATGTGCAGTAAAAGGATAGCACATAAATGTGTGATACAAATTATGAGGTAATTGTGTAATATAAAATAATGGGGGGTATATGAGCCTTAAGGGAAAAAAATATAATTCTAACAGCATGTCAATAATGTTGTAAATCTAACTTTTCTTGCATCTGAACTGCGTAAACACAGAGGTCATTCCACATATGGTCCACCCGTTAAAGGGGGACAGAGGGCCTCAGGACCAAGAAGAACTGGACAGTGCAACACTAGAGTGTATGTTGTAAGTGATCTCTTTGAGAAAAGAGATCAAAGGGGGAATTGTGAGATTATTCTGTTATCATATGTTCTCTTATATCTGTAGTTAAAGTAGTTGAATTATGTTAACTGCTGTAGGTCATATAATATCCTTTAGTTTAGATGGTGTGCTGTGTATGTAGTTTAGTCCTTATTATACTTTTGGGTTAAAAGAACATAATCATTTTGTAGTTCATTAGATAAGTGTGCATCACTCTGTATCCTTGATCTGCTGTGAATGTCTTACACTGTTTTCTTGACATGCTTTACTGCTGAATCATAAAAAGAAAGGTTGTATGCAGGAGACTCTGTGTCTAGGATAGAAGAGACAGACCACATTCCATACCCCCACCTTACAGAGAGCAGAAAAACAAGGAGCCGAGGTCATAACTTAGGCGCCGTGTGAGAGAAAGAATGTGAATGTTTAGGCTTTTACGACTAGGTGGGGGCCACTAGAGGCTATAAGAGGCTGTGAAATCCGTCGCCATTTTGAGACTTGCGGTGACCCTCTGCAGGCAGGTCTCCCCATCATGATGGTTCTTATGCTCTTAAGTGCTGAATTATATGGAAATAAATGATTATTGATTGAGCATAAATACACCGAGTATTGTCCTTCCTTCAGCCCAAAGATTAAAAGAATTGGGAGATTTCAACACCGCCCTGACCTGGTAGTGCTGTTTTGTGTGTTCTCTCTGTTCTGTGTCGGCACAGTAATGTTCTCTCTGTCAGGCTGGAGATGTGTTGACACACACAGCCACACGCACAGCCACTAACAACTCCAACATCATTGTGAAGTTTGCGGACGACACTACAGTGGTGGGTCTTATCACCAATGGTGATGAGACGGCCTACAGGGAGGAGGTCAGCGCCCTGACCCACTGGTGTCAAGACAACCATCTCACACTCAACGTCGCAAAGACAAAGGAGTTGATAGTGGACTTCCAGAGGTGCAGAGAAGTACACACCCCCATCACCATCAACGGCGCTTGCAAAAACTGCAAGCGCTTTTTATGCAGTTTTTGCAAAGCTATATGTGGAAGGAAACCATGACCTAGGACAAGCTGATGGCATAAGATGTAAGCACAACTCCTCCGGTTTCATATGCAAAAAAATTATTGCGCTAGCTTACATGGTTGCAGTGCTACCGGGATTTAAAAATAGTTATGCAAAACAGAGCATGCCCGCTCTGACCGGCTTTAAAGGGTTAATTTATATATTTTATCTTATTCTTTCCCAGTTAAATTTACCCTTCATTCTAATTTGTGTTGTACAGTTATTTCATTTTTAACTTTCATTTTTATATTTTATTTTATTCCTTCCTAGTTAAATTTACCCTTTTTAATTTTCATATTTATTTCCTATCTTATTCATAGCCTTTTCTTTTTTCTTTAGGTCACGAGCAGTTGTGTAAGCATTTCACTGCATATCGTACTGTGTATGACTGTGTATGTGACAAAAAAATTTTGAATTTGATTTGAGCTGTCTCAATCTCTACAGAGTCACAGAGTTAGAAAATGATTTAAATAAAACAGTATGAATGAAACAAGAGTAGCGGGAAGCATCAGACCGAAAACTTGGGGAACTTGTGACATGAGTTGCAATCCAAACATGGCCCCTAGTGTTTTTTGTTCAGTCCCACCTGTAGAGGCAAACAGGAGGAAGACATAGAGTAAAATCTAGCAGAGAGACGCACATGTCCCAGCAGAAATTTAATCCACTTCTGCTCATCCAGAGCTAAATAAAACTGTTCTAAATTTCCAAACGGCAATATCATTGTTTTTCCCAAGAAGAACAGAATAACTGTGTTTTAAACCTGACTAAATCAAACACTCGTCAGTGTGACATCAGATGTTTGTTTTTTTCTGCAGCTCTCTCTAATTGTCTCCAGACGAAGGACAAGTTAATGCTCGTTATGAAATCTGGGGTGGTTCAAAAAACCTTTTCAAATCTAGTTATGCACCTGCATAAAATCATCAGGGAGTGCCCATAATTAGGGCAGAATAACTCGTATTCTTTTGCTTGTATATGTGCGGTGTGTGTACCCACATGTCACTACATAGCATAATTGGTATAGCCAGGATCTGGTCCACACAATGTGCTTACACCTGGCCCGCAAATAGTGACAGCCCTTTGGTTGCATAGATCAGGTTTGCAAGTGGTGGCCCACAGATGGGCCAGCACAAGGCCAATTGCAGACACACTGCTGACCTGTGCTGGCCCAGAACAGTTTCAGCTCTGGCCCCAGATGTCAGCCTAATGTGTATCTCAATCAAGCCATGTAATAACAACATGTGCCAGAACATAATAGTGCAAAAATAACATGACAAAATTCTGTTTTGACAGTATATCGACTGACTCTTATATAGCGCTTTTTTTTTTCTTTTTTCTCACCTGTCCCGTTTGGTTCTTTTGCCATCAGAATTGTTGTCTAAAGGCGAAGAAAGATGCCCAACGGATTTACTTTACCAAATGGACCATCCCAGCCTTGCCATATTGGTCTATTTAATTAATCTTTGTTTTTATTGCTTATTTTATTTAATTTTTTTTCACTTGCTACACACGGGACAGACATGACTGGGGGAAAGAAAGGGGAGAAAGAAAGAGAGGTAGGGAAAGAAAAACAGCGGGGAAGAGGAACAGTGATAAAGAGCAAAAAACAAAACAAACAGACAAAAAATACATATTTCAATCACGTGGATCACCTGTTGAGAAAAAAAAAGAGAAAACAAGCAAAAAAAGAGAGCAATATAATAAACAACATTATTGCGATGATCTATGTGAATATAACAGGAAACACTAAATATTGAATATTATTTTGCAGCACGTAGGATCGACAGCGCACAGTGTGATTTGAGGTAGGAGCCAAAACGAACGCAAAGCAGGAGAGGAAGCATCGCTGAATATGTTTCCAAACCAACTTCATTCTAAGCCAAAGACTAGAAAATATGGTGAAGCATATCTGCCCTTTGGTTTCACCTGCACAAGTGCCGAGGTAGGTCTCCCCTGCAGAATTGGTTTTCCCTTCATCAGGAGCAGCGCTGGGCTCTTCAAATCACAGACAAACAGTATCCCACATTCTTGATTTTTAGTTCACAAACACTTGTTGTAATGACTAACTACTGCTGACATTTTGGAGATGTTAGCTCTTCATACAGTAAAGTTACAGCGGGATACAAATAATATCAGGCTGATCCTGCCACAATTTGTTCCCCCTGTCTAAATCACGGACAAACAGTATCCCACAGCTGTTTATGTTTTTAAACCCATTTTGCACAGAGAGGCATTTTTTGAAAAATGTATTGATAGTAATGTTGAATATTATTACGCAGGAAAAGAACAACTACACGTAAAGTAATTACACCGTGACGCCTCTGCTTTTGTAAATAGAGGGACAGTAACTGCGTGTTTGTATGTAAGCGTGTAAAACCTGCAGATAGAGACAAAATACTGTTAATCTGACTATCTGCCATTTTGCAATTCATCTCATGTAAACAATAACGTGGCGCACAGCGTGACGTGAAAAAAGTCACATACCTTTGACGTTGCGTGACAAAATCTGTATTCCTCGTCCACACGTAAACGAAAAAAAGACGTTTTAAATAATCTCAGTTTTCGGTGATTCGAAATGCCGTTTAAGTGTGGACGAAACAGCTGCATTTTCAAAAATACCCGTGTAGGTGTGGACGCAGCGTAAAAGAGTTAGTAGTTTATTTCCTTAGTACATGTAATTTATTGCAGATTACTTGTGTTTGCTTAATTGTTTACTTAATTGGTTGGAGGATGTGTTTGTGCGTGCGTGTGCGTGCGCGGGGGGCGCGAACATTTTTCTTGTAAAACAAAGGGAGGCCCAGCAAAAAAAGTTTGGGAACCACTGTGCTTAGAGGGTGTGGGGAGCCATATCCCCGTCCTCCAGGGCATGGAGCCCTTATGGAGCAGATAGGCCTCCATACCTTGGAGGGCCTGAGATTAGGGATGGGTATCGTTTAGGTTTTATCCGATACTGGTGCCAAACCGGTACTTTTGAAACGTGAAACGGTGCTCGAACCGTTGCTTAAACAATGGAAAACACAAACTTTTTCCTAAAACCTCTCCTGTTTAGCTGGGGGTTTTTTTGTAAAAAGATAACAATGTTAGCCTTTTCTGCAGCTATAGGGCATATATGGTATCACTCTATCAAACAAGAAGACAGGCGCATGTAACTACGACGGTGTTTGCTAGTTCACCTTACATGCATTAATGTAATAACGTGATTAGCCTACTCAACGTAAATTACACACGAACAACATTAAGCTACTCACGCAGAGAAGAACGGCTGCTGCTGCCGTCATCATCCATCATCATTTCTGCTACACTGGCAGGGCTAGGGGCCAGGACTCTACTCTTCGGTTTCTTGGGGATGTTGCTAACACCGGGTCCGATAACAGTCACCACACCTGCAGTAGATGTGTTCAGTGTGAGGTCTCACAACAAGCTATCAAATACGGTGCATTTCTCGGCCAGGTGTTTCATCAGATTTGAGGTGTTACGTCCTTTGCACAGTATCAGCCTAAAGCACTTGTTGCAGGCTGCTGAGTTTGCATATTTTGCTGTGAAGTACAGCCAGACTTTGACCGCTTCACCTTGGTCATTTTTAATCTGTAGCTCTGCTCTAAAAGAACGTACGTACCTGGGCCCGCCTACTATCCTTGGAAAGGTAAAATGATTGGCTAGAATCCAAAGACTGTGACATCTCAGGGGAATAAAAGCACCAAAATAAAGCACCAAAATGTGCGCTGCTTTTTGGTCTGGTTACTACCATTTATGTCCGGATACCGGTACCTAGTGATGTGACGCTCTGTATCGAGGCTTCAAAGCTTGTGTCGAGTAATTGAGGGAGCGTTTCTGCGATGCGCGTATCGAGGCTTGCTTTATTTATGGGAGGAGCTGAAAATGATGACGTCCGAAGCCTCGCTGCCCAGCTGTACCACGTGACTGGTTCAGGAAGTGGTTCGAACTTTGCCGCGAGCTATGACAGCGATATAAACCACTCAGACTTCATTCAAAATGTGGGTGTTTGATGGAGAGTTGCAGTTAGTGAGAGTTTGGAGGTTTATGAGAGTGAGGAGAGAAAGTCAGGAGAGAATGGAGCCAGCTAAGAAGAGGAGGATGCCATGATAATATAGCATGCAGTAATGTTACTAAATGATATAACAATATTATACAACTGTAATAAGTGACGTGTGTGATATTTATATTTGTGCTTTGTTTTTGTTGTCTTTCCTCAGGAGAACAATCTAAAATAGATGAAGACCCAAAAGGCCACACCCTTCAAATTCATGCCAACTAATATTTTTACATCCAGTAGGTGTCCTAGTAGAGCAAATGAAGCTTCAAGACACTTTGCGCTGGGGTGAACCAATTGGATGAAAAGCTTCAGTGCTTCATGAAGCTTCATCTGCCCATCACTACCGGTACCCATCCCTACCTGAGATGATATAGTCTATGTATATATATTCTACCCGCTCTATACAACATACCACATTCACACACTTTCTATAAACTGAGTGCTTCCTAACTACATTTATACTCTTGACATGCAGGAGCCAGGGATCGAACCACTAACCTTCCGATCAGTAGGTGACCTGCTCTACCGCCTCAACCTGGTGTTAAACATAAACCCTCACTGGATAAAGTGCTCGCGTCGTTCACGTCAAAGAGCCGGCTCTAAGAGCCATTTCGTTCGCAAACGACCCATCACTAACACTAATGCTGCAAATGGTTAATTTTAATTGGACTGAAAGTTCTTTTGGTTTATTTGTTTATATTTCACCAATATAAGTTAAAACAACAAACAAACTGAAAATATAATACATGGAATTGCCTTTTACTATAGCCAAACTATGGCTAGGCAATAGTAAAATAAAACAGGAAGAATTAAAAGAATGTATTATATTAAATAATATTAAAATATTATTTATTTTATTAAAATATAAAATATTATTTTTATAATATTGCAAGTCACATTTTTCAGATTCTTTCTTATCTCAGGGTCACCTATATCATCCACTGTTAGGTGAACTTGAAGAATGTCTCTTGAAACAATTTAGCCAACTGCATGTGGAGAGAGAAAGGCAGGTGCTCCTCCACCTTGCACTATTATCGTGGACAACATCCAGTGAATCCACCCTCCCACTGAAAATGCTACGCCCAGATGAACAGAATCAGTTTTTGAAGATTCAATATACTCCATTTTGCAAGTGTATGTCAGTTTATATCTATTTGGCATAGCTGAAATATAACGCACATAAAACATATATTCTGTACAGTACTGATATCTTGAGATTGACAGATTTGTCAAAATTGTATTTTTTTTTCCGTTTCAGAAACACACAACATAACAGATTGTTCTCACATTTGTTATCTGTAGTCATTCATTTTTAACTTGTTAATGTTCTGCTGAACAATGTTCAGATCACCTGGTTGTTGTGTTTGCAAAATTTCAAACAGGTGACATCAACAAGCCTTTATGCCTTGATTAAGCAGTAAGCTAGTTTATGTCTATGAAAGTACATTACCTTCAAAAGCACCACTGTCCTGGAAGATGGCCTTCACCAGTAAACGGAAAAACTCCCACCTTGGCTTCCCAAGGGCAGCAGCATCTTCCTCTGTATCATGTTCATTGCTTGCAAATGTGACATAGAATATCTCACAGCTTTCTGCAATCTTGGGTCTCTTGAACTGATGCGAGGCAGTCGACCAGACAATGGCTCGACTGATATGGAGTTGTCTTGTTCCTGGTGTAATGACTTTCTCACTATGAGCTCTAAGAAGAACTTCATTTTTTTTCTTTGCTGAGCTTCTCAGAAGATGTATATAAAAATCTGACAATGACAAACAGATCTTGAGGAAAAATGGAAATTTGCTGAACATTTGACCTAAATGCAGAGTTACAACAATAGGGGGCAAATGCTTTTTCACACCACTGTAGATTTGGACCTCTGTATATTGTTATTCTGTTCTTGTAACTCAAAGCCAGGCTCAACAGTGTCATGTTTTCATGTTGATATAATATCTGTACAAGCTATGGGTTGTATGTAATGAATGTATTCCGTGACCATGGCCTGTGGAGCACTTGTTTCTATAAATAATTTGATGCTTATTATTCTTGGTCAAGGGCCAGAGACTCCTGCTGTGCTCTGTATTGTTGTTTAACCTATTTACATAGGCAAGTTAAAGCCTATTTGTGCAGATCTATCGATTTCAGATTTCAGTAACAGACTTAGAGAGTTAAAAACCTGAGCTGTGTTTGGCTGTTTGGCTCTCTGTCCTGTTAGAGTGAATTGTTAAATGTTGTCATTTTTATGCTTGCCAACTCTGATGAAAGGAATTTCACTGTCCTTCCCCCCAGATTATCGAGGTTCTGGGTGGGGGGCTGTAATGTTTTATTGCAGATACATCCTACCTGGAAGATCTGCTTCTTGTGATGTTGCTCCTGCTTTTATGACCCTTTGGTCAGCAGGAGGTAACACACACACACACCCAGTGCCTTGTCTTTGTAACCAAGGGGGGTTACGTGGGGAAGGTACGTGTCGTAAACTATAGGGCTTTGGAGCGTGATGTCACGGGGGTGGGCGTGGAAAGGATTTTGGCCCGATCCGCCATTTTGGGGGTCTAAGTAAGGAGCGAAAGCATAGCCATGGTTCGTACTTGCTGTGTGGTCGGCTGCAATGTTCGATCTTACGACCGGCACAGGAATACGTTTGGATTGTCTTTTTATGCTTTCCCAACCTGGAAGCAACATGAAGGAGCTCATGTATCGGATATTACCAAACGAAGGCGTCTAGCCTGGATAGCAGCCGTGAGACGAGCTGATATCAAGTTCTGTTACGTCTCCAGATATCAGTTGGTGTGCTCAAGACATTTTCATTCCGGTAAGTTCTAAATATGTTCACATCACACTTTATAGCTGAATAATATCATCGTTGGTGGTCTTGGAAGTTATAGAAATTGCGATCAAACATAGAATGGAGTGACTTGATTGGTTGATGTAAAGACAATAAATGAAATGAGACAGGAAGGACACAAATTGGCGTTAATAATTTGCCGATTATCAAAGTGTTAATTTGCATGTACTTTACAATTACGGGCATATAATATGATAACGATATTTTAGCAGTTCAATGATAAATGTATAACATTAATTATGGTGGGGGGTGGAAAATGACTCACTCGATGCACTCCAGCTGACTTACTTTGACGACGTACTCAGAGTTTGGCGGCTTGAAAATAGCCAAATCTTGCACCCAGCCATTTGTAAATTGGATGTGCGCCTCCAGTGACTTGTAATTACGAAACTGGTTCGCTGTGTAAGCGCTTACTCCACAAACAAGATACGTGAAGATATCGGGTAGGACAGTGGCGGTAAGTCGTCTGGGTCTTTACTCCACTGCCGTATTTCATATGGGTCCAGATTTGCGATGCACTCTATTTTTTTCAAGTACCGCTGCTTCGCCTCTGGACGCAATCGGTCTCTATACCGTCCGTTTTCTTTTGAGCTGCTTTTAAGCATGTTTCTTGTCGTCGTCGTTCCAACACAGTGTGTTTGTTTTGATTCGTAGACCCCGAAAATGGAGCTGCGCTCCCACAATACATTGCGGCGTGACGTCAACTCCAAAGCCCTATTGTTTATTGTGTGAACGTTGTCAATAAAAGGCAGCAAGAGGAGGTCGTCGTCGGGGTCATTTGTGATGAGCTGAGATACCGACAAGGCCTCCCTTGCAAGTGAAACGATCGATCGCTGTTGCCTTGTTTTTCTTTCACGGGAATAAGTCCTGGATACAGCGGGGTCTGAGTTTAGACCTAACATGTCCTCTACCTCCAAACACCTCAGAGCTCAAGCTGATTTATCAACCAGCAGGTTTCATAATGTATTCCTTGTCTATATCTTTAGCCTAAGACTTTAGGTACAGCATTAGTGACCTTTCCTGTGTAACAGGCCCTTTACAACATAAGTCAGACCTCATTTTTGACTCATGTTACATTATTTCATATCACTGAACACAGGGAACGCTATGTTCAGTGACATGGAATAATGTTGGAAAATTTGAGTGGACTGAGAGTGGCTCAGTCCAGTGGAAAATATAGAATAATGTGCGTGGACACCACCCAGTGTTTATGAGAGTGGACTGAGAGTGGCTCAGTCTTTAATGCGCAGTGGCTACCAAATATGAATGTAATGTTGCTGTGCAACTGTCACATCCAAACTTTCTGGTCTCACCACACCATCCATCACTCATCCTTCATGAATCATCATTAACAACACTGTGCACAGAGCCAAAATCAGGATCAGCGAGTCTGACTGCACTTGGAGTGAAAGAGCTGAAGCCGTCAAACAGTCAGGAGACTTTCAGAAGCTTAACAGATAAATCTTTGCGACACCTGATTTTGAAGCAGCAAATAGGAAGAAAGAAACAGGGATCATCTTTTTTGCTCCTCCTCCCCCACCTGAATATAAACCTGTGACCTGCTGAAAGGCTGGTGTTAGACGAGCCTTTTCTCAACACGACCTCAAGCCTCAGGCAACTCTCCAAAGTAAGTAAGATGACAGATTTTCATAATTTCTTCTCTGATATTCTCATCCTTCTCTGAAACAGATCCTGCTCATGAATGCTGGATCAATTTTTAACATTGGGTTTATTCTCTTTTTAAGCTGAGAAACCTTAAAGGTTAATGAGCTTAATGTTTGACTTCATTTTCCTCCCATGAGAAAAGAACATTTTCACAGAATGAGTCACATGATGAGCGGTAAAAGTATGCATCAAAGGTTTTGGTGGTTTTGGTTGGTGCAGGTGGAAACATGGTGCTCTTCAGGCATCAGTCAGACTCACTCATGTGCAGCTTTATTAAATATATATGAAAGAATAAGTGAAGGAAGCATGTTCAGGTTCTCATGTTTCTGGTACTGGAGTGCATTACACTCAGCTCTGTGTATACACCATAAACTCTACAACATAGAGTCTGGATGTAGTCGGAGTGAGCAATCCAGACAATGACTCTATCAGACAACAACGTCAGAGAGAGGAAGTGAAGCCACAGGGTCTGATGGTTAAGGTATGAGGAGGAACATTGTACTCTTGTTGGAGCATTTTGGATCAACTGAAGGCTTTTCAGGGAGTTTTTAAGACAGTACCTGTACCACTACTTGTAATAATTACAGCATGCTCTAACTGCTCAAATAGAATATTATGGTAGACATTATCGAACGCTGCACTGAGGTCTAGCAGGAAAAGCACAGAGATGAGTCCACTGTCAGAGTCCATAAGAAGATCATTTGTAACCTTCATTAAAGCTGTTTCTGTGCTGTGATGAGCTCTGAAACCTGACTGAAACTCTTCAAATAAGCCATTCCTCTGCAGATGATCTGTTAGCTGTTTGACAACTACTCTTTCAAGGATGTTTGATATGAAAGGAAGGTTGGAGATTGGCCTATAATTAGCTAAGACTGCTGGGTCTAGAGATGGCTTTTTAAGTAAAGGTTTAACTACAGCTAGCTTGAAGGCCTGTGGTACATAGCCGATTATTAGAGATAGGTTGATTATAATTAAGATCGAAGAATTAATTAATGTCAGGACTTCAGTTTCTTCTGTTTTGTAGGAATGGGGTCTAAAAGACACGTTGATGGTTTGGAGGAAGTAATTACTGAAGTTAACTCAGAAAGATCTGTTGGAGAAAAAAAGACTGAACGAATATCAATGGTACTAAAAGTAGCTTCAGATAATGTTACTTCTGTGAGATGATTGTGAGTATTTTTTTCTCTAATGGTTAAGATTTTATTTGTAAAGAACTTCATGAAGTCATTACTAGTTAACATTAAAGAGATGGTTGGATCAACAGAGCTCTGACTTTTTGTCAGCCTGGCTGAAGAGAAACCTGGGGTTGTTCTTATTTTCTTCAATCAGTGACGAATAGTAAGATGTTCTGGCTTTATGGAGGGCTTTTTTTTATTTTTATAAAGGAGCAAACATTTTTTCCAGGCTAAATGACTGGCTTTAGGCCACATTTTTGAGAATAATACCAGGGGTCAAGTACATCTGATTTAAGGCTCTATTTTTCACAGGAGCAGGTTGATCCATTTAAACTAACGTAATCATCCTGTTGTAACCAGGTTTCGGTAAGGCAGACTAAAGCAATTTGTTGATCAATTATTAACTCACATACTAACAGAGACTTGGAGGAGAGAGACCTAATATTTAATAATCCACATTTCACTTTTTAATCTCTGATGCTGTTGAGGATACTGTATTGTTCTTTCTTTGTAATTTTTTTTATGTTTAAGTCATTTTTTTACTGGTTTTTAGTTTGTTTTTTGTCTGTTTTGGGAGCTGACATAGTCTCAGGAAGAGGGTCCTTTCAGGCTTTTGCTGATCTCACACTGACAGACTTCTAAATGGATGCAGAGATCTCCACCATGGACACCGTGGATAACATTGCCATGAAGACTGAAAAGTATGACAGCATCCAGAGTAATTCCTTTATATCTGTCAGATGCTTGTCAGATTCAGGGTTTTTATTTATTGATTGATTATATATCATTCAATCTGACTTTTTATTTATAAATTTTTATTATAATTTATTCACCGTCAACCTTGTTTTTTGGTGATGACTTAGAGCTGACATAATTCTGACTGAAACCTCCCTGCTTTCATTCACAGGATGAATTTAAAGGATGAGGCCAAAGGTCCGCAAGGAAAAGAGGAAAACAAACAACAGGGAGAGGGTGGTAATGATGGTGCAGTGAAGGTGGGGTTGGTCTTTGGTCATTCAATTTTAAATGACGATACAAAGAGAAACCTCCATAAATATATCACGACAAAAGAACTGAAAATCTGCCTCATAACAAACACGTGGGAACAAGTGGGAACAACTGATAATGCTTTTACATATATTTTGCCTGAAGGCTTCTTATCTTGTAATCAGGTGAGGGAACAACGGGGGGGAGGGAACGCAATCGCATTTAACACTACGGATTTAACAGAAAGTACATTGACGTTGGGTCCTCCAGATCCAGCCCCAGACTTTGAATATGTGGCTGCAAATCTGAAACATGACACGTGGGATAACCCTATTATATTCATCAATATGTTTCGTACAGGCAGTAATGAAATCGAGCCATTCCTGGAAAAGTTAGAGAACCTCTTCAATCAAGCTGTCATTGAAAATAAAGCTGTTATTTTGACCGGAAATTTCAATATACCAACTAGCACACCCAATCTAAAAAAATGTAAGGAGTTTGAAAAGTTCTTACACAGAAACAACCTCAAGCAGTGTGTAAAAACGGCAACACGTGGCAAAAACATTCTAGATATGGTCATCATCAAAGAGGATGAAAACAATCCAGTCTGTATCTCTGATCCAATAGTGGACATAGATAATCATCATTTGTTCAATCATATTCCAGTACTTTTCAACATATGGAGAAACCTGGCAACACAGGAGGAAAAGTAAGTTTCAAACCTGAGAAATAAAGAAACAAAAAAGAACAGTGAAAATGAGATGAAGGTTAGATAGGAGAATGGTTTAATGAGTTTACTCTGATGAACCAGTATATAACCGCGAAGCTGTATGATTAACACTGTAATACTACTGGGCTCAAATCTAACAGGGTCTTTATAGGTAATTATAAAGCACCTTAAGGCAGCTGTTGTTGTGACTTGGTGCTATATAAAAAAACTAAAACTGACAAAATAAAATGATTAGCTTGAGGAATGAGGTTGTTTTGAAGACATAATAATCAGTGAGATACTTCAGTAGGGAGAAGAACTTGGGGTCATACGATTGTTGGGTTTTTCTCTTTATGTATTATTGTATGGTCTAACTTAGAATATAAAGTGCCTTGAAGTGACTGTTGTTGTGATTTGGCAATGTACATATAAGATTGAATTGAATTTTTAACAGCAATAATCAGAAATGTGGAGGTTGTTTTGCAGACATACTAATCAGTGAGACACTTCAGCTGGGAGATAAGGAATAATGATTGTACATGCTGTGATTGTGTTTTATGATCATCTTCAATTTAAAGTGATTCTGTAATGACGTATACTGTAACACTATAATGATCTAACACCTGGAATAAAGCAGAGTGATTGTGGTCTTTGTCTTTGTCTCCATGACCTGAATGTTGGTTGGTTCAACTGAAACCAGAGCAGACCTGAGCCTGGTCTCTCCACCTGTGGCAGCTCTGGTCCAGCTGGAAACTGCAGACAAGGACGAGTCAAAGAGTTGATGTAGAGCTGCTGAGAGCAGCAGATAACACTCTGACACATTTTTAACTCAGAGCAAGGAAATCAGATTATCTCAAGGTGGCGTTGCGAGGCTGATTAAGCTCCACCTTTAATGGTCCAGTCATTGAAGAGAAGCAGTGAGCACAGAGCTATCCCACTGAAGGTATGAAGTGCACATGCAAGAAAACAGTCCACCTTAAAAGTTGCTGGTGACTGCCTTTAAGCAGTACACTTTTGAGGTGGAACAGCATTGTGGTGATTTTTTCTGCTCTGCGCAAGATACTTTATTATGTCTTAAACAAAGTTGTCCTCCGCACGCTGAGATCAGACCAAATATGAAGGTACTTCTCATTTCTCACGCTTCAGTCAGTAAATAAGCTGAGAGATGAAGTAGCAGAAACTCGTTAATTTGGTGATTAATGGCACAGAGCAGGAAAATAAGGATTTGAACTGCACTGAATGAGTGTTTTGTGTTTGAGCGTGTGAGTAAACCTAGTATAAGCTGAACCGCGTTAAGTACTCACATCACTAATATCAGACAACTTTGCCGACATGTGGCCAACAGTAATGGTTTCAAGGATTCAAGGAGCATTATTTGTCATTCGCTTCACATGTTAACATGAGGTAGAATGAAATTATGTGCACGCGGTCCCGGAGTGGAAAGAAGCAAAATAATGAAGAAACAGAATTTTTTTTAATTAATAAATAAATAGTTGGGTGTTGTTGTTTTTTTTTACAAACAGAAATGACAAGTAATAAAACAAAACAATAAATAATACTATAACTAGAGTGGGTATAGAGTATGGGTATAAATATAGGTGTAAATAAATAACTTAGCAGCATAGGGCATGATGACCAACATTGATAAAGTGACAGTTTTAATGTTCTTTGTTATTCAAACATTTGTATCGGCCCATAAATAAGTGACATAAAAGTCAGTAGTTTACTTTAAAAAGTTCACTCTTTGGCCACCCCGCTTCAGCTGTCTTTTTTTTTTAATCCATTGGTTCGAGTAATCATTTCATCTCATCTCACAGGTGCAGGTGTTTAATCCCACTCAAGTGATAAATTCAAGAACTCAGCAGGTTATGTTATATTATGTTGGGGTATCTGGGTGTAGTGCCCCAGTAGTTTTGATTTTGTTTAGATTCTGTGGTTTAGTGTTTTCTATTTTCTAGTTCTGTATTTCGAGCTCCTATAGGTTTGTAGTTTCTCCTGTTTATACGTTGTTCACCTGCAAAAATACAATGACCACCATCTTTTTGAAACAGTATCTCCCTGGTTTCCTTGGTTATGTTGAGATTTGCTGTTAATAAAGTCTGTAACAAGGTCAGCTGTGGTCAAGTTATTTTATTACTGCATGAAGGTGTCAGGGGTCGTGTGCGGAGGCGAGGAAGAGATGACCCACACGCAGGACTCTTGGTGCAGAATGAGGTTTATTGGAAACGGAGACAAAAGATGACAGGATGGCTGGCTGAACTTAATGGACTGGTAGACTAACTGGCTGACTGAACTGAACACGCGACAGGAACAACATCAATGACACGACAGTGAACGAGTAGAGACAGAAGACTTAAATACACAGACTGATGAGGATGATAATGAGAGACCGGTGAGTGCACAGCTGAACATAATCTGGCTAATGACACGAGACGAGCTGACACAGGAAAAGCAGGAAGTGAGAACATGGAAGTGGCAAAATAAACTGAACATGAACAAACTGAAAGCACTGGGTCAACGACCCAGGAACCCTGTGTAACCCGGTAGAGAAAACTGCCTTTTGTTATTTTTTTTTCTTGTTTTCGCTTTATTGGTATAAATGTATTTTCATTATTTTATTTTGAAAAGAAACATTTATTTTGAAAAAAGGAAGTGTGATCCTCTAGCAAACTTTAGTTTTCTGTTGCCGGATCACAAGGGATAAATGCCTTTTTCATTGGTTGAAGGTGGTTTTAGCCCCGTCTTCCGAAACACCAGACCATCATTTCACATGAGCTAGATCTTTTCGCACGTGGAAGTAGATGAGACAGGCCACGGATAGCTCGTGCGGAATTTTCTAACATTTTGGTGAGTTGAGCCCATGCACTGTAAACCCGAACAAGTTGACTGAACTTAAAACTTTTGTGGAAACTGATTACCTCAAAAGATTTAAGGACACAAACTCATATCTTCTAAGTATGGGGGTACTCAAAATTTGTATTTATTGTTAACCTAAAAATTTAAAATTATATTTTATATTTTATTGATTGAGCTTTACTCAAAGACTGTATACTTTAATTTCAATATTTTTGTGTTTCTTGTAGTTTATTATTTTGATGCAACACAATGCAATTATATTACAACCTAAACTCAAATTATCTGATTATTAATTAAAAGATATTTATGTTTCAATGTTTGAGTGTAGACTACTAAAAAAAAAAAAAAAAAAAAAAAAAGTACGGAAATTCAGTTACTTTACATTTTGTTTATTTAACATTTTTTCATGAAAATTTAAAAACATCACAAATGTTTTTATAAAACAACTAACATGGACATCGGCACCATAAAGTGAGCATTATAAATTCTGTGTAGAACATTTATCTTTTTATGTCTGTGAAGGTTCTCAGTCATCCAGGTCATCGTAGTCAAAGGAGCTTGCAAAGAAAAGCGTCTGGACTTCTTTAAGTTACTTGAAGACGTTTCACCTCTCATCCAAGAAGCTTCTTCAGTTCTAAGGTCAAATGGTGGAGAGTCCCAGATATAAACCTAGTGGGAGTGTCCCCCCACAGAGGGACAAAAGGACCCCCTGATGATCCTCTAATCGCCTGAGCCAAGGTGTGAAACTGGGTGTGGGTCCCAATCAGCCAGAGTTTCGGGTGAGTTCATTGTGAAACCTGGCCCCACATTATCATGCGAATTCCTGAGATCAGATGGCCCAGGATGTGAGTGGGCGTTCAGGTGTCTGGGAAGGGATCTCAAAACTGAATTATAGATGGCAGAGAGTTGGTGTCGTAAACCACCGCCTCTGTACAAAGATGGTCGCTCACAGTGGACATAGATGGCTTCTTTCACTCCTCTTTCAAACCATCTGTCCTCTCTGTCCAAAATGTGAACATTGGCATCCTCGAAAGAGTGTCCTTTATCCTTAAGATGCAGATGGACAGCTGAGTCTTGTCCTGTGGAGGTGGCTCTTCTGTGTTGTGCCATGCGCTTGTGAAGTGGCTGTTTGGTCTCTCCGATGTAGAGGTCTGGGCATTCCTCGCTGCACTGTACAGCATACACCACATTGTTAAGTCTGTGTTTTGGAGTTTTGTCTTTCGGGTGAACCAGTTTTTGTCTGAGCGTGTTGCTGGGTCTGAAATGCACCGGGATGTCATGCTTGGAGAAAACCCTCCTGAGTTTTTCTGATACACCGGCTACATAGGGGATGACAATGTTGTTGCGTCTGTCTTTCTTATCCTCCCTCGCTGGTGTCTGGTCTTCTTTTCTGTGCCTCTTTGCTGACTTTAAGAACGCCCATTTAGGATAGCCGCACGTTTTGAGTACTTCCTTTACATGTGTGTGTTCCTTCTTTTTTCCTTCAGGCTTAGAGGAAACATGTTCTGCCCGGTGGTGTAGGGTCCTAATTACTCCAAGTTTGTGTTCCAGAGGGAGATGGGAGTCAAAGAGGAGGTACTGGTCCGTGTGTGTGGGCTTCCGGTAAACTTCGATGTTGAGGTTGCCATTCTCTTCAATGTCCACGGCGCAGTCCAGGAAAGGCAAACAGTCGTCCTTTGTGTCTTCCCTGGTGAACTTGATGTTTTTATCCACAGCGTTAATGTGCGCAGTGAAGGATTCCACTTCTTGTGTCTTGATTTTGACCCAGGTGTCGTCTACATATCTGTACCAGTGGCTGGGTACTCTTCCTTTGAAAGAGCCAAGAGCCTTCCTTTCCACTTCCTCCATGTAAAGGTTGGCTACAATAGGTGACACGGGGGAGCCCATGGCACAGCCATGTTTTTGTCTGTAAAAGCCTTCGTTGTATTTGAAATATGTAGTGGTGAGGCAGAGGTCTAATAGTGTGCAAATCTGATCAGGTGTGAAGTTGGTCCTGTCCTCCAAGGAGCTGTCTTCTTGTAGTCGTTTTCTGACAGTCTCCACGGCCTCCGTGGTGGGTATGCAAGTGAAGAGAGAGACTACATCAAAGGACACCATGGTTTCATCTGGATCCAGGGTAAGTTTCTGGACCTTGTCAGTGAAGTCGGTGGAGTTCTTGATGTGGTGTGGGGTGTTCCCCACGAGAGGAGCAAGGATGGTAGCAAGGTGTTTTGCAATGTTATAAGTGGCTGAGTTTATGCTACTGACTATGGGACTGAGTGGGACAGCTTCCATGTGGATTTTAGGAAGTCCGTAAATGCAAGGTATGGCATCCCCCGGGTAAAGGCGGTGATATGTAAGGCAGTCAGTGATTTTGTCCTTTTCAAAGTCTTGAAGGCAAGCTATAACTTTCTTTTTGTAGCTGCTTGTGGGGTCTCGCTTTAAGGAGATTCTTTGTCCCCACTGGGGAGTGATCATTACCAAGAGTGGCTACAGATACTGTCAGCAACCATGTCTATATAGATGACGTCAAGCTATATGCAGGAGTGAATGAGCTCTCCCCCCCCCCCCCCCTGTATGGTATGTACCACCAACAGAGAGAAGTAGTGAGACAATCCAGCGCAAAGCAGCAGGGTACATGGTGCTAGCAGTCAAGGCATACAGGGAACACCATAACAAAGGTGCTGTGCATAATATACAGAAACATCTGTGACAAGTATGGCCTGGAAGTCCCGAGATAGTTGAGAATGACCAAGCCAAGATCCCATGGGACTTCCAGATACAGATGTGGGAGTGATGACAACCAATAAAATTCAAAAAGATAATAATTTATTAGTACAATGATCATAAAAATGAAGGGCTAAAATAGTCCAGTTTCACACTTGCAATAGCGATCAAACACACAGTCCAAGGCCAGAGTCAGCTACACTACACATGCCAACAGCTGTAACAGTGAACAGCAGTTGTCCTCCACCCACCACCCTGAAAGTAGTAATCCAGCAACCACCCCGGCCTCAGCAGACAAACTCTGCCTTTAGGCTGCAGCATATACTAGGCCCTGGCCTACACAGAGAGACAAAATATCACATCAGTGTTTGTAGTGTGGACTATAAGGCTACGTTCACACTGCAGGTCTTAATGCTCAATTCCGATTTTTTGATCAAATCCGATTTTTTTGTCTGCTCGTTCACACTACGAATAAAATGCGACAGCAAATGCGCTCTAGTGTGAACGCTCAAAGCGGCCCGCATGCGCAAAAGAACATGTCACACACAACGCGCTCTGTTTAGACCCAGACCAAACAATATTGTTTGACTGATGGCCCTTAATATAAAGACTTCGGACTTCATGTTTCCCAATTTTTGCTTTAAGTTATTTTGTTATTTACAAAATAATGTAGATAACCCAATAATGATCCTTATTGCTGTTTTAGAGAGGAGCGGTGCTTCAAAGGATAGTTGCAGATTTCTGTCAGAATCTGCAGATTATACAGTACAAATAAAATGTTCACGTTTCTCCAACGTTGTCTTCCCAGCAGTTTCACCGGATGGCCAGGAAGCGCTCGCGATGTCTTCTCGGGCGCTTCTCTGGCGCTGATAATTGGCGTCTCTTTTGTGTCGGTGACGTAAAAGTCAGATTTAATGCGACTTGACCGTTCACACAGCAGTCGCTTTCTGAAACATCGGATATGTATCGGATTCAGGACCACATACGAAAGTGACCCAGATCGGATTTGAAAATATCGGATTTGTGCCGTTCACACTGTCATAGCATGATCGGATATGGGTCGCATAGGGTAAAAAAAAATCGGATTTGATGCGCTTTCGCCTGCAGTGTGAAGGTAGCCTTAGTAGACCAGAGGATCAGTACAATCAAATACACCTGCCTTCAATTAATCCAACACACAGACATTTGCTCACAGCAATTGTGAAACACACAAACAACTCCCATACTAGTGCCCATTTCCCACAGCAAACACAGAGATGAGTTAATATAGGCAATACTGGTCCACCATGTTACTGACTTTCCCTAATCATGAACATTGTAATAAAGTATTTTTTATTTTATTTTATTTTATTTTGAATAACATAATATGTTTATTTATATTGTAAGTAAGTAATCACTAAGTAAGCAAGTAATTACAGTACTTACTTATTTATATAGCACCAACTTACAACAACAGTTACCTCAAGATATTTTTTATTGTAAAGTAACTACGTTACAATAACAAAAGGTGAACGATAAATGATAAAAGCTGAAGTTATTTAAAACTCGTGCACATACGCACACATCACAGGTTCTGTTCATGCTCCTGCAAAGTATAACAACAACATCTCATTGATGACGCATGAAACACGTAAATACCGTGATAAAAATCTTATACGTATATTCTTTGGACTGATTCCAGATCAGATTAAAGCTGCACCAACTGGTTTAACAGGACAGAAAGTTCTTGCCCTCATTCTCTCCACGACGAAGCAAAATCTCTCTCAGATACATACACACACAGCAGCTGCAGCACCTAGTGCCAAGTACCGTATCATTTTTACATTTGTTTAAAAATATTAATGTCCTTGCAGTGGATTTCTTAGTAAGCAAGGACAAGCAAGTAGCTGTGGGACCTTCCTGGTAGTGGGTCCTGTTGTCCTTTCCCCTCTGTTGTACAGCACACAGGGTTTAAAGTTGGTTTGTTTGTACGTGTGGTCTTTCTCTTTCTGTTACAGGCTTCAAGCACAGGTAAGTAAGTATTTAAAAAGTTACAAATCAGTGTTATGACAAAGTGTTGATGATGTCACTTCACTGAACCCCTAAACTCAACTTCACCTGGTAAATCAATTATTAAATTACAAATAGAGTATATTTGTAATTATATATGTTTAAAGTATATGTTTAACTATTTAAATATATACTTTATGTATCTGCACAAAACAGATGACAACGATTACAGAATTCTTATGTTTGATTCTATTTTATTTTTCATTTGGGGTGCTGAAATTGTGTTCAAAATTTTTTCAAAACATTTAACCCTTGTATGGTGTTCGGGTCTGTGAGACCCGTTTTCAGTTTTTTTCAAAAGAAAAATTAAACAATTAACTATTTTTTCAACCTGAAATTCATTGGCTTTGGCTTATTTTCTGTGAAGAACATAAATCCAAACTAATTTTCAATGACCTCATACTGTACCTCCCCCCACACATTTACATTACATACAAGGTGTTCGGGTCCACTGGACCCAGGTCTAATAAAAGTGTTGAAAGTGTAGGTCCTGTGTTCCCACACTCTGTCTTCCTCCTTTCTGGTGCTGCTGATAGTGTTTTCTTCCCCTCCTGCTCCCGCACAAAGTTGCAGCATTGTTGAAAATTCAACTATCAACACCGTCTGCTCTGACATCTCACACATTTTACCCTCTTTCTTGAGGGATCCAAATTTTATTTTATCATACCCTGTCCCACCTGCAAATTAGGGGCATAATACTATAAATAAGACTTTGCCAGTGTGGTTCCTTATCACAACTGATCAAGATGGCAAAAGATTATCTGCTGGGAGGGCCATCCAATTGATTTTGGAAGAGAGAGGGGCTTCTGATGATGATGTTGACAAAGAGGTTTCAGAATATTTCACATTTCTGAAAATTCAGTCTGACAGTGACTTTGAAGAAGAGGATGAGGTTGAGCACCATTTAGTAACAAAACGAAGACGAGTACCCCATCTGCAGCCAGCTCCAGGACCAGAACAAGCCCACCAGACAGCAAGTGAAGAAATATGGATGTCAACAACTGGTGAAATTGAATGGTCTTCTTGCCCAAGAAACCAGCCACCCTGCAGAGCTGTTACTGTGATCAGCCAGGGCCAACACGGCTGACAGTTACTCATGTGCAGGACATCAAGTCTTCATTTGAGCTTTTCATCCCAGATTCCATCCAGAAAATTATTCTGGATTGCAGTAATCTAGAAGGAAGGTGTGTTTTTGGAGAGAGGTGGAAGGAGATGGACCAAATTCATCTAAGAACCCCAAAGGCCTACTTTGAGGTTCTTATCCTTGCAGGAGTTTTCAGGTCCAAAGGGGAATCCACAGAATCCCTGTGGGATGCAGAAACCGACACGAACCTTTCCGTGCATCAATGTCTCTGGAAAACTTCCACAAAATTTCCAGGATTATCCGCTTTGATAACCGAGACGACAGACCAGCTTGACGGCAGAGAGACAAGCTAGCTGCCATCAGGACAGTGTGGGATAAGTGTGTGCACCACCTCCCCCTGTCTTACAACCCTGGGCCTAATGTCACCATTGATGAGCAGCTGATCCCATTTAGTTGTGAAACATATTGCTTCACGTGTAAATGTGTTGTGTCTTTCCACTCACTCCACTTGATTATAAGTGATTTATTTTTTTATAACATTTTATAAAAAAACAAACAAAAAAAACCCGAGAAGCACATTAATTCATAAATGTGATCTAACAAAGGTAAAGGGAAAAAATTAACCATGTTTGCTGTTCATATGGCTTGTAATTGGGATGAAGTAAACATCTGTTGAGTAACTTAACATAAAACTGTTTGATAGTGTTAATTTGGAAAGCCAAAACTCTAGCGGGTCCACCAGACCCATGAACACTGGCTGAGTAACAAAAATATGAACACCACAAGGGTTAATTACTCTAATTAATTTACTGGTGATAAAAATGTGTCACTAGTCAGATCGACGGTCTGTAACCCGCCTGCTCTGTAGTATAAAGTGACATTTGACTGAGCCTCCTGCTGCTCTACTCAGGCAGTGTCGTCTCCTAAATGGAGTAATTCCAGCAGTGATGAAGCATGATTATTTCCTGATGTGTGCCAAATGTGGGAAGTAAGTTCAAGTCATTCTGTCATGGTGGATTTGAACAGGCGATTAAATGTAGCAGTGTGCTTTTTCCATGCGCTGATCTAACTTTTGAGTATGAAAGTGTGAGAACAACTTAGAAATTAAAATCCCATGTGTTATTTGTCTGAGGATGCTACATCACATTGCAGCTAATAAAAAAAATCTTTGAAATCTTTTATGCTGAAGGGCATCAATTGACCATAAACAACAGTGTAGCCCTCTCATAAATACAAATAAACTCAAATCCAGTTTAAAGCATTCCTAAACTGTCAGTGGAACCTAAACACATGCATGGTTGTGTGTGTGTGTGTGTACATAGTGTATATATATTAATATAGATAGATAGATAGATAGATAGATAGATAGATAGATAGATAGATAGATAGATAGATAGATAGATAGATAGATAGTAATGCTGACGTTAACGCCTCAAATCTCCGTTAGCGAGTTATCGCGGATCGCCCCGTGTGTGGGGCTGTGCAGCCCCGCGATAACTCACTAATGGATATTTGAGGCGTTAATGCAGTTATGGCGTTAATGTCATTTTAACTAGATTAACGCTGACAGCACTTAGCTAGTTATCACGGATCGTCCTCAAAGCATTAACGCAGTTAGCTCGTTAACACATTAGCGCCATCCAGCACCACGCACAGGGTGACCCGGATTAACTCGCTTTGTACTGCAACTTTGTACTCTACTGCTTTGTACTGCTAAGAAGCCACTGTAGTGTGGTGTGAGCCACTCTGACAGCTTCCTTTCCAGGAAGGGGAGTTCCCTCCCCTTGAAAAAGGATCTTAAAATCATCATGAAAACTTCTTTGGACTGAGCCTGATCAGAACACAATGCAGATGGAGAAGGACTATCATAATAAGGCAGAAAACATGACAAACACAGAAACAGAGACCCAGGGTGCGTTCTAAAAGTACCTATTCCTAACCTAATACACTTTAGTGCAACCAGTTCACTTCAGTAAAAGCAGCAGTGGGAATTACTGGCGCAAAAATGCTAACCAAGTGTTTCTCTTTATAAACAGCCAGCCATTGTACAAATAAAATGTTCATGTTGTCTTCCAAACAGTTTCACTAACACTGGATGGCCAGGAAGCGTTTGCGATGTCTTCTCCGGCGCTGATAATTGGCGTCTGTCTTGTGTCGGTGACGTAAAAGACAGATTTAATGCGACATGACCGTTCAAACAGCAGTCACTTTCTAAAACATTGGATATGTATCGGATTCAGTACCACATACCAAAGTGACCCAGATCGGATTTGAAAATATCGGATATCGGATACCATGATGGGTCGCATTGGGCCAGAAGAGTCGGATTTGATGCGCTTTCACCTGCAGTGTAAATGTAACCTCAGAGTACTAATCTGGTGGAACCAGATACGGCACACATGATCATTTTTCACGACACACCTATGTGCTGCAGCACAGTGGTTGGGAAACATTGGTATAGATGACGTTGAATTGATACATTTACATAATGCAGATTATCTAACATCTCAATACTAAAAGATATATCTGATAAATGATATAATCAAAATACTTAAAATGAATAAACATTGCAGTTCCACTAACATACAGCACACAGCGATGCACAAAAAACATATGCATAATAAATCCAAAATAATAAAACTGTACTTTACATTTTACTGCTGCACTTGAAATGTTTATAAATGTGTATACAGTGGGGCAAAAAAGTATTTAGTCAGCCACCGATTGTGCAAGTTCCCCCACTTAAAATGATGACAGAGGTCAGTAATTTGCACCAGAGGTACACTTCAACTGTGAGAGACAGAATGTGAAAGAAAAATCCATGAATTCACATGGTAGGATTTGTAAAGAATTTATTCGTAAATCAGGGTGGAAAATAAGTATTTGGTCACCTCAAACAAGGAAAATCTCTGGCTCTCACAGACCTGTAACGTCTTCTGTAAGAAGCTTTTCTGTCCCCCACTCGTTACCTGTATGAATGGCACCTGTTTGAACTCATCATCTGTATAAAAGACACCTGTCCACAGCCTCAAACAGTCAGACTCCAAACTCCGCCATGGCCAAGACCAAAGAGCTTTCGAAGGACACCAGGAAAAGTATTGTAGACCTGCACCAGACTGGGAAGAGTGAATCTACAATAGGCAAGCAGCTTGGTGTGAAAAAATCAACTGTGGGAGCAATCATCAGAAAATGGAAGACATACAAGACCACTGATAATCTCCCTCGATCTGGGGCTCCACGCAAGATCTCATCCCGTGGGGTCAAAATGATCATGAGAACGGTGAGCAAAGATCCCAGAACCACACGGGGGGACCTGGTGAATGACCTGCAGAGAGCTGGGACCAAAGTAACAAAGGTCACCATCAGTAACACACTACAACGGCAGGGAATCAAATCCCGCAGTGCCAGACGTGTTCCGCTGCTGAAGCCAGTGCATGTCCAGGCCCGTCTGAAGTTTGCCAGAGAGCACATGGATGATACAGCAGAGGATTGGGAGAATGTCATGTGGTCAGATGAAACCAAAGTAGAACTTTTTGGTATAAACTCAACTCGTCGTGTTTGGAGGAAGAAGAATACTGAGTTGCATCCCAAGAACACCATACCTACTGTGAAGCATGGGGGTGGAAACATCATGCTATGGGGCTGTTTTTCTGCCAAGGGGACAGGACGACTGATCCGTGTTAAGGACAGAATGAATGGGGCCATGTATCGTGAGATTTTGAGCCAAAACCTCCTTCCATCAGTGAGAACTTTGAAGATGAAACGAGGCTGGGTCTTCCAACATGACAATGATCCAAAACACACCGCCCGGGCAACAAAGGAGTGGCTCCGTAAGAAGCATTTGAAAGTCCTGGAGTGGCCTAGCCAGTCTCCAGACCTCAACCCCATAGAAAATCTGTGGCGGGAGTTGAAAGTCCGTGTTGCTCGGCGACAGCCCCAAAACATCTCTGCTCTCGAGAAGATCTGCATGGAGGAATGGGCCAAAATACCAGCTACTGTGTGTGCAAACCTGGTAAAGACCTATAGTAAACGTTTGACCTCTGTTATTGCCAACAAAGGTTATGTTACAAAGTATTGAGTTGTATTTTTGTTATTGACCAAATACTTATTTTCCACCCTGATTTACGAATAAATTCTTTACAAATCCTACCATGTGGATTCATGGATTTTTTTTTCACATTCTGTCTCTCACAGTTGAAGTATACCTCTGGTGCAAATTACTGACCTCTGTCATCATTTTAGGTGGGGGAACTTGCACAATCGGTGGCTGACTAAATACTTTTTTGCCCCACTGTATGTGACATGCAGCATGCATACATTTACATAATGATCAGCTTTTTTTAATGACTCGTAAAATGGAGACAATGGTGCATTACAATGAAGCTCATGCATGAGTTCAGTAAGATAGATCTGTATTAACTCATCTGCCTGCATCACTTCCAAATTCATAAACTAATTTCATCAGTCTGATTCTATGATTTTCTTGCTTTCTGAGACTCGTTAGGCCTCATCTCAGTGCTCTTCTGTCTTTCTGCCTTTCAAAGTCTCATTCATGTGACCCACCTTCTCTCTATTTCCACCCACCCCATAAGGCTCCAGGGATTTATTAGGAGAGTGCATAATAATAACTAATGCAATCAGAAAATAACACCAGAAAACATTTAAATAGAAAACCAGGTCAACAGAACATTTTCTTAAAAATAACTAAGTAACTGTAACAGGACACAATGCATATTTTTATATTATCAATACTTAATTGAACCTTGAATAGATTTAGTCTCTTTATGCCACAAAGAGAAAACCTACAATTACAAATGAACTAATAAGTCACAAAGTAATAAAACTGTTGTTTTCTTGGACTCTTTAGAGCAGACAAGACTGAGGACTGTTCACTGCGTGGAGATCACTTTTAACTAAAAGGTTGCACATAGAAATTTAGATGGTAACAGATGGCTGACCTTTGGGGTTATTAAAAACCCAAAAGATAGAAAAAAAAGCTTTTAAGAGGTAAAAAAAGAGCCTGAAAAAATGTTTGCCTCTAAAACTCAGATGGACCTGAGGCTGTTTCTATCACACTGAATTCAACACCTTAAATATGATCTGTTGGCCCGCTGTGTGAGCAAATTTATGATTTTCAGCTGTGTGGGTTTTCAGATTCGGAGATTGATTCAAAGTCGAAAGCCCTAAATTTCCACACTGCAATTTATCACCTCTGAATAATCTAAGAGTCATTTTGATCTGAAAATCTTCTTCAGATCTGGGGTGTAGTTTGTGGCTCCACAGCAGGGTGAGAGTTGGAGCAGTGCCTTCCATATTTCAGTGCAATGCTGGGACCTGACGTGGGAGCAGTGTGCTGTAAGATGTAGGATTCTCAATTTTTGCTTTTGTTACTTACGGTTTATAGTTGAAAAAGATGCTTTGAACAATTTTGAAGAATTGTCCTTACAGGTGACGCTCAAAAAAATAGAATATCAAAAGGTGAAACTAATATATGATATAGACTCATTATTTGCAAAGCCAGATATTTAAAGCCTTTATTTGTTATAATTTTGATGACTATGGCTTACAACTTATGAAAAGCTGTAAGCCAGTAAGAGCAGATTTTGCATGTCATTTGGAAACCAAAGTGCAGAGTCTGCAGGAAGAATGGAGAGGCACACAAGATGCTTGAAGTCCAGTGTGAAGTTTCCACAGTCTGTGTTGAGTCATCTGCTGGTGTTGGTCTACTGTGCTTTATTAAGTCCAGAGTCAACGCACTTGGAGCACTTCATGCATCCTTCCACAGACAAGCTTTAAAGAAATACTGACTTTATTTTCCAGCCGGACTTGGCACCTGTCTACACTGACAAAAGTACCAAAAACCTGGTTCAACGACCATGGGATTATTGTGCTTGATTGGCCAGCAAAAGCTGAAGGCCACTATTGAAGTATCCTGGTTTTCCATAACACCTTAGCAGTGCCACAGGCTGATAGCATCCATGCCACAGCGCATTGAGGCAGTAATTCATGCAAAAGGGGGCCAAACCAAGTACTGAGTACATAAGTATGATTATCCTTTTTACAAGTCCAACGTTTCTCTATTTAAAATCCCTTTTTTAATGATTTCATGCAATATTTTGAGATTTTGACACAGAAAATATTGAGTTTTGTAAAATCGACAGTTAAGTTAAGTTAATGGCAGATGGCAGACTGAAGACGTCAGTTGGATGAGTGACGAAACGTTTCTCCCACTGACAACGCTACGTCCAGATGAGGAGAATGAACCTTTTGGAACTGCATAATAAGAAGTGTTGGTCAAGTTACTTGAAAAAAGTAATCAGTAACTAATTACTGATTACTTCCCCAAAAAAGTAATCCCGTTACTTTACTGATTACTTATTTTCAAAAGTAATTAATTACTTAGTTACTTAGTTACTTAGTTACTTTTTACAACCTGAATAGGTGATTAAGCGATCTTTAGATAGATCTTTCAGCCCAATTCTACTTTTTCTACATAATCCATCATACAAAATGTAATCAAATGGAAAAGTCTCTTTTTTTTAAACTTGTTTTATCAGTTTTAATCTTTTAACTTTATGCATCAAGCAAAAATTTAATTATATGCAACATTCTGTTAGGGTCCCTGGGTCGTTGACCCAGTGTTTTGTGTTTTTGGTTCTTTGATTTTGTTATTTCATTATATTCTAGCTTTGCGTTATGGGTTTTAGGATTATTCTTAGTTAAGGTTCTCTGGGTGGGGTTTGGTTAGAGTTTTAGTGTTCTGGTTTTCTGTCTGTGTAATCCTTAGTCGCTGTCTCCCCTGTCTGCCCTGGTCCCACGTCTCTGTTCCCTCTGTTGAAGTGACTGCATGTGAGTCTGTGTCTTTTGTTCAGTCTCTGTTATGTTTCCTGTTTTACTTTGAAAATCCATGTCTCATGTTAATGTGTCTGGTTTTGCTTCCTTTAAGTTTATTTTGATTTTTTTCCAGTTATGTTATGTTTGAGTTCAGCATTAAAGCTGTTTTGGTTTAAGTTTGTCTCTGGAGTCTGCACCTTGGGTCCTATTCCTGTCCGCACACAGCCGTCACACAACACATTCTCTGACTTGAATAAATTAGTTTAACATTTAAACCTATTTTCTGCACATTCCAGCACATAAAATAAAATATTTTTTTGTGTTTACACTCAGTCTTTCAAATAGATGCAAGTAAAACACAGCAGAAAATAAATAACATCAAAGACTAGCGGTCCTGTTGCTCTATTTTCACCTGTAAAGCAGGACTGCGGTAGGCGGAAGTTTACCCTGGTGCAGGTGTGCCGCGGTCAGTTGAAGAATCCGCGAGTTTCTCTGTGAGTTTCCCATTACGTCATAGCGCACTTGGTGCTTGCTTGGAAGTTTAGGGGGGTTTTTTTCGCTGTAAAAAGAAGTTTTCTTCCCACGCACGATGGACACTAATGTTTTTGTCACTTTTTATGGAATCAAACTCAAAGTAAGGTCAGTACTTCCACGCTTTAAACGCTGCACGCTCATACTCTCTCCCACAATCGATATGTGATCCATTGTTGATCTGCACACAGCTGTTGTCACTAACGGCGCACTCTTACGTCACTGTCGTGAGACATTCTCGCAAAAAATCACGGTTTTAGTAACACAGCGTTACTACGGGAAAGTAACGGTAATCTAATTACAGTTTTTGCAATAGTAATCCCTTACTTTACTCGTTACTTGAAAAAAGTAATCAGATTACAGTAAAGCGTTACTGCCCATCTCTGATAATAAGGTTACCAAAATGTCAAAGTTCTTTGTGTATGGTTATTTAGTACATTTATGAGAAAACAACTAACTGATTCAAAAGTTTCTAATTTTTATTTTAACAAACACCTAGTTGATTTTCACAGAAGTGTTTAATGGAATAAATAAATGCAAATGGACCATTTCATGCATAATGGACCTTCCATGACCTTCCAAGCTATATAGTTTATGTCTTCCATATTTCCAACTATATCCATAATCACATACTGTGTATGCTACCATTGTATATAGTGCATTATCTTACTTTTTTCATTGATTGTACTTAGTTGTATTTTTGTATTTCCTTCATATATCTGTACCTGAGCTGAGGTGACGCAAAAATTTCAATAAAGTCTTATCTTATCTTATCTTATCTTATCTCTTAAATGAACTGCCCTCTGGTGCAGCGGGAAGCATCAGACAGTCTTGCTGTAAATCAGACTCACGGTTTGACTTTACACTCCTTCTTAAACATATCTCAGTATTAACAAAATCAGAGTTTTTACTACTTAAACTCTTTATGTGTAGGAGCTTCTGATCGTGCCATGTACTCAGGGGCGGATCTAGAAGGGTGGCATGGGGTCATAAAATAAAATGATCCTTTGCCACCCCAAGTGCCACCCCAGTTTTCTATATGACATTATTGTTTGTTAAAATAAGATAGCATTAACACTTTGAGCATAGTTACAGACAGCAGTGAATATAAATGCTAAAACTGAATATATTGCATTTTAAATTTTAATTACCAGCCAGTAAATCCACAGTTGTTATAATTTATATAAGCCATGCCATGCCATGCCAAAAACTGTTGTCACGTTTTGTTTTGTTTTTGTGTGTGTTTTTTTAAGCGTATTCTAAGGACAGCGCGAAAACACTAAAAGAAAGAAAAAAAGTCACCTCTTTCCCGTTCTGTCAAAAAATGTCTCATGTCCACCAATTAAAAAGAAAAGTCACCACCAGGGTATGGTTGTTTAGGAAGAGGGGAAGGCAGGGCAGGAGACAGAGTGAGCAAGTTAGGGAGAGAGAGAGAGAGTTTTTAGATGTGGGCAGTGTTGGGCAAGTTACTTTGAAAAAGTAATTAATTATAGTTACTAGTTACTTCTTCAAAAAGTAACTGAGTTAGTAACTGAGTTACAATATTCTAAAATTAATTAATTACTTGAAAAGTAACTATTGAGTTACTTTGAAAAAAATGTTTAACCCTCTGGGGTCCAGGGTATAATTGGCCATTTTTAACTACTTTTGATTGTCCCTCCACATTTTACCTTTAAAAACTATTTACTTTGCCTTGTTTTCATTTGTACATTTATTGTATTAACACAATAGATCTAAAATCAGAAAAAAACATAAAATCTGAGTAGAAAAAAGTTATATTTTTTACTGTAACAACCACAAACATGTTTAATGAATCATATTTCATAACTTTAAATACAAGTATAAATTGTCAATTTTAAAATCCTATGCACAAGTTTTGCAAACAACAAAGTTATTTGTCACACACACACACACATATAGTGCCTTGTCTTAGGACCAAGGGGGGGGGGGGGGGGGGTTTACGATGGGAGGTGCTTGTGTTGTGTTGTCATGTGTACTGTAAATGTCATGTCAATAAAAAGGCTACGAGGACAGCTGCTCTTTGAAGGATTTGGGCTAGAGAGTGATGAGCATTATGCTCCACCGCCTGGTTCAGACCAAAGCTCTCCTTCGTTAGCGAGTTAATAACCGGTTGAAGATGTTCTGCTATGTCTTGTGTTTGTCATGAGGAATAAGTCTCTAAACTAGCGGGGCATGTGGAAACACAGACCCAACATTTAACAAATTTATTACTGCTGGAAATAAACTAAACTGGAGCACACGTTTCCAAACAGCAGAATCAAAGCTGTTAATCACGAATTAACCTCAGCAAGCAAATAATCAAAGATCAAAAGTGATAAAAGAAAAAAAAAAAACTTAGGAGAAAACTTATTTTGGTGAAAGTGGATTGCAGCAGTGTTTAAGGGACTGGCTGCACTATACGGACTTCATTGGCATTATTACCTTTTAACAGCAACGTAATAATGAAGAAGACAATGAAAATTAACTTTGTTTTTAAATCTCCTTAACAATACTTCTAAGTAAAAAAGAGAAAAACGCTAAAAAATTCAATTGTATTTGTGTTAAACGTCTACATTTCATTGTTGGATGTCCATCGCTGCTCCCTACAACTCTCAGGTAGATGGTGCTGATATGATCAACAGTGCTTTTCCTGCCATTTGTTCCTCTCTGGACCACGTAACACTGAAATGTTCCAGTGTCGTCACTTGTCACGTCCTTCAGAATCAAAGACACATCTCCGTCCTTCATCTGTCTGTCCTGCAGATCCACCCGGTTCACAAACGATGGAAGCTGGTTCATTGAAATAAACTGCTCATCCCGGTACATAAGGACATGTCCTTCCTGCAGGTCAAGTCTGAACCACTCCACCACAGCTCTGATGGGAACGCTGATATGTGGAGTTCGACATGGCAGAGTGACGTTCTGTCCAGGCTCAGCTTTGATGATTTTCCCATCTGAAAAAGGAGAAAAGTGTTTGTACACAGTGAGGAGCAAACAGAGAGATAGATGAGCTGAACTAAAGAAACCTAATTTCATCTTTTTGAATTGAAATGTAAATTATTTGGCACGCATTTCAGGATGGAAATCCCATTTATTAAAGCTATTAAAGCTAATGGAAGTAGCTCTAACAAAAGTTACAGTTTTCTTGCAATTGACCACAAAAATAATTACTTTAAGTTTGGACTGACTCAAACTCTATAGGATAACTGTGTGTTAGTAATAGCAAATATGGACACTTCACTGATCAATGGATGCGTATATTTGTCAAAAACTTGAAATACGTTTCATATTTTCATATTCTAAATAAGACAGATCTAGTGTGTGTTATTCCTTACTCAATCTTTGTTGGGATGCCTGGGTCGTCGACCCAGCGTTTTTGAGTTTATGATATTATTTATACTTTCTAGTTTTTGGTTTCTTTGAGTTCTGTCTTATGGCTTAGGTCTCTGTCTTCTTTAGTTGCTCTGTCTCCCCTATCACCTGCATCCCCTTGTCTAGTTCGCGTCTATGTGTATCCTAAGTTCCTATATCCCCGTGTTCAGTCAATGTTTGTGTCTGCCCTGTTCCCACGTCTCTGTTCCCTTTGTTATAGTGCCTGCCCGTGAGTCTGTGTTATGTTTCCTGTTTTACTTTGAAAGTCCATGTCTGATGTTAATGTGTCTGGTTTTGCTTCCCCTTGTCTCGTTAGGCCTGATTTGCCCCAGCTGTGTTTCCCTCCTGTTACCCATTCCCTGATTGCTCCCTCTGTGTATTTAAGCCCTGTGTTTCTTAGTGTCTGTGTCGCGATCTACCGTTTACTTTGCTGTGTGTTTTGTCAATCCGCTGGTGTTAGTTTGTTTTTTTTGAGTTTTTCCAGTTATGTTATGTTTGCGTTCAGCATTAAAGCTGTTTTGGTTTAAGTTCTGTCTCCGGAGTCTGCACCTTGGGTCCTATTCCTGCCTGCACACAGCCACACCTAACAATCTTGGATCAATAGCTTTACCTGGATGTATGAGTTAATATTATTAACGTCTGAACCAAATGCATTGAGTACAAATGGTCTGGTAAATAGTCTGTATTTGTATAGCGCTTTACTACTACTACTATTACTTTACTGGCAAGCTACATTGTAGCCACAGCCACCCTGGGGCGCACTGACAGAGGCGAGGCTGCCAGACACTGGTGCCACCGGGCCCTCTGACCACCACCAGTAGGCAACGGGTGAAGTGCCCAAGGACACAACGACCAAGACTGTCCAAGCCGAGGCTCGAACCGGCAACCTTCTGATTACAAGGTGAACTCCCAACTCTTGAGCCACGATCGCCCCACAAGGACCAAGAAGACTTACAATAGCAGCACAGAGTGGAAAACATCCAGGGAGAGTGGAAATATAAGTGTGTGTATGATGTGAACACGACGTTTATGGGCCTTAGTCAGGGAGGTCGTCACATTCCCTAGTTTTCTGACTTGCAGTCCATTTGTAAGTCTGAGTTATTCGTTTGTTCCTCTTGAGATCCGATGGAAATCTAAACACTTGTGGTTGCAGATTTTGAAGCCATCCTGATAAACTTATCCCACCAATAATGTGGAGCTCTAAGCTGTCAAACTGTCACATGGGCGCAAGAGTGCAAATTTGCTGATTTTAGTATCGCGGATACGTTTGTGGCTACAGGGCAAAAGCCTTTTGTAAAAGAGAGACAGTATGAAAATGGAACGAAGTGTGGTAAAATTAATGCTGGAATTGGAGATGTGAGTAAAGAAGCTTTGGTAAGCACTCAGAGAAATGGCAAGTCTTTGAGTTCCTGTTTTGCCGCCACTTTCGCTTCTGGGCAAAGCGCAACCATTCCCCGTTTTTTACTGCAGGATGGCCTGCTCACGAGGTGGTGGTCCTCAGATTAGTGGAACATTGAACGTCATGCAGGTGGTGGTACCATCCCATCATTGTAATCAGGTGCTAAGCTTAGCACATGATATGGGCATGGCATCTCGGAATAAATAAAAAGTATTACTGAGTGCTGAGCAACTTCTTTTGGCCTGGTTTTAAAAAAAAAACATGTTGTTGCTTACAGTCGGTCGTGTGCCACATGCACCATGCAACCATCACCTACCTTGGAAAGCAGGTGGGTCAAGGGTGAGTGTGCCCCATGTAGTGATGTGTCAGTCGTGAACGAAAATGCTCTTAGAGCCGTATCTTTGAAGTGAGCAGTGTTGGGTAAGTTAATTTAAATTAGTAACTTAGTTACATTACTAGTTACTTCTATCAAAAGTAACTCAGTTACTTCAAGTTAGTCATTACTTTCAGAGTAACTAGTTACTCAGGAAGGTAACTTTGGTTTTACTCAGAATTCTCTTGTTAATGTGTTGCTTCCGTAACTGGATATCCAGCAAGAGTGCCAGTCTTCTAGCTTGCTTACTTGCCTCAAGTGCACTGTGCCACCTACCAATAGAAAGGAAAAAAATAAAGTCCATATTTCCACAAAACAAATAGTACTGACTTTTTCGTAGTTATGCTACAAAAAAGTCAGCATAACTAAAATAAACTATACTTGAACTGACCCAGATAGACTGCAGGTCATAACTTCTTACCTGGAATTCAGTTCACCTGACACTTGGACAGCGGCCGCCTCAGGCCGCCTCACCATTTCCCTCATCCACCTGCTGGCCTCCACCACTTGCTAATGTTACTGAATCTGTGGAAGCTCCGCAATAACCACCACACGAAGTAACGAATAACGAGCTGTGTTTCTTTTCCCCTTTCTCTCACCCGCTCTGTCTCACTCTTTTCCAGAGGTGTGGACTCGAGTCACATGACTTGGAATCGAGTCAGACTCGAGTCATTAATTTTATGACTTTAGACTTGACTTGAAAAAATGTTCTAAGACTTGTGACTTGACTTGGACTTTTACACCAATGACTTGGGACTTGAATTGGACTTGAACCGGTTTACTTGAAAAGACTTGATATTTTACCCCAAATATAAAATTTAACATGCATATTATATAGAGATTGAAAATGTGACGTCATTCACGGGTAGAACCGCAAAGGATTCTGGGAACTTGTGGCAAGCGGTACTAGCGCACGCAGGCTTTCAATTAAAATCAGTTATACAGCGATAAAAAGAAACACAAAAATGTCAAGAAGCTGTTGTATTATTAACTGCAATAGCCGGTCGCATGACAGCCACAGGAAGCCGACGGGTAAAGAGATCGGTTGTTATCGGATTACGTCGTTGAAGAGAAATTGTTCAAGCCATGTTTCCGAAGTAACAAAGACGCGACGGATGGCCTGGATTGCAGCCATTCAAAGACCAAATATAACGTCCCAGAACCCTCCAGCTCACAGGTTAGTCTGCTCCAAGCATTTACACGAAGGTCAGTGTTTTTTAGTAGTTAATACGTCATTTTTCTTAACATAATTGGTGATATAGGTTACAAGCAAGTCTGGCGCTGAACAGAAATTGTCGCGCTATGCTCCTTTATTTATTGTGCATAAATAGTGAATTGTTCTGACACAATATTGCGTTTCGCTTCTGTTATTATGGTACATTGACAAAAACATATACTTTTATTCACAGGATAAAACAGGTTTTTTGTATCACTAATTGCCCAGTACGATTATAGCATACAGTATTATTGTCACGATGAGCGGCATGAGAAGGCTTGCTCGCTGTGACTGAGGCGGTGTGGATGAGGAGATGAGGGTGAATTGGGCCAGCTCCCGGGCTTTGACTGCCTCCTTAGCCTGGGTCAGCGAACGGCTGAACTCCGAGGCAATAGACAGCTTGCGCAGTTGAGGATTCCTGTCAAATATGGTTTGTATTACATTCAGCCCGACTGAGAACGTCTGCAAATCTGAGGCGTGGCTAATGCGAGTCATCAGTCCGAGGATGCGAGCAAGGTCCACCTCTCTCTCGAGGTGAGCTGAGTCCGCTGGGTCCATGTTATGGTTGCGTCCTTCTGTCACGATGAGTTGTGTAGCTGTCAGTGGCTGGACCCACGTGCAGGACTCGGAGACAAAACATTAACTTAAACGACGGCTTTATTTGCTGGAGAGTCACCTTTGGACGATGCATAAACAACTTAAACTAACTAGACAGGAGATGCTGAAGGAAGACGACCATGGATACACACACAACAAACGTGGAGGACGCAACAACTGGCAGGGAAAAACACAGGGCTTAAATACATACTGAGGTGATTAGGGAATGTGAAACAGGAGGAGAGCACAGCTGGGACTCATCAGACATGACAAGACAAGGGGAGGCAAAACTCAACACATTGACATAGTACACAGACTTTCAAAGTAAAACAGGAAACTGAACAGACGTGGACTAAACTAGGGGATACAGTGACAGAAATCAAACCCAAGAGAATCAAAACACATCATGAAAACAAAGATAACTAATACAAACAGAAAAACACTGAGCCCACAGACTCAGGACCGTGACAGTACCCCCCCTCAAAGGGCTGGCTCCCGACAGCCCCAAACAAAAAAAAGGCACAAAGCACCAGGCCAGGGTGGGCGGAGGGGGCCCAGGAAGGAGGGACAGAGACCAAACAAAAAACAAGAGAATCAGAATCAGAATCAGAATCAGAAAGGGGTTTATTGCCAAATGTTGAGCAGGTTTACAACATTAGGAAATTGCTGCGGTGCTTCAGTGCAAACATAGTGTCATAAATAGCACTTAAATAGACATGAAAAAATAAAAGTAGGGATAAGAATTAAAAGTGCTACGTAGAAAGATATGTGCATGAGCTATACATGAGATATATACATGAGAATAAGAATTAAGAGTGCTACGTTGAAAGATATATACATGAGTGCAGGTGGTGATCAGTGCCAAACATGGAATGATGCAGTGAACACAGCGTAGGGTCATGTGTTAGTGGCGGGAACAGTCATATGGTTATTGTTCATGTGTCCAACAGCAGAGGGGAAGAAACTGTTCTTATGGCGAGAGGTTCTGGTGCGAATGGACCGGAGCCTCCTGCCTGAGGGGAGCAGGTCAAACAGACTGTGTCCAGGGTGAGAAGGGTCAGCTGAGATCCGAGCTGCACGCCCCAGTGTCCTGGAGGTGTACAGGTCCTGCAAAGATGGGAGTCTGCAGCCAATCACCTTCTCAGCAGAGCGCACAACACGCTGCAGTCTCTGTTTGTCCCTGATAGTGGCTCCAGCGTACCACACGGTGATGGAGGAGGTGAGGATGGACTCGATGATTGCAGTGTAGAACTGCATCATCGTCCGTGTTGGCAGGTTGAATTTCTTCAGCTGCCTCAGGAAGTACATCCTCTGCTGGGCTTTCTTGATGACGGAGGTGATGGTGGGCTCCCACTTCAGGTCCTGGGTGATGGTGGTACCCAGGAAGCGGAATGAGTCCACAGAGGTGATGGGGGTGTCAGTCAGGATGATGGGGGGGAGTGGGGCTGTGTGCTTCCTGAAGTCCACAATAATCTCCACTGTCTTCTGGGCATTCAGCACCAGGTTGTTGTGGCTGCACCAGGACACCAGACGTTCAACCTCCCTCCTGTAGGCAGACTCATCCCCGTCAGAGATGAGCCCAATAACGGTGGTGTCATCTGCAAACTTGATTAGCTTGACAGACTGGTGGGTGGAGGTGCAGCAGTTGGTGTACAGGGAGAAGAGCAGAGGAGAAAGAACACAGCCCTGAGGGGAGCCGGTGCTGATGGTCCGGGAGTCCGAGACATTCTTTCCCAGCCTCACATGCTGCTTCCTGTCCGTCAGGAAGTCAGTGATCCACCGGCAGATGGGATCAGGCAAACAAGGAGCACAAGAGACCAGAACAAACCAAAAACAGGTCAACACAAAACAAGACTATCCACGAGTCCATAGCAAAGTCCGGGAGTCGACAACACAAGAGCCGAAACAGTTCAGGGGGCCGACCATGCACACAGCAACGGCGGCGACGGGCAAACAGTTCCGGAGGCCGACCGTGCACACGGCAACGGCGGCGACGGGCAAACAGTTCCGGAGGCCGACCGTGCACACGGCAACGGCGGCGATGGGCAAACAGTTCTGGAGGCCGGACCAGGCGAAGATGATGAGAATGCGGAGGCCGGACCAGGCGAAGATGATGAGGATGCAGAGGCCGGACCAGGCGTGGATGATGGCAGCGGGACGGCTGCGGAACCTGACGGCAGCGGGACGGCTGCGGAACCTGACGGCAGCGGGACGGCTGCGGCACCTGACGGCAGCGGGACGGCTGCAGGAGGTGATGTGGAGATGTGCTGGCTGGGTCCTCCAGGACCACCAGCAGATGTGAGGATGTGCTGGCTGGGTCCTCCAGGACCCTCAGCAAACGAGGCGTGGGGCTGGGTGGGCTCCTCGGACCCTCCAGCAGACGTGGCATGAGGCCGGACGGGCTCCTCGGGCCCTACAGCAGACGTGGCATGAGGCCGGACGGGCTCCTCGGGCCCTCCAGCAGACGTGGCATGAGGCCGGACGGGCTCCTCGGGCCCTCCAGCAGCCGACACTTGAGGCTGGCTGGGTTCTCCTAAACCCCCAGCAGACGAGGCAGGACGCTGGTTGGGTTCACCTGAACCCCCAGCTAACATGACGTGAGACTGGACGGTCGACTGAAACAGAAGTTGTAGTGGTGGTCGCAATGAAGGTCGTGCTGGGTGTAGTGATGGTTGTTGAACATGCAACAGAGCGGGTAACAGACTCTCAGCAACTCCTCTCCGGGGAACAGGGACGGGTACTGGGCCTGGTCGAACCTCAGCCACCGCCACCTGAAGAACAGATACAGGGCCAGGGAAGAGCTGTGTTCTGGCAGCCGTACCCCTGGGGGCCGGTGTGGGTGCAGCAGCTAGCTGGACCGCCGCTGCTCCCACCCGAGGAGCTGAAACGGGTGCAGGAGTCAGCGGGGTCTCAGTTGCCCCCACCCAGGGAACCAGAACAGGCACAGGCAATGACCGGGCGCCCACCATCCCCGCCCGTGGAGCAGATACAGGTGCAGGGATGAACGGAGCCATAGTCTGCCTGGGAACTGGAACCGGACGCGGAGAGCAGAGCAGAGGAGCTGTAACAGTCACTGGGAAAACCAGGTTTATGGCACCAGACATGGTTCTAGAAAACCGAGACTTACGGCAGGCTGACCTTGGTAAAACCGCTATTCTTAAGTTGTCCAGGTTGACGTTAGCAGTCTTAGAAAAAACGAGTTCAGGGGCAGTCACAGGTGCTGGAGGAATTATACAAGCGGTATCTGAAGAAACTGGGTGTGAAGCAACATAAAACACAGTCTTACAAAACGCAGCCTGGGAAGTTGCACACACAGTGTCCAGGGCTACTGGCTGAAAAGCACGGCGCACAGAGTCATACAAACATGATCGTGGATCCGAAACTTTAACTTGAGCAACCACTTCTGCAGTGTTCAAACCAAGTATTTTTGCCAGCTTGGTAACAGCAGATGACACCTGGTTGGTCTTAACCTGGACAGTCACAGGACGTATAGTCTGGAAGAGTTCACAATGAGCAACACAAACAGTCTTTGAATAAGCAGACTCTAGGCTTGTGAAATTTAACTCGGGGGAGGTTATGGAAACATGAGGTTTATCATAGGAAGCCTCAGAATGAACTGGCTGGTGAGCCGCGTAAACCATGGGTGAAGCAACACCAACAACAGCCTCATGAGGTCTAGCCTGCAAGGCATAGATGGAATGTGGCTGGGAAATTGAACTGTCCCTGTTTAGTTTAGCGGTAAGAGAAATAGTCTTTTGAGCTGCATCTTTAGTGTCCCGAGTGAGATCATGATTGTCCAAGTCAGAAAATTTCATAACAGATTCACATATATAATCTACATCTGGAAACTCACTATTAACTGATCCAAAAAACAGATGGCTCGGAATCAACATAACCTGCCTGAGAAGCGAAAACAGAAACCCCAGTCTTTTCAGAATGAAACCCAGAAACACCACTCTCAGTTACAGGACAAAAAACCTCTTTTGACTCTGAAATAAGGTCATCTGATTCCTGAATATTCTCAAACTTGGAAGAAACAAAAGAGGGAAGATTAGAATGCTCAGAGTCCCGAAAGACAGCCTCAGAGTCAGCCACCTTGGGATCATCAGTTTCTGTCATTGCAGGCCCTGAGTTACCAGTCAAAAAGTTAACCGACTTCGAATTCGCCGGCTCAGAGCGGGAAATTCCCAGCGTGGAAGAAGCCGGGTGACAACTGTTCTGTTCACTCACCACGTCCAGCAGTTCAGAACTGGACTCGGGTTGCGGTGAGGGACGGCGACGACGAGAACGCCGCTTTCTCTTAGAAACCGGAGCGACAGAAAAAACGGAGGGTGTCGGAGCAACAGTGACTGGTCCCTCATCCTCCGACCACATTCCTGCCAGGCATGAGGCAGGTGAGGGGTGGTCGGAACCAGACGTGAGGGAGGAAGGAGTCCGATGCTGCGACTTCAGCTGCTGCAGAGGGGCTTTAGAATGCTCCGCCCGCTGCGGCGGCATGAGAAGGCTTGCTCGCTGTGACTGAGGCGGTGTGGATGAGGAGATGAGGGTGAATTGGGCCAGCTCCCGGGCTTTGACTGCCTAATACAAACAGAAAAACACTGAGCCCACAGACTCAGGACCGTGACAATTATTGTCACTGCTACATTTCTGTGATGCGTACCAGAAATTATTTCCACTACTAATTAATTACCGTTGAGCTCAAAGGTCCTATTAATAAACGGTTAAGGAATGTGTATTTATGACGACAATTTGTGAGACTGGTAAACTTATGATACGTACGATGGTCTTTCGTTCTACACGGTGCATTTCAAGGTCCTGTACCCATCCGTCGGTAAACTGTACCTGGGCTTGTTGCAGTGACCTGAAGTTACTAAACTTCATGAGTGTGTGCGCTCACTCCAAGAACCGTATGATTATAAATATGCATATAAATATGCTAAGATGAGATAGCTGACTTCATCTAACTAGCAAATGTTGTCCAGGCTACGTTGGTGATACAGTTTTTTTTAATGTGTATGATATTTTTGTCATTTTAAAGCTGGTCCTACAACCGCATCCAAGAATAACATGCAGCTTATCTCAGAACTGTCGGTGAAAATTATTCTTGGAGCTAGGTTTAATTGAGCTGCATTTTAAAGAGGTGCAATTTCACAATTTGTGTATATTTTCTAAGTTCACTATTTTGTCATGTGTTGAGAAAAACACAGATTTAAAAATTACATGGTCTAATATTTACATTTAGCATAACTGCAACATTCTTTTTTCGTTTTTTTTTTTTTTTTAAAGACTCGAAAGGACTTGAAATTCAAAATTTCAGACTTGTGACTTGACTCAGACTTTTACGAGTGTCTTGAGACTCGACTCTGACTTGCCTGACATTACTTGAGACTTGACTTGAGACTTGAGGATAAAGACTTGAGACTTACTTGAGACTTGCAAAACAATGACTTGGTCCCACCTCTGCTCTTTTCACTTCACACCGCACTTGAGCCTTGTGTTTGCGCTGAGCAGAGGGGGGAGGGGTGGTGGTTACACTCGCAGTAGCATAGGAACAGAGTGTGAAAGAGAGAAAGAGAGCCAGGGGCAACAAGACACAACATCAACACATTAGAAAGGCATGGTAATAAAAATGAGTGACACCAAGAAAAGAAGCAAAATCTGGAGCAATTTCAATTTTACTGAAAACAAAGACAGAGTGTAAAGTCTGTAAGAAAAAGATATCATACAGAGCCAGCTCTACAAACAACCTGCACAGGCACCTGAGAACTGTCCACCCATCAGTGCAATAGGAATATAAAACAGTCAGTTGAGTGTGATATTAATGAAGGTGCCAGTGTGTCTACTGCAACTGTTGCTGCCACTGCATCTACAGCATCAGTTGCAGTATACCTCCAAATCCACCTAAACCAACCCAGAGCTCGATGAGACTTTTTGCAGAAGTCTGCGACCCCAGCAAGACAGAACTCAAGTGATAAAGACCTCGCAATGATTGAGAACATCTCACAGAGGAGGAAAGGTGCAAACGCATAGAAATATCTGCGTTTTCAAAAATACCCGGGTACGTGTGGACGTAGCCTCAATCTCTACAGAGTCACGGAGTTAGAAAATGATTTAAATAAAACAGTATGAATGAAACAGGAGTAGCAGGAAGCATCAGACAGAAAACTGATGCTCCTAGGGTTGTGTTGTGAATCCTGTTGAACTTAAAGCAAGATCAGTCTCACCTGTAGAGGCAAACAGGAGGCAGACAGAGAGTAAAATCCAACAGAGAGACGCCCATGGCCCAGGAGGCATTTCATCCACTTCTCGTCATCTAAAGCTAACTTGATGCACCTTAAAACTGTGCTAAATTTCAAAACGACAATGTTTTTTTTTTCCCCTAGGAAGGACAGAATTAAACCTGACTAGATCAAACACTAGTCAGCGTGACATCGGGTGTGTTTTTTTTCATGAGCTGCTCTCTCAGTCTGTATTCCGTGTCAGTCTTCAAATGACACCCCAAAGGGCAAATGATGCTCTGGTACATAAACATGTGGGAGTGTCATTTTAGAGAGCAGACTAACTTGTTTTTAGGTATTTGCAGTGTGTATTTCCACATGTGCGCTGACTACAGTGCTTTCAACAAAAGTGTTCATTATGTAAGTGGAAAGATAAATTGCCATATTTAAACTTGAAATAAAAGAAAAGTAAATAAATTCAGTTTGTTACACTCCCATTCCAAATGTTACAGTAAAACACAAAGAGGACAATTCGCTCAGCAGTGGGAACTTCAAATATATTCGAACTTCTGCTGTCAAAACCTGATCGGAAATCATATTAGAGCTCCACCTTGTCCCAAACACAATATTAAGGCACACAAATTTACAAAATTATTTTCATTCACATGTGTTGACATCAGGCCTTTGGACAATTAGGGGATGCTCAGAGAAGAGCCACTACTACTCCTGATCTAAAGGAGCCAGTCGAGGTTTTCAAGGCCTGTCATACTAGAAGGAGGGCAGAGGGCAGACCCATTATGCGATTAAATAAATTCTGTTATGTCTTAATGAAGGGAAGTTTAAATTTGTTCTTCATCACATACAGCTTCTCTTTGTTTCTGGTGTTTATGCAAGAAAGGTTTCCGTATGTGTGTGTTGTTAGTAATGGAGGTGTTTTTAAAGTTATTGTCATCTAAAGGATGTGTTGTTCTGTCTGTGTCCCTCTTGCCCACATGACAGCAGGTGTTATCAGATGAAGGTTTAAGGCCACCCCCACCATATACACTCCATCTTACAGCTGGATTCTGCAGCTCTCCACCTTCAAAAATATATCTGTGCATTATCACTGGGATCTCTTTAACTTTTAACACATGCAATAACACATCACATCTGACAGTAACCATCAAACATGTACCACCATCTCCGAAAGAAATGTATACCAGGCTGTATTTACAGTGTAGAAACAAAACAAGTGAGAACTAGATTGTGCAGAAATCCTGTTAGTCGATCGGAAAACCTTCACTAAACATTGGAATATAAGAGGTGTGACCTGGAGCTACATGTGCATGAAAAATAAAGCATATACAGTAAGGTGGGCCATCTTGTTACACTACATACATGTGGAAAAGCCAGGTAGGGCATTAACAGGGAAAGTGGGACACAAAAAATACTTTTCTTTCTTATTCTCATTTAAAATATCTGGCTTTTATTAAATAATTATCTGACTCTTACGACCAACGTTTTTATCTGACGTAAAATGTAGAGAAATCATTCATATACCAACAGGACAGTGTACATCACTGTCGCAACAGCTTTTGTTTTCATTCAAAGGCTTTATGGCTTTAATACCTGGTGGGCCGGTCTCTAGTCAACATGCCGGGGCCGGTTTCCTGCTCTGGGTTATAAACTGCTGACTAAAAGAGCCCGCGATAGTTGAAATCAGCGAAGTAGCAGAGCCTTGACCTGAATTTTAAAAATATTTGGAAAAAAGCACTATGGTGCTAAAAAATGAAAAATAAATATTAACAAAATATCTGGATAAATGTTTATTTTACATGTTTGATGTTTGTGGCAGGGCGTGGTCTGCAGTGCCACTGCAGGGGAGGCATACGCACCTGAGCGGCATCTCTCCGGCTTAAAGTCTGTGCTCTCTCGGCTGTTGTGTTGGTGTGTGTCGGGCTGTGAGTTGAAAAGCTACAGCCGGCTGTGTGGGTACAGCAACCATGTGTGAAAAGTGGTCAATAAAGAAATGCTAAAAAGCGTGTTAATGCAAAAATCGTCGAGTCTGCCGTGGTACATTTGGACTTCTGCTCCTGAACCTCTGCGCATGTCTGCAAATCGCGGCTGTACGAAGTCACTTCATCCTTACGCAAGACTGTAAGCTGTCATCTGTGAGGCGCGAGCGGTGTTTGGTTTTTACCATAGTTCATGGTGGAGAATGGCTGCTCTGCTGCGTTTTGTTCTCTGTAGTCGTATGAATGGCAAACTACACTCATTGGCAGTAGCATAGGCACACTAAAATTTCTTCTGAAAAGTTCGCTGTCTAGTTGCTTTTTATTGTGGTTTAACCTGTCAAGGACAAACATGTACTGAAAACTCTGCATCAAGTCTTGAATGGTGGTTAGTGCTGTTGCCTCACAGTAAGAAGAGCCTGGGTTCAACTCCACAATCTGGCTGGTTTGCAGTGATTTCTCTCTGGGTATTCTGGTGTCCTCCCATAGTTAAGAGTCATGCAGTTATTAGAGTTAGGTTAATTGGTGATTCTAAATTGCCGGTGAATGTAAGTGCAAATAGTTGTTTGTCTCTATGTGATGGACTAATGAGCTGTTCAGGGTGCACCCTACCTTGTTACCTATCGTGTCCCAGCCTTCCCCCTGCAACTTTATCCTATAGGATTAAGATAGGATGTTTTTTGTTGTAGATCCATTCAATTTTTTTATGTTAACCAGCGTCTAGACTTTGAAAATTATGTAAAATGAAGACAACATGTAGTATTTAAGTGACCAAGTAGTATTGGGGTAAAAGTTATGGAATACTGTTGAAATAGAAAGACAAAATTGTGAAGGATTAAAATTTAAAAGCTCAACTTGACTCAAACATGTTTAGATGAAGTGTGTTTTATGAACACAAAATGCACAGGTTTATTTGAACATGAATAAGTTGTGTTGATTTAACTCAGTTGTTTAAGTTTCTGCCAAAGCATAATATCTGTGTCCACTATTGAATTAACTATGTGTGTGGTTTTATATGCATGACTCGTCCCACCACAGGATGTGATTTGGGTCTTTCTCTCTTTACACCTGGGAAGGAGAAGCATGTCTTGATGGAGACAGGTGCCTGCTGAGTGGTTGGACTGGATAATTACTTGGAGAACAGGCTTTTAACCGCCTCGCTCCTCCCTCCTGGCCTCCACCACCCAACAAACAGCTTGAGTTTTTTCCTGGTAGCTTTGAGTGTTTGTGTGAAAAAGGTCAAAACGTTCCTGAGTAGAAGCCAATTTGTGTGTGGTGTTGTGAGTGCTAGACCAGACCTTTGTAAACAGTTGGAAGTAGTTTTGTGAATTGGACAACTCATATTGTTTCACTGTATTTAACACTGCAGCAGCCTCGTAGGAGTGAGAAACTTTTTCTCCTGAAACCTGGTTTCTCTTGTTTGTCGCAGTAGACATTTATGTAAGCAAAGTGTATTTTGTTCGACTTTTATTTTGTGCATGGAAGATTATGGAGCTTTAGAGATCTTTTGTTTGTAATTTTGGCATAGCTCACTGCCAAAGTCAATAAAAGGCTGCATGGGGTTTGCAATTCCATAGTTTTGGCTCTTTCTTGGGTGGAGTTGGAGTGGGGTGTCACATTTCACCTGCAAACTGTGATTTGTATAATAGACAACACTGTCAGAGCAGTTACACAAGCCAAAGGTGTGTAATGCTCCTGTACATATCTGGCAGTGCCTGTTGTGAGAGCAGACTGACCTGTTTTTAGGTATTTGCAGTGCTTTCAATGGAAGTGTTCATTACCGCAGTTGAGAAGGATATTGTCAAGATACGTTGTGTGGCAGGCAGGGGAAGGACCCAAGATGCAGATTCACAGACACGGGGATAAACTCAAAAAACACAGCTTTATTGCTGGCCACGGGAAGCAATACAAAATAAACTAAAACTGGGAAAACTAAAGCATGAACTGTACAAGGAACCGAACCACGGGGAGAATTACACACAACATGAGGGAGAACGCAACGCCGAACAGAGGGAGACTCAGACAGAAATACACAGAGGGTAAACGAGGAAAGTGGGCACACACGGGGAACACAGGTGACGCTGATAATCATAACGAGACAGGGCGGGGTGAACTGAACATGACATGTACAGGCACAGAGGTTCAGACAGGAGGAGAGAGAGCACGGGGAAAACAGACATAACGGGCTGGGGAAACATGAAACAACCACAAAGGGAGACGAGGGCTCATAAATACATAGAGGGCACACAGGGGGGAGAGAGAGCACGGGGAGAACTTAGACATAAAGGGCAGGGGAAACATGGAATAAAACATAAGGAGAGACGAGGGCTCACAGATACACAGAGGGGCACACAGGGGGTAAAAGCCATGAAGGGAAAACACTTAGGGAACAACACAACAGGGCAACTCAGAAAACATGGCCTAAATAAGGAACGAAATACAAAAATACAAGGAACTAAGAATACTGGGCCCACATGGCCCAGGACCATGACAGATATATTTGCTTATTTAAACTTCAAATAAAAGATTTAAGCAAATAAATTCAGGTTGTTATACTTTGTTTCCAAATGTGACAGTCAAACACAAAGAGGACGATGAGTTCACTCAGCAGTGAGAACATGTTGCAACATTATGCCAAATTCAATTCAATTTCATTTGAAAAAGAAATTTGAAAGGTTGCCACAGCCGATGTGTTCATATACTTTCAAATTCATATATTTCAACTTCTACTGTAAATACTTGATGTGAAATATTATTAGACCTCCAACAACTCCACCTTTTCCCAGTCATATTATTAAGGCAGACAAAAATTGTAAGCTCATTTTCATTCGCGTGTTTAACACACGTCAGGCCTTTGGACATTGGGGAGATACTCAGAGGAGAGTCACTACTCCTCCTCACCTAAAGGAGCCAATCGAGGTGCTCTGGGCATGTCCCACCAGGAGGAGGGCAGACCCAGTGTGGGATTAAATAAAGTCTGTTATGTCTTAATGAAAGCATAATGTGTTCTTGTCACAAGCAGATTCTCTTCGTTTCTGGTGTTTTGCTAAGCACAGAATATTTTTCGTACCTTTTCTGCAAGACAGGTTTTCTTTTGTGTGTGTTGTGTTAGTAATGGGAGTGTTTTTCTAGCAACTGTCATCTAAAGGATCTGTTATTCTGTCTGTGTCCCTGTCGCCCACAGGTAAATTCCACATGATGCTTTAAGGCCACCCCAACCATGTACACTCCATCTCACAGCTGAATTCTGCAGCTCTCCAGCTTCAAAAACAAGATTGTCTAGAAATCCTGTTAGTTGATCAGTATACCACCATATACAGTAAGGTGGGCCATCTTGTTACACTACATACATGTGGAACAGCAAATGTGACAAAGTTCACATTTGTCTGTCTGTGAAAATGTATTTTAAAAATTCAAGATCATCAGACTAAAACACAACATCTTTTACGTTGTCATTTATTCGTTGTGCTTCAGTAACTCACACTACTGAGCTGTTTTATAGAGAAGAAGAGGAGACAGGAGACATGAACTGCATTCAGTCTGCAGGCTCTTCCTCGACTGAGGTAGAGGAGCCTTGGCAGCAGCTGCTATCATATCTTATAGCCGCTGCTGTCATAAGGAATGTACCTCTGGGTGACCGGGACACAAACAGATCCATCGATCTTTCTCATGATAGTCGATCTCTACAGACATTAAAAAAAGCTGACAGCTATGAAAACACCTTCAGAATTAATGAATGTTCAACAGAAACACACACACACAGTGAGACACAGAATTTGGCACATCTGTATTACATTTTCATCCAGTAATGGCACAAACTCTCTATAAACTGAAGGTTTAATGCTCACATTTACATAAAATGTTCACAGAACATTTAAAAGATGGATTTTTGGCTTTTTGCAATACCATTTATTTTTGCTTATGTACTTCAGACTTTTCTTTTGTTGTTGTCCTCATGGCCCATCTCTAAGTAAACTTATCTCCTTTTATCAAGAAACATGGGCAAGCATGCAGAACTCAGCTACCTGTCAGTGGATCACCAGCTTCCTGACAGACAGAAAGCAACAAGTGAGGCTGGGGGAGATCACCTCTGAAACTCGGTCCCTCAGTATTGGTGCCCCTCAAGGATGTGTCCTCTCACCACTACTGTTCTCCCTCTACACTAACGACTGCACCTCCAAGAACTCGGCTGTCAAACTCCTAAAGTTTGCAGACGACACCACTGTCATTGGCCTCATTCAGGATGGTGATGAGTCTGCATACCGGCAGGAAGTTGAGCGGCTGGTACTCTGGTGCAGTCAGCACAATCTGGAGCTGAACACTCTTAAAACTGTAGAGACAGCCGTGGACTTCAGGAGACATCCCTCAACTCTGCTCCCCCTCACCATATCAGACAGCCCTGTGTCAACTGTGAAGATCTTCAAGTTCCTGGGTACCACCATCTCCCAAGACCTGAAGTGGGAGACCAACATCAACTCCATCCTCAAAAAGACCCAGCAGAGGATGTACTTCCTGAGACAACTGGGGAAGTACAGTCTTCCACAGGAGCTGCTGATCCAGTTCTACACTGCGGTCATTGAGTCTGTCCTGTGCTCCTCCATCACAGTCTGGTATGGAGCAGCCACTAAACAGGACAGGAGCAGACTGCAGCGGACTGTACGGGCAGCAGAAAGGATCATCGGCGCCCCCCTGCCCTCATCCAGGATCTGTACCTCTCAAGAACCCGGAAACGGGCAGGGAAAATCATCACAGACCCCTCACACCCTGGACACAGACTTTTTGATCTGCTGCCCTCTGGCAGACGGTACAGAAGCCTGCAGACCAGGACCACCCGACATAGGAACAGTTTCTTTCCCCTCGCCATCTCCCTCCTAAACAGTTGACCTGTAACACTGCTCCCACTGCCAGACTGCAACTGCACCTTAAGAAAAAGAGACCGAATAGGATCCGGAAAAGAACTAAAAATCAAATGAATGTGGTGAAAGAAGAATGAAAAGAAGCAGAAAGTCACTTAGGACAATAACCAAAGAAGTATTGTGTTATTTAAACGGCCATTTCATGAAAAATCATTGAAAACCACCAACCTGATCCCCCAGAATCAGTTTATGTTTTTTATTTTTATTTTTTTTCATGCAACACCTTTATTATTTTCATTGAAGGCATCTAGAATTTACATTTGTAACCTTTGCGATGTTGTGCTTTCCTTTCCAGCATTTTTAATCCCGTATAAGTTATTTATTGATAGGAGATATTATATCCTAGCTGGTATTTCAACAAAAAATTATATGTGTAGTATTTAATTCTTAACATTGTCCCCTTTTTAACCTGCCCGGCACCATTTTATTCCCTTCTATTGAGAAACCGGAGAAATTCTTGAATTTACTGAAATTTCCAGACTTTGTAAAGCTGCCCAGAGGGTTGGGTTGGACCCTTTGATGGGATGGTTGTAGCCCCACAACTCTCCCTTCTTCAAGAGAAAAAGGCAATGAGCTGCTGTGAACGGAGACACTGGTTCTCACAGGCTGACACTTTGAGGTTAAAGAAAAAACCTGAATCTACTCAAGTTTTAATACCATCATCCGTTGGACATTTCTAATAATCTGTGTGGGCTAGATAAGCAGAAATGTGTGCTGTGACATCTGCGTCTCTCTGCTGGACTTTGCTCTCTGTCTGCATCCTGTTCGTCTCTGCAGGTGGGACTGAATTTGCTTTAAATGCACAATTAATTTCTTGTGGAATTCTCTTTACATTAAAAGTTCCACTGTGAATATGAGTAGCTAATGTGATCTCTCTGATCTCAGGGCCGATGAAGTTAAAGCTGAATTAGAACTGATCAGGAATCTTTAACATTTGTGTGACTGGTTGAACATGCAGTCATATAGATTTTTAATGTTTTTATTGCTTGTATTCTCCCCTTATGTAAAAGTATATTTAATATTTGCCTATAAAAACTGTAAATACAGCAGCATGATTTCTTCATGTGTCCCTTCACAATTGTAGTCTACAGTGAGATTGATAATAATTAATAGTAGTCGCAGTCGCCACCTTTACGTTGTACTTTATTTCTGCATTTCCAGATCAGCAGAGCTCAGCGGGCTGCAAAACTTGCTCCTCACTGTGAAGTCTTTAATTGCATGTTGGACTCTTTAACCTCTCTGCTCTGTGCTGTTTGCTCTTTTAGACCCGATAAGCATCACAGCTGAATCTGGTCAAACTGTCACTCTACTGTGTCGAGCTCAAAGCAGATCTGACATAACAGACGGAAATGTCTTGAAGTACCACGGTCAGCAACTTCTTCTATCATACCAGCATCCATCTTTTAAGAACCAGGTGGATCTCCAGGACAGACAGATGAAGGATGGAGACGTGTCATTGATTCTGAAGGACATGACGATTAATGACGCTGGAGCGTACGAGTGCCGTGTCATGCAGAGAGGAATAAACCAAGAGAAGCTCATCAGCAGCATCACACTGAGTGTTGTTGTTCCTCCAGGTGAGTGAGTAGAGTTGAGTGTGTGTGTGATCAGAGGTGAAGCTGCTTCCTGCTTGTTGATGTTTGTTTCTAAAGATGTTGTTGATGAGACTTTGTAGAAAGCAGCTGGTCTGAGTGATGTGATCAGAGTGCAGTAGATAATGTCTGACAGCAGTTTGAAGAGGAAATGGATTCTGTTCTGTTCTTCACTCATCACCTACCTGACAGCTGACACCTCACACCTGTTTCTCACCTGCAGCTCAGCAAGATTTACCTGTTGGAGTGGTAATCGGTGCGTCAGCAGGAGCTGTAGCTCTCCTTGCTTTGAATGGGGGTGGTATTTGGATGCTTTCGTGAGCTAAAGAAAACACAAAGAGCAGTTTTATCAGAATTCAAACCATCTTGCTGTTAATCTGAAAATTAAAACAAATCATTCAATAACTGAACTGTGAGCTTTCTGTGCTTCTTGTCTGAGCAGTTATACGTAGCCATGGATATACAATCATCACACCATGCTCACTCTTATCAGACATAAGGTGTTGTTTCCACATTATCAATAAGGACTAATTTATTAATCAGACAAAATCATATCATCAGGTTTTTGCTGAGAGGAAGTAAAATTGTGTTTCAACCATGAATTAATGTTCTGTATGTGACAGTATTAAAATTACTGAATTCAAATGTTTTAGCTTCTATTTGGAATCATGAGAGTGTTTCACAGTGTGAAGATTTAATCACCACAAAAATAACATGTGTTTAAATGAAGAAATTAAACCTTAACTCTGATGGAAACACCTGAAAGTCAACATATAAAGGATGCTAAGAGTCCAAACTAGTGGTTTGTGCCTTTGAGACATTGGCGGAGCGGGGGCGTGGCTTACTGGGCTTAAGCCCGGGTTGTTTTTTTCAGAAGCCCGGGGTCTTTTGGAGTGTAATTTGTTTCATAGTTAGATGCCTGACAACTGTATAAACCAAAAACTACACACAATATTCAAAGCAAATAGCGCACACAGGGGGAATTTACCACTGTGCATAAATTCCCCCTAATTTTGGTATGATCCGAGCTCAGGCACTGGGAGACTGAGCACAGCACTTACGCATGTGAGCGAGGGGGGAGAAGCTGCTGCCTGCAAGAAGCGCAGACAGGTAGACAGAGGAAAGTTTAAGTTTGACCAGATACCAAAGCAAATCATTCGTACTGTACAAATAATGTAAATATGACGGTGTAGATTGATATCAAACTGATCACTTGACCCATATTACATTAATCACTCTTCGAGTGAATCAACAAATGGCGAAATGAAAAGCCGAACAACAACAATGCTGTTTCTTTAGAGAGTCTTAGCTTACATGTGTGCTTATTTCATATTTTCAGTTGTTACCCTCCACGGCTAAATAAAGCACGAAATCGGTTTCAGTTATGTACTGATGTACATTGACATTAAAGAGTTCTTTGAAAGAGAAAAACTCAGGTAAATGTTATTTTATATATTATGCTTTGTATGTTGTTCAGTATATTTCTATGCAAAATAAGATAATTTTCAATTCACAGCACTGTTGAAATCAGATAGTTACATACACTTTATTTCTTTAAAGGAGTTAAGTTGAACATCGATTTAGATTAAACTTTTTTGTTTTAAATTAATATTGAAATAACTTTTGAATTAGTTAAATGTCAGAACAAAGACAGAGACAGAGCAGTCTATTTTTTTATCACTTTCATCAAATTCAGGAGTACATATACAATAAATTTATTATGTCTTTAATTAATAAGAAAACTGCGATTCCATTCTGAGCATTCTGAGCATAAAAAGAATAAATTCTTTACAAATCCTACCATGTGAATTCATGGATTTTTTTTTCCACATTCTGTCTCTCACAGTTGCAGTGTACCTCTGGTGCAAATTACTGACCTCTGTCATCATTTTAAGTGGGGGAACTTGCACAATCGGTGGCTGACTAAATACTTTTTTGCCCCACTGTAGCTACCTTTCTTTGCAAGGACACTCAAAAGCCTGCCATCCATGGATTCTGTCAGTGTTTTGATCTGGTCACCATCAACATTGCGTGCAGCAGCAACCACAGCCTCCCAGACACTGTTCAGAGAGGTGTACTGTTTTCCCTCCTTGTAAATCTCACATTTGATGATGGACCACAGGTTCTCAATGGGGTTCAGATCAGGTGAACAAGGTGGCCATGTCATTAGTTTTTCTTCTTTTATACCCTTTCTTGCCAGCCACGCTGTGGAGTACTTGGACGCGTGTGATGGAGCATTGTCCTGCATGAAAATCATGTTTTTCTTGAAGGATGCAGACTTCTTCCTGTACCACTACTTGAAGAAGGTGTCTTCCAGAAACTGGCAGTAGGACTGGGAGTTGAGCTTGACTCCATCCTCAACCCGAAAAGGCCCCACAAGCTCATCTTTGATGATACCAGCCCAAACCAGTACTCCACCTCCACCTTGCTGGCGTCTGAGTCGGACTAGAGCTCTCTGTCCTTTACCAATCCAGCCACGGGCCCATCCATCTGGCCCATCAAGACTCACTCTCATTTCATCAGTCCATAAAACCTTAGAAAAACCAGTCTTGAGATATTTCTTGGCCCAGTCTTGACGTTTCAGCTTGTGTGTCTTGTTCAGTGGTGGTCGTCTTTCAGCCTTTCTTACCTTGGCCATGTCTCTGAGTATTGCACACCTTGTGCTTTTGGGCACTCCAGTGATGTTGCAGCTCTGAAATCAGAATCAGAATCAGAATCAGAATACTTTATTGATCCCTGGGGGAAATTATTTTTTGTTACAGTGCTCCATTTTAAACCAACATTAAGACAAGACAGACAATACGCTAACTAAGAATAGTACAATATATACATATATATACATACATACATACATAAGTCACTTATAAATAAATATTTGGAAAAGAAACATGTGTAGTTGTAGCAGCAAACAGTGTGTTAAGTGGATGCGTTGTACAGGGAGATGGCCACAGGCAGGAATGATTTCCTGTGTCGTTCAGTGGTGCTTTTCGGTAATCTCAGTCTCTCACTGAACGAGCTCCTGTGACTGACCAACATGTCATGGAGTGGGTGGGAGGTGTTATCCAACATTGTCTTTATCTTGGACAGCATCCGCCTCTCCGACACCACCTTGAGGGAGTCCAGCTCCATCCCCACAACATTGCTGGCCTTACGGATCAGTTTATTAAGTCTGTTGGCATCTGCGACCCTCAGCCTGCTCCCCCAGCATGCAACAGCATAGAGGATCGCACTGGCCACAACAGACTCATAGAAAATCCTCAGCATTTTCTGGCAGATGTTGAAGGACCTCAGTCGCCTCAAAAAATAGAGACGACTCTGGCCCTTCCTGTAAAGTGCTGTGGTGTTTTTAGCCCAGTCCAGTTTATTGTCAATGTGTACTCCAAGGTATTTATAGTCCTCCACAATGTCAACACTGACCCCCTGGATTGAAACAGGGGTCAAGTGTTTCCTGGTCTTCCTGAAGTCCACGATCAGTTCCTTGGTCTTTGCCACGTTGAGCTGCAGATGATTCTGCTCACACCACGTGACAAAGGAGTCGACCACAGCCCGGTACTCTGTCTCATCATCCCTGCTGATGCATCCAACCACCGCAGAGTCATCAGAAAACTTCTGAAGATGGCAGGTCTCTGTGCAGTGGCTGAAGTCTGTGGTGTAGAGGGTGAAGAGGAAGGGGGAGAGGACAGTCCCCTGTGGTGCCCCTGTGTTGCTAATCACCTTGTCAGACACACACTGTGGGAGACGTACATATTGTGGTCTTCCTGTCAGGTAATCAACAATCCAGGACACCAGAGAAGCATCCACCTGCATCGCTGCTAACTTATCACCCAGGAGGGTCGGCCTGATGGTGTTGAAAGCACTGGAAAAGTCAAAAAACATGACCCTCACAGTGCTCGCCGGCTGGTCCAGATGGGTGTAGACACGATTGAGCAGGTAGATGATGGCGTCCTCTGTTCCGAGACGAGGCTGATAAGCGAACTGAAGGGGATCCAGATGTGGTCTTACTATGGGTCGCAGCTGGTCCAGGATGAGCCTTTCCAGGGTCTTCATGATGTGGGAGGTCAGTGCCACGGGCCTGTAATCCTGGGGGCCACTGGGACGAGGCGTCTTTGGTACAGGGACGAGGCATGATGTCTTCCACATCACCGGGACCCTCTGCAGACTCAGACTCAGCATAAACAGTTTATGAAAGACTCCACACAGCTGGGGGGCACAGGTCTTGAGGACAAGGGGACTCACTCCGTCTGGTCCAGCAGACTTGCCTGAGTGAAGTCTCCTCATTTGCATCTCAACCTGGTATTGAGTGAAGGTGATGGGTGCGGGAGGGGTGTCAGGAATCTCACAGGAGGCAACATGTGAAGAGAGAGGCTGGCACAGTGGTGTGGCTCTGGATTCCAGGCTGACTGCAGGTGAGGTTGTGGGGGTGGGAGCAGACACTGTGGTGTCGAATCTATTGAAAAACAGATTCAACTCGTCGGCTCTATTCTCACCTCCCTCAGCTCCCCTGGCCAAACTGGTGGCAAGTGGCATCTTGGCAGCTGCACGCTTGACTTTTCTCAGTTCATGGGCAGTTATTTTGCGCCTTGGTTTTTCCACACGCTTCTTGCGACCCTGTTGACTATTTTGAATGAAACGCTTGATTGTTCGATGATCACGCTTCAGAAGCTTTGCAATTTTGAGACTGCTGCATCCCTCTGCAAGATATCTCACAATTTTTGACTTTTCTGAGCCTGTCAAGTTCTTCTTTTGACCCATTTTGCCAAAGGAAAGGACATTGCCTAATAATTATGCACACCTGATATAGGGTGTTGATGTCATTAGACCACACCCCTTCTCATTACAGAGATGCACATCACCTAATATGCTTAATTGGTAGTAGGCTTTGGAGCCTATACAGCTTGGAGTAAGACAACATGCATGAAGAGGATGATGTGGACAAAATACTCATTTGCCTAATAATTCTGCACTCCCTGTACTTGTTAAATGAAAAAAAATCGGCAAAAAAATATAACAGCCACACAATTACCCGTAGAGAGGGTGAAAAAACAACTCTATTGAGGCTGTTTCCAAAGAGTAATATGGTACCTCTTAATAGGATAAAGTTAATCATATATGATTGGATTTTATAGTGAGCATTGAGGGGAGTCAGAAGTGGGGTCAAAAGGGGATGGTCGGAACAGAAGGAACGATAGCTCACAGCCCAGCGTAAACGCGAGTTGCTGTATTAGGGCTTGATTTATTTGTTTGATTTATTTGTTGTGGATACAAGTAATTATGCTATAGTAATAAGGGAACATTGAAAATGTACAACTCGTTGAGGGGATGGAGGACCTAAAGGGTTGGGCAATTGAAAGGAATATGCTAGAATATAACATTTTCTTTTGTTATATTCTAGCTATTATTCTCACATGAAAGTAGACTTAATGGGATAGATTAGGAATTATGTCGTGTTTCTTGGGAAACACGAAAAGGGGAAGAACTGTCATGAAATAAATATATTGTTAGTCCTTATTTAGTGTTTATTGTTACTTGCTTTTAATATAGTTTAAAAGGGCCGTCTCTTAGTACAGTCTGTTCCAAAAGTACTGACAGGATATTACATGCATACTTTTGCAGGCAGAAAGTGAAACTAAGCAGAGTGTTTGATTGAAACTTAAAGTGTGGTGTGACGTCTAGAGGGAGTATATAAATATAACTAGGCTTCCTGTTTGTGCTTCAGACTTTGGCTGACATGTCTGCGTGTCTGCTGGGTCTCCATATTCTGGAATATGTAAAATTAAAGATCATTTTTTGAGTTTGACCACTTTGAGCACTTTTGTCTTTTTGGCCGTAAAGAATATAAAAGAACCAGATTTAATACCGGGCAGATAACCGTATCAACATATGAGGTAAAAGTACATAAAAAAAAGCTGAGTTAAAGCGAAGTGTTAAGAAAGGTGAAGCAGTAGAGCGACATGAGGAAAAAGCTCTCGATTGTGATCAATCTCCTCTGTTTGGGGAGTCTGCTGACCACTTTTACCTGGTACGCGTTCGAGGACAGGTGAGTAATCACCTTTGTATCTTACAGATAAAAACCAGAGGTCATGAAACAAAGTATTCTGATCAAAAGTAGCTTATGGCACTGTGATGAACGCTTCCCAACAGTTGGGAAGCTGTGTAAAATGCTAATATAAGCCTGAGGTTGCAGAAATACAAACATGCTTAGTTTAAGTAGAAATACACATTACATATTTGTTAAAAAATACTCTGGTAAAAGCTGAAGTACATGTCTTCATGTCTTTGTCATTCATTCTTTCATACGTAACCACAAACCTCAGCTCTCACTCTGTATTTCCTTAGTATTTGGTAGTATACATAGTATTTGGTATGTTTGTTTTGTTTGCATTGTTCTTTTGATACGAGTTTTGTTGTGCAGTGAAAATAAAGTTAGAGTCACATGACCGGTTTACTCTGACCACACAACATTATTGGTACTGATTTGTAAATAACTGGGCATGAATAACTTGTATATTACGTAGTATTACACAAAAGTATATTTCTAATTAACTTGGCTGCACTTAATTTCTTTTGACAATACTTTTTTTTTTAGTTAGGATTCATTTTGAAAGAAAGGCAGACGTAAAATGTAAAGTGAAATACAAACTCATATATAGTATGGTGTTGTAAAGAGCTGAGAAACCACAAAGTGGGGAATCTACAAAGAGGTACTGAACCTTCAGATGTTGCTGTAGCTCAAGCGAGACATAGAGGACCTTCTTTCATTCAGCACATAAAAAACAAAAAACAACCAACACTGCGCTTCCAATGGGGTCAGTAACCCTGCACATGCCTTCACTTATTGTGTAACAAATCTTTTTTACCAACAACTGTAAATCAAATCAACACTGCACTATTGGTAGAAAAGACCTATAACAGCTATCTGGTAGTTCCTGTATTCCTGTATTTATGTGTCCTTACAGGCACAATCGCACACGTTTACACACAAATGTTACCAGAAACATATTCCGATTACTATATGCAGATATACTATACGTGTTTCTTACTGTCACTGTTGATATTGATTATATATAGCCATATAGGAGTGCTAAATGGGGATTCTAAATATCTTAATATTAGTAAATAACTTACTCTGGACCGCTTCTTAAGAAGAAGAAGAAGAAAGTGTACTTTATTGGTCCCCGTGGGGAAAATCCCTCTCTGCATTTAACCCATTCACTCAGTGAAGCAGTGGGCAGTTCAAGTTCCAATAAGGTTAATTCTTTTATCATTAAAACTATACTTAAAACTTCAATTCCTTTTGTTTGCAGTGACAGCATTTAGGGAATTCTATTGGTATCTAGCGATGGTTAATATCACACTCTAGCTTGTAACCAAATATCATGTCACATTTGAGCTCTGACTTTTACACTGACTCACTGATTTTTAAACACCCTCATCATCAGAATCAGAATGGGTTTATTGCCAGATGTTGAGGTTTACAACATTAGGAAATTGCTGCGGTGCTTCAGTGCAGACAATAAGAATTAAAGTGCTATGTAGAAAGAAAGATATGTGCATGAGATATACATGAGATATATACATGAGAATAAGAATTATGAGTGCTACGTAGAAAGATATATACATGAGTGCAGGTGGTGATCAGTGCCAAACATATATACATGAGAATAAGAATTATGAGTGCTACGTAGAAAGATATATACATGAGTGCAGGTGGTGATCAGTGCCAGACATGAAATGATGCAGTGACACAGCGTAGGGTCATGTGTTAGTGGCGGGGACAGCCACTAACACATGACCCTACGCTGTCATGTGTTCAGTTTCAGTTTCATCTTAAATTGAAACTGATCTCTGGCACCACTGATGTGACTGAACTATGACTGTAAACACGAAAGCTGTTCTGCAACTGTTCAACAACAACAGCAATGCTGTAAACTTCAATACAATACTGCAGACTAACCAAATTTCCCCTTGTGGGGACAATTAAAGGATTATTCTATTCTATTCTATTCTATTCTGTTTAGCCTGCACCAAACTGTCTGTGCTTTATAGCACAGCAGCTGCCAATAACACAGTTGGTATATTCGAGTTGACATTTAAGACTATTAAAATACAAAACAAACAAACAAACAAAAACCTCATTGTTTATAGACACAATATCTGGTACAAACATCTCTCAACTGAATTACGGCATTACTTGTAATCTTTAAATTTCCAACAACTCATATACCCCTCTAATAATATCTTAAATATTTAACATACTTAAGAACAGGGATCAAATTTAATAAATGAGTTAAAATCACAAATTACCTCCCGTGAGATGTAAACAAAACAAGAACAACAGAAAAAAAAAAAAAAACAAGACCAAAGAACATACATAAGAACATAATTTTATCTCTTATTTGTTTCTCACAGTTTTGTCGAGCTTCACCGACCAAATCCTCAAAGAAGTGCTCCAAAGCCCTCTGAACTTTGCAAAGGCTGCAAGTAAGAGCAAACATTGCCATGACTTGTTCATTAAGAAATTACAATTTTTATGTCAAGATTAAGTCATGTAAGCCCCCTGCAGGAAGGAGTAGGTCTAAGGAGCTTGGAAAGAAAAGTGTCAGAACTTCTTTATTTTTCTTGAAGACGTCAACATGGTCAACATGACCCCCCTTGGGGGACACTGCCACCACATCCACCATTTGCTCTTTGAACTGAAGAAGCTTCTCGGGTGAGAGGTGAAACGTCTTAAAGGAAAATTTTAAAAGTCCAGACGCTTTTCTTTTCAAGCTCCTTAGACTACGATGACCTGGATGACTGAGAACCTTCACAGACACCCAGTGCAGGAAGGTTACTAAATGTACTGGAATGCTTGTGCATTACAGGGAAGTCATTGATAAAGTGACAAAGCTCTACAATCAAACGTGGAAAAAGCATGAGGAGAATTACCAAAGATTCAAGTAAGACCTAACATCCTGATATTATTGATTGATGGTTGAGTTTTATTTTTATGTGAATTTCTGGTTAATAATAATAATAAATAAATAAAAATTGTCTGAAGCTAGTATGTGAGTACGAGCATGGAAGATGGCAGACTACAGGAAACAACTGCTATTTATCCTCAAATGCAGATGAGGCAGGATTACTCCTAAAGGTCTTTAAACAAGCTCTTCAGTCAAGGCTAAGAGCCATTTGCTAAACGAAATGGCTAAACAAAATTTCCCGTCAATACTAATTTTAGTTAAGAAGACACGTGAAAAGGGGACCTTTGACTAGCCCACAATTAAAAGTCTAAGACCAGCCAGAAAGAAATAAAGGTTTGGTTTACTTGTTTAGCAGACTCACACTCAGGATGTGTACAAGTGGGTGGAAAATTGTCTGAGAGGCAACTAAATCAAGTAGAGAAAATTCTCTTGCAAAAATGTTGAACTTTGCTGTGATGTAGAGACAAATTCCACTAGTGGAGCTGATCACAGCCACAGATTCAGAAACCTGAACCAACACTGCGGATGTGGACGCAGAGCAACTGTGAATGATGGTTTTGGCCTCCTCAGCAATGCAAATCTTCCAGCATCCATGGAGGAGAGGAAGGCGGTCGTGTCGCTTAGTGAGGACAACATAATCGTCATCTGACAGACAAGAGCGGGCCCAAGGTTTTACAAAATTGTTGGGTTTTTGAGAAAGAAGACAAATAAGTACATTTTATTACATTTATTAAGCAATTCAAGGTTCAAGGTTAAAACGGCTGCCTTGTCTGTGCTCACTCAGGAGACCCAAATGAACAAAGAGCACCACACCCAGGCAGTGTACGCCTTTAAACAGAATCTTAACATGCTTGGTTGAAACAATTGAGGGTGGCCTTAGGTCTGATATCTGCTCAGGTTTCTTCCTCTTCACCTCTCTGGACGTCTTCTTGTATAGACATGATCCTTTTTCAGGAAAAAAAAAAATCCCATTACCATAGCAACCACCTCTTGCACTCTGCTCAGGCCTGCATACAGAGATAGGGAGGGGGGAAGGAAAAGGAAAGTGTACCTTCTGGTGCCATCAGCAGTCCAGGCAGACCATCCCCCTCAAATTCCTCAGAGAAGGGGTTTCTGTCCAATCACTTTACGGCTCTCCAGATAAATGGTGTGGTCTGTAGTGTAAGTCACAGGGATGGGCACATATGGTACTTTTCTGTCTGGGATTTTCACCATTACATCATTGAATATTACACCCTCTGGTGGTGGGTCAGCCCCATCAGGTAGAAAGAGCATGTCTGGGCCCCGGGCATGTGAACTAATGTGTGCCTGTACATAAACTGTGGTGACTTGGTTAGCTGACAAAGGCACTCTTCTTATGCCAGTCCTTACCACACCTGTCTCTGGGCATTCACTGCTGTTCTGCACAAGCTTGTCAACATTATGTGCAGTGCGTACAGTTATTTCAAATGCTTTACTCACATAGTATGCTAGCTGTTTTCTTCCTCCTTTGGTTTTTACTTCTTCCTGGTTCACGATAGCTTCAATGACATTATAGCCGATGATGGGATCACTGGCCACAGCCGGGTCACTGGATACCAATATTGGAACTTGCAGCTCACTGCTTGGAGACAAATCCCTGCCTAATCTGAAGATGGCTTGTATCCAGCCAATGCAGGGAATGGGTGTGTCATTTGCAGCAAACACTGTGAGAGTCTCATTGTCTAACAGCTCTGAAACGGGTCTGACGA